>NC_051182.1:27469809-27803143 GCF_013339695.2 Rhipicephalus sanguineus
ATATAATTTGGGACTCTTTAGTGAATTGTATAGGGGAGGTCTGTGTACAGAATATCCATGGTAATCATTTAACGCTCTGTTTGTTTGCGTAATGTTTCAAGCCTCTTTTTCTATTCAAAATTGCTACGGAGCAAGAAAAAATCCAACACCGGAATTGGTACTTGGGTAAAGCAGGTAGTAAGAGCAAGCTCAATCACGAGCCGTTCAGGAGCACCACTGAAGGAACTAATACCTAGAGGGGCAAAACTTCCAGTGCACCAAGAAGGGGATGGGAGGGGGATGCCGGTTAACGTTTCAAGAGGGCATCTCCTCACCATCATCCTACCCTAGCCACGAACTTGTACTGTCTACGTTTATCAGACTCCTACTAACACAAGACAGACTAGGTATAAAAGTTGCTTCTTTATTGCAAGATGGCACATCAGACCTTTTCGGAATTCCCTCACCGCAAGCCGTTAAGATTGCCTAAAAGCCTTTCCTTGTGTGGTGTCCCTTTTTTGTTCCCACACAGTTGTCGCAAGCAAAAGTATGCAGCTTGTCACAGTCTAGCTGATGCCACGTGGCACCAGCCAGCGTGATGTGTACTCCACTGGAGCTGTCAGACACTGTACAATCATGGTCTGGTGTGCATGTTTAGGACATTAAAGATGTAAACAGTGACCACTTCTGTTTTGTTCCTTGCACTCTTGCACATTATTTTGACAAAGACGTTAGTTCTGGCAATACTGCCACAGGTGGTAAGAGGTACCTTGAAGTTGTAAAGAGTGACTGCTTGTGTCACACACCTGCACAAGATTTTGACAGAGACGTTAGTTCTCGCAATCCTGCCACGGTGGTAAGAAGGTGTACAACCACAGGAACACAATGGCAAAGCAAGCTAAGGTTCATATTGAATATAATATTCCACTTGCAATACAATGGTAATTAAGTACTCTTGCATTCATTTGCAGTGTCAGGCATCACATCATTCTGCCTAACCCTGATCTCTTTTACTTATCGTCTACATAGTTTTCCAGGTTGGTGACAGTACAAAAAGAAAAAAATCTTTGTGGGAGCACCACATTTTAATCTCACAAGACTCCACTGAAGCACTTACAACATATGCGAACAGTGATATCCTAAATATCAGCGCTTTTTGTCCTAACAAAGGTAAGCTGCTTGTTACCTTCGGCCTGTGATCTTACAGGAGCTTTAGCATATGCCCTGTTGTCATCTTGTGTCAACGATGCCACATACAATAAATAGTTCAACAAAGCTTATAACTTGGCAAGATGTACGTGCATATCTTCAGGGAGGTAATAAAATGCAGAAGTGACCACTCATCACAAGAAACACAGGATATGTGTTAACTTCCATCTATCTTTATTTGTGGCTTTGCCAGCAAATATGTAAGAAAACAGACACATGCGCAGTAGGGCAAGGTGCAACGTCACAGCCATTTAACATTAACAACCATCACAAGAGAATGCTCAAGAAACTTTTCTGCCTTTCCGAGTTTCAACAGATGGGTCACTAATACACACATCACTCCTTCCCCATCATGAAATGCTTCCAACAGTTCACATGCCATTCTATCACCACCCGTGCGCCGAATCCTTACCTCATATTTATTCTCAACTGACATGCTCTGCCACTCATGCAACAATAATACAGATTTGCCTGTCCACTCTTAACAGCCTGTAAGGACATTCCTAAGAACTCCCCCCCCCCTCCTCTTCCACCCTCCCAGTGGTCATAGGCCAGATGGGTCATCATATTGCTACATGCATATTGCCAGCCCCTTAAACCATTGCGCGTGTGCGCCGGACGAGGAGAAGGAAGATCTCTCTCCGCTCGGGCTCTGAGCTGAACCGGTCAGCGCTGCAACCGCTACTGAAAATATATCGTGTAAATAGTCTACGGTCTAGTCTACCGAGTCGTCATTCACGTAAAAATATTATTCACCTAGCTACACAACTGTGCTTGTCGAACATGAATATATGTGAACCATACAGTTGCTTTGCAATAAGCAAATGTAGTACAAGTACAACACTCTCTATGAAGGCTTGGTTAAAATAGTTTTATGATCATGGCACAGAAGCGTGAACTGTTGGGCTAGTTGGTGAAACATGTTTTGAAATAAAAGAGTGAAAGCTTGTCGATGTGGCACATCGACGAGTTTTCGCTCTTCTATTCCAAAACAAGGAACAAAAGCTTTCTCTAGGAAACACGTAAAGCCAACATGGAGAATTATACGCACCAGGAAAATTCCGACACTGCAAATATTCTATGGATGTGCAAATATTCAATGATATAACACACCAAATTGAATACTGTCGTATTCGATTCAATAAACATTATGTGTAAAACTGAATATTTTGTTAATAGCTTACGAATGCTTCAACATGTTAAATACACCAAAATAAACAGAAAACTTGTGTAAAAGCATGAAAAATTTCATCCCTGCTGGTAGACTATAAGCACTCAACATGAGAGCTTATGTGGTGCAGCTGTCTACTTCGCTCTAGGAAAGTGATTTTACCAACTATACAATGGCCACTTACCCCTTCTTAAGAGTTCTGTGGATTCGAAGGGCATGATTATTTCCTAGAGATGCTGTATTTCTGTTTTGAAAATATCTAGGAGTTTTTATCTATGCCTTAAATGGACAGGCAACCAAATTGTAACGTACTTGTTTTTTATTGCAATGGAAAGCTTACAATTCAGCTTACAATTCAGAGTGTCTAATCATGCAATGGCAACAGGGAAAAGGCAATGAAATATTTTTTATCATATCTGTTGCCGATGGAGTCTTATACACAACACATGTTGCAAACAGTGGCCGACAGCTTCTGGTGTTATTTGCGCCAAGTTCTACCATGACAGAGTGCATGTGCGAAATGGCTTTTAAACGTGGTGCACGCACCACTTCTCAGCATCAATTCCTTTTACTGCATAATAAGCAAAGAATTCGTGTGGATGCGTTTTACCTAGGGATTCCAAAATCATAGCGAATGTAATTTGGCATAGGCTGTAAAAGTTAACATTCAATCAGTCATACATTCTTACCTTTCTATGCCAATTTTTGTTCATACCAAGTGAACAAGATATGAGTTAGGAGCGACGGCGCATCATACGACACGTCGCCAGCCATCCCGACTCTCCCCATTTGGTTGGGCACCTTGTGTTCTCAGACACGGCTTTGGTTGCAGCAGTTCTACTTCAGGAAATTTTGAGTTTGCCAGTTTTTGTTTTTTTCTAGTACCATTATTTTCTGTATCTGTGCCATATTTTTGTACCGTGTTTTCTGCCACCATTTTGTCGGTGCAGCCTCCGCATGAGACATAAAGGCTTGCACCTTAAAAAAGAAGGTGAACGTGCATATTTTTACTTTCCCTTTATGCCAATATTAATGAGATAGCTAGCTGTACATGCAAACCAGTAAGCACAACATATAACATACCCCTATGGCTCAGTGTAGACTGCACTGCTAATTCATCACAACTATATCTGCCTTTTAACCTTAAGTATGAGGGCGACCTTTTTTTTCAAAGCCCACTTGGTTGCAAAATTTCAACCAAAATGAATTTCAAAACTGTTTTATTTGGAACACTTACAGATACTTTCCAGGTACCTCTAAACTGTCGTCACTCCAAATGAGACATTTATCTCAGCGTGGCATAAACTTTGCTCACAGTAAAGTTTATGCCACGCTGTGCAGACACTTTGCTACGCAGATAGCTATGTTACTTTAGGTACTTTACTATGCAGATAGGTTATACTAGATACTTTACTATGCAGATAGGTCAAGCAAATACTTTACTACGCCCTCGTCTTTGGCTAGGGCATAGTAAAGTATCTGCTTGAAAGCTATTTTTCTTTTACAGCAGAGTAGAGTTACAATAGAGCTGTTATGCTTGAGGTTTACCATATGTCGTAGATAGAACATTATCATCATGAACCAGCACATGCTCTCTTCGTCGTCTTCTTCCCCTTCTGCTTCGCTCCCAGAACAGGTGCGCTGATTTCTCCAGCACAGGGTGCCATAACTCGGATGGGCGAGAGAACGAGTATAGAGAGAAAGAAAGAGACAGAGAGAAAGAAAGAAAAAGAGAGAAATTCTCGGCGAAAATATTTCTTGGCGAGGCAAGACTCAAACCCGCAGACCAACGAATAGAAGGGAAGCATTGTCACCACTCGGCTATCCAGTCACATTAGCAGAGCATAACATAGCCTGGTATAGTATATAGTATAGCAAGGGGGTGGGAAAGGGAACTGAGGATGAGGAGCAGAGATGTGAGTGTAAGGAGAAAGGAAAGGAGGTGGGGAGAACGAGGACAGAGAGTGATGGAAATAGAAAGAATTAGGAAGAAGAGAAAGAGATTGAGAGAAAGGGAAGAGAAAAAAGGATAGAAGGTGAGAGGATGACTACAGAGAGCGAGCAAGAAAGGAAAGAAAGAGAGAAAACGATAGAAAGACAAAGAAAGAAATAAACAGGGAGAGAGCAAGAGATACAAAGCCACAAAGAAAAAAAGATAGAAAAAGAGAGAACAGTGAAAGGGCTGGGAAAGAGAGAGCTTAGAGGATAAAAGCTCACCAACTCTGCATTGACCCTGCCTTGCACGTGAGAGCGGCGCTCATTTTTTTTTCTCCTTTTTTTTGAGGTCCTATCAGTTTCTTAATCGATTAAAGCCATAGTGAAAGTCTGACGTTGTGTGCAGACGTGTTGCACAGCACCTCTCGTATGTCGTCCGATCTTGCGAGGTAGCACTTGTGAATTCCGAGCACACACTGGGCACATAAACATGCCTCGAACAATTAAGTCTCCCACTATGTGTGAAGTGGGTGGTGTCATTTGATTTCTGCATGCAGCAATACAGCCGAAATTTATCGTTGAATGAGTATTGTATATGGTAAAGCTTTCATGAGTGACAGCAAAGTGTAGCAACAGTGCAGGAACATTGAAGCAGGATGTGTAGACAACAGTGAGCGGCATACAGAATTGGCTGAAAGGTGGCTGTCTTCAATGTGGGGGCAATAAAGAACGCTGGCACAACGCCGCAATAAATGCCTCAGTTGCAGTGGCGACTATGTAGAGGGGCAGCTGGAAAGTGTTTCTACATGTTCCAAACATAAGCGTCTTTAATTTCGCTGTGGTTTTGACCTTGAACGAATTAGAACTTGAAAACAAACATAGCCCTCGTATGTTTAAAACAATTGCAACAAGGCTGGTGATAGGCCAGCAACAAGCTTAGCCATGCCTACATTGTCGTCCAATATATGCACACAAAATAGAGGTAGTTTGTGGAGGCACAACTATTTGACTGATTACTGGGAAGCTAACTGGCAACCCTGGGCCAGTGTGGCTTTGGAAGATGGGCCCCACCTACGAAAAGCCACCCTTTTACAGCACAGCTGTTAAAGTCGAGGTTGGCCGTGTGCTGTAGATAGAAAATGATCATCATCATGAACCAGCACATGCCATCTTCGTCGTCGCCTTCTTCCTCTTCTGCTTTTTTACCAGAAGACGCGTGCCGACTTGTCCGGCAAACGATGCAATAACTTCATGAGCGAGAGAACCATAGCACACAGAGAGAGAGAGACAGAGAGGAAATAAACAGAAAAAAATACAAGGAAAGAGAAAAAAAATTCTTGGCGAAAAAAGAAATTTTGTCGAGGCGAGATTCGAACCAGCGAACTAACTATTTGAAGGCGAGCACCATAACCACTCGGCTATCCAGGCCCCCTTGCAGAGGAGAGCATAGCCTTGAATAGTATATGCAGTACAGCAAGGTTATTAGAAAGGGAAGTGAGGGTGAGATGGCGCTCTGCGTCACACAATCGAAACCGAAACTGGTAAGGCGCGACACCACAATGAGGGTTACCAGGAAGAAAATGAAGATGGGAGAACGAGTACAGAGGGAGAGAAAAAATAGAAACATACAAATAGACAGAAAGGGAAGAGACAGAGAAAAAAGTTAGAAGGTGAGAAAGCGACTACACATAGAGAGAGAGAGAGAACATAGAAACTGAGAAATAGACAGAAAGAAAAGCAACAGAGAAAAAAAAGATAGAAGGCGACAAAACCAACTGCACAGAGAGAGGGAGACAACCAAAGACATAGAAAAAAAAGATAAAGAGAAAAAAATAGAGATAAGCAAGGGAATAGAGAGAGAGAAAAAGACAAAAATGCACCGAAAGAAACAGACGGAGAAAGAGTTTCAAAGCAACATAGAAACAGGTATTAGGCGAGAGACCGACAATAGAGAGAGAGGGGGGAGTGAAAGAATTAACAGATAGAAGAAATAGGTGAAAACATAGAAGGTGAGAGACCGACTACACTGAGACATAGAGAAACAAGGACACAGCAAGACAGCTAAAGAGAAAAAAAATAGGAAAGAAAAGGGAGAAAAAGGCAAAGAAAGAAATAACAGTTGGAATATATACCCATTCCCTTTCTGGGGTGTGTGCAGCGTGTCTCTATGACATCCGAGACTCTATTTGATGCAATTTGCATTGATTTTATCAGGATGGCACTGTGAATATACCGCTTAGCACACGACGGTGCACGGGTGGAATCACTGCCGCACTAATCCTGTTCAGCAATCGTATATTTCTTTGCATATTTTAGAGTGCTAATTTATTACTTCAGCTTGTTTTTAGTATCCCTAACTACAAAATAAATATATGGTGTGTGATTTACACAGTTTATTTGCACAAACCTAAATGGAGATGAATGTCTGTAATGCAGGTTAGCTGGTTTGATTGAGGCAGGGCCTCAGACCAGGAAAAGACGAGGCAGTTTTTCACACAGAAAAGTGGAACATTTAGAACAAAAGGAATGAACAAAAAAGTAAGGAAAACAACCACAGTGAAATCACACATGTTACCAAACTACTAAGACAAGCAAGGCTTGGTAATTAAATGAAGTTCCATTGAACGTTCGAAACACAAGAGAAGAAATACGTGGTCATACACTGCCTTCACGATGATTATTTGTTTGTACATGTAATGCTGACGACATCGACACTCGTGAGCCAATACAAGCTTCACTTTAAAAAGGCATACTGTATTTCAAGCTTCGTGAATGAAGCAGTGCGAACAATTAAAGAATAGTTTGTGTAAAGCACAGCACGTACTGCGCGACTGAATGTTGCTGTGCTTGGCATCACAGGTGATTCAAGAGGGCGACATTTTCTTCTGTCATATCTCCTTGCACTTCTCTCCCAGAGGAGGACGTGGTACTGTGATTTATGGAAAGGCCTAGAGTTACTGCAAAAAGGTTCAACTTCACCGCCTGATATTGCCATCACGTGATTTTTTGGAGATAAAATAAGGCTGCACAAAGAACGGATTGCATGCATTGGTCATGCGCTGATACATACCTCCTCAGAAAACACAACACATCCTCAGGAAATGTCCTGAAATGACCAAAATATCCTTGTCCTGTAGGGTGCGCTGAGGACAACCGCAGGAATGCCTGATATACTTGAGTCCACAAAATGCAGTTTGATTGTGGAGGCCTCCGTGAGGGCATTATAAATACTTCTTTGAACAGTGCAAGAGTGGAACACTAGATTTGATGAATAAAACACGACACAGGTGCTGTGTGTGTGTGTGTTTTTTTTTACAATACTGTAAGCCACCACAGGCTGTTACAGGGGTGGTAAAAGGTATTAGACAATACCATACACAAATACTGCAGTTTCAAATGTTGCTGAAAAACTCTTGCTCATTGACAATCAACAAATACACTGGAATCGAGCTTGTTCGGTTGCTAACAACTTTATTGATAGTGCTGCAGAGCTTTCGCCGACCGGGCCTTAAGTCTCCCATGAGCTTGTTCCATTCGATAATTGTACGGTGCAGAACCTAAAACTTTAATACATCAATTTTTATAGTATAGGGTAAAATAGCACATGGATGATTGATACGCAGTGACACTCTGGCTAGAGGGTGCATGTACAAGGTAAGATCTCTATGTTTAGTGTTTTAATATACAGCTTGTCCTGGAACTTCAAGCATGTGATTTCTCTGCACGTAGACAGCGTCTGGAGGTTAGCCCTGTGAAGTAATACTGTGTGATCTGGTAGTATGAATAATAAAATCTGGCTGCCACTTGTTGCATCTGTTCTAGCTCATCAGCTAGCTTTTGACTGTATGGATCCCAGATTATACTAGCATACTCTGGAGTTTGCCGCACTCCTGTTTTATAAGCTGTCAGCTTTGTTTCAGGTGTGGCACCTCTTAACTTTCACCTTAGAACACCCAGCTTACATTCAGACAAAGCAAAATATTTTTAATATGCTTGTTGCAGGTTAGATTCTAAGTAATCGTAACACCCAGATATTTTATCTGACTTGATCACTTAACTTCTTTATTTTTTATTTTACACGTAAACGGCAGTGGCACTTTCTTATTTGATATCGACCAACAGGTAGTCTTGTTGAAACTGATTTTCATGTTCCATTTTTCACGCCATTCGTCAACAGAACACAAAGCATCATTGAGCAAGACGTGGTTAGCAACACTTTTTACCCCAGTGAATATCACAGTCATCCGCAAACAGTCTCACATCAACAGAAGAGTAAGCAGGAGTGGGTACAATATGTCAATGGCAATATCACAAACGTAATATATACCAAAAAATACAAGGTGCAAAAAATACAAAAACTCTCAACATCAATGAGGAACATAAATAATATATAAGAGCATTTTAAAAATCAAGAGAAAGGTTAGTGACAAGATGGGCAAACGATTGTGTTGTGTCAGCATTAACCACTTCTTCCGGTAACTTGTTCCACAATGAAAGAGCATGAGGAATTAATGAATACTGATGCACGTTGAGGTGACTTAATGGTTGCCTAACTGTCTTCTTGTGATGAGTATGATCAAAGCACATGGACGGGGCAATTGTGTAACGTTCGGATGGTATTTTGAAGTGACCATGGTATAGTTGATAAATCAATTTTAATCGGGAGACTATTCTATGATGGAATACATGCATAATAGAATCATATTGCATCATGACTATGATGCAACACACACACGCACACACACACACACACACACACACATAGTGCTGTGATCCTCTGCATATAAATTGACGTCGATTGAACAGATCAGTTGTGAGCTATTAAAAGGACACCAGGTAAGAAAATTTTTATGATGCAATGCTACAACCATGTTGAAAACTGTCTCTATGCAGTTAATTCAAGCATAAGACATCTGTATAAGCTAAGATTTTTTTTATTACTACACATATACCACACAAGGCAAATCGATAGCATTTAATATGAGCGAGGCCTCTCCCAAGCGTTTCAATTAATTTTTCTGATATGCTATCATAAGTCAGTTCTGAACAGTAAACGTACAACTGGTTCTGCATTGAAACCCCTCCCATGCCCTATAATGTCAGCCGCCACTGCTCCTTCATGTAGCTACAAGTAATTGACGCTACAAAATTTTCATGTAAACAAAATAAAGCGATAACTGCAAAAACAATATTATAAGTGCATACCATATTTACTCGAATGTAATGCAAGTTTTTTTTCAAGATTTCTGCTACCTCATGTCGACCCTCGCATTACATTCGAAGGCCGAAATACACACAAAATACCTATTTTTTCTTCCTGGGTGCAATAAAAAGTCACCCCTCGTGTTGCAATTGTAGTTGCGTTACAATCGAGTATTGGTACATTTATATGTTCTTCATTAGCTTGTTGAAGTGGAACATCAAAAGCCTGATCATTTATTGAACTGATGCTAAAATGACAAATAAAACCATTTTAAAAAGGTTGCTTGATGTCAATATTGGTTGCTTCTGTGATTGGCTGCCATAGTAATACCGACCCGAGCAGACCATCTGCCTTGTTGCCAAGTGCTATTTCTGTAACATAGCTATAATGTTGAGCCTGCATGCTCCAATCCGCCACATCCTTCGGCATAGAAAGCGAGAGGGGCATTGGCCCATTTCCTTCACTTCCTCAAGTTTCAGTTTTACATTCTCTCCAACGTCAGAATTAAGTGGGTCTGTAACTATATCATTTGTTATTGTCTGCAATCAACACATGCTTTGTGAAAATGTTCTTGTGTGCGCATGACACTACAACAGAAGTATTCAATGGTGCCGTGCAGTTTTCTTTTCCTTGGTACAATTGTGCTGCATGCAGAGGAAGTGGTGCCGTGTTGGCAATTGCAAATGACACTACATCTTTTATTATGTATTCAAGCAAGGATCTGGAAGCTGTCTGGCCATATGTATGTCGTAGTCATAAGTAGTTTTATCATATACCATGCGTTATTGCTCACCCTCCACAACACCTATATTCTTCAATTAGCTATATGATAGTATTAAACCTTGTTCACATGTGATTTCTTTCGTAATCCATATCCTACTCCTGAGTGATTTCAATCTTACAAACACAACCTCGAACGATCCTCCTCCTCCGCTGTCTCTTTTCAGTCGTAAGCTAAGGAGTAATACTAGTGCCGAGTTTTTTCATTATCGCAAATAGTAACACAACCGACACGTGTACCATCTGATGTTGCGTGTATACACCTGACCTTGACCTTGTTTTGATATTCTACCACGATACATAGTTAGAGATTATGTACCTACCTACTATAAGTGAGACTTCATATCTGCATTTTCATTCATTTATTGACCTAATTATTCAGGATACCTCAAAGGTTCCGACATGGGACATTGCATAAGAGGTGGGCAGACAGAAAAATCACAGCATATCCACGGAGTGAATGATGATGAGTGGGCGAAGCTGCGGAGGTTCATCGGTAAACCGTGAATCTTCCGTGAATTCTGCCCAGTACATCATCACCGACGTGAGATCGGGCGCGTTTATACTAAAGGTTCGATGAGTTATGACGACTTGCAGCTCACTTTAATTTTACATGTACGCTGTGAATTTTCATTGTTTAGAAAACCATTGCTTTAGAAAACACCTTCCGTCTTTCGTTAAGCAGCTGGCGTCTTTTTCGTTTTGCTTTAGAAACATCTGGCGTTCTTTCGTTTTGTTTTTACAAAACATCTGGCGTCTTTCGTTGGTTTATTTCATCAATCAACGGCGTTTTGAACAAAATTTTTATTGTTTAATCACGCACAGGAGAAATCTCACCAGGCACTACCTTGGAGGTAAACAATGGCTGCTAATGGGAATGAGAGACAGAAGAAGTCGGCTTTTAGCTAACACTTACACTTCTACAGAGACAGAAGAATTCGGGTTTTAGTTAACGCGCACGCTGCGAATTTTTTATTGTTCAACAACGCACAGGAGAAATCTCCCACCGGCACCACCTTGGAGGTCAAAGGGTAAGACTTGTTACTCACTACTACGAGCACGACGAGGGACGAACGGGTGCCGCCTTAAGGAGCTTCGCCCCTAAAAAATGGCCGGTCATGTTAGATTTCGTAACTGTACAGATCATCTTCAAAAATAGCTTTGAAATGAGAAATATACTGGTGATTAGGGCATTGTCAGGAGGAAGGGCATGACATTGTCAGGAAGCAGAAATAATTAATTGATAAGTAGTAGAATGGGAACGTGACAGATATACAGCATTTTGATGCACGTGGTGAGAAAAACGATGTGCTGGAATGATGAGTTAGTCTCCTGGGGTAGTGAATAAGAAAATAGTAAGAAAATTTTGTCCAGCACTATTGCGGCAAGAAGCCTGTGAGAGAAGACACAACCTAGTTTTTAGAGCAGAAACACTTCAGTTGTAGGAGCAGTCCAAAAGACTGAATCCGGTAGATTTCTTTCTGGACCAATTCTAGAAAATAATTACGCTAATTTAATGGTTGTCATAAATAGTACAGGCATATTCTACTTTAGATTGGATTAAGGTTTTATATGCAGCTCGTCTGACTGAAGACAACTTTCGGCATAGATTACCAAGTAACCATTTGCAGGAATTCGTTAACTCATTCATATGATGGTTGCAGGAAAAGTCACTTGGTATATATGCACTCCTAGATACTTAAACGCCTCGCACTGAGCTAAAATGTAGTTATTAGTTGGTAGTGGGAAGGCACCATGTAATTACGACCCCAATGAAAAGACGCGTGGGAGCACCTACTCACACTGCATGATGATCAAACCTGCAAGATTTGCTGCACCATGCCTGGATTAGGAGGATGTCTTGCTGGAGAGTAGAGCAGTCTTATGAATTTTGTTATTGGTTGGTGCAAAACACAATCATCTGCAAAAAGGCATATCTTGGACCACACTTTGAGTGGAAGTTATTTAATATATGTGTGAAATAGGAGCAGCCCAAGGACAGAGCCCTGGGCTGCTTCTCAATTATTTCAACCTCCAGAGCCGAGAAACTAAAGAAAGTGCACATATTTACAACAAAGTAAGCTTTACTGCCATATATAGCACGCGAACTGCATTTTTCTACACTGAATTTTAAAAATTTTTTGCACCAGCAGAATTGAGACATGTTCGCCACTGAAGTTCCAGAACTAACGAAAAATTACATTCAATCTTACTTCATTTTCTGAAATTCTGATGCTCCTAGGTAGAGAGCACATCGGAAGTGGCTATCTAACTGGAAAAAATGCCTGTATCACTCCCCACAACACTTGTTAACTGCTTATAAGTCTCCATTTGGCGCATACGTACTGTCACTAAAGAACTCTAAATCTAAGTTTCCTTATAACGACTAATGTTAAAAAATTTTGGGCTATGATCAACCCGTGCACGATGAACATATAATTCTGGAAAACCAATTGCTACATCTATCCTTGTGCCTAATGAAGAATCCACTGCACCTCCTAGTATGACACCTCTGTGAAAAAATTTTCTGTCTCCTGAAATGATTGCCAATGTCCTACTTGCCAGAATGATTGTGTCGTCATTACTCCAGTGATTGTTCATGTGGCTAGTGTCACAAAACTAATTTATTTGCTGAAACAAAACACTCACATCCTGGTTATCAAACTTACGAAGAAAATACCAGTGCCCTTCTAATATTCTAACAAAGCTTTTCTAGCAATCAATGAATATGTCTACATTGCCCTACACTGTACACTACACAACACAGTATGAATTAAAAAATACACATCAATGTTAAACTCAGCTTAATTTTTGTAATATTTACTCATAAATTACATCATTCTCTCGATGCAATCATCATTCACAGAGTGAATTGTTTTAGAATTTGCTAACGCATTTGATAAGTTCACAATTGTGGTGGTTTGGGCGTGTTGGTATGACATGACCAATAAATTCTAAACGCACAAACAGACAAGGACAAAGAACACGTATGACACAGAGGCGCTGAACTTGTCCTTGTCTGTTTGTGCACTCAGAATTTATTGGTCATGGCATTTGATAAGCCCTGTCATAAACATTTACTTTAAAAGTAAGTCATCTGGACCTCGGCGCTCACATCCTTTATTGCACTGAATGCTTACTATTAAACTGCACTCACTTTGTAACCACAAGTGGCCATTACTCACAACTTTGAAGCATAACTTCTGGTGTACTACAAGGTTCACTACTCAGCTAGGCCCAGTTTGTTCCTCATTTATACCAACAACCTCCCTTCCTATTGTGCATGCTCTTTAGGATACTGCTATTCACAAACTGAATACTAGTTCATTAGAACTCACTGAAGATAATTCAATTTTCATCTTATGTCATTACAATAGAACTGCAGGTGAGTCTGCCACAGAAACCAATCTCGCACTGACGTCACTATTTCCTCATTATAAATTTGCATGTTTGGTTCTTTTTTACAAGTTAGGTATACCATTATCCAACACTCCACAACTAACTCATTCATCAACCACAGTATCATATCACATTGAATCAACCGTCATTGTACAGTCGGTCTTGAACCAAGTCACCTGTAAGACCCATAACGTTTTTCTTAAGGGGGGCCCTGTGCCCTTACGGCACGCTGAGGCCACTAAAGTGTCAAGCAGGGCAAAATGCATTTGCAAGGCTTGATTGTAGGCACTGAACAAATTTGTTTACAAAACGTGGTAAAGGCACATGCATGTGCATATTTTTGTTTGCTCGTACAAGGATAGAATGAAGAAGTATTTTCAAGGGTGGAGTGGCCGAAAATTAATGGCACAAGCCAAGCACGTGGTTAGCATTGCTAATTTTGTAGTCCGTATGGGTATTCTAGAATAAGTTAACAGACATCTGCACACCCAGGTATTCAAAATACCTAACAAGTTCCAAGGGACAATTACTTTAAGTAATATACAGGGTTTTTCAAGAAATGTGTCCAACCTTTTCAAAAAATCAGGAAAATGCGATATTTTCTCGGGGCTTTCAGAATTGCTTTTTCTGTAGCGGCAGGAATCTTAAGGTAGTTAAGGACATCATTTAGGATAGTAATTAAGAAAGTTACATTAATTAACTTTTTAATTAGCTTTAGTTAGGTAATTGTGTCAAATGGGAGAATTGAAGTTCTTCATGCGAGGGACCCATCCGAGCTTTGAGATTTCGAAAAAGCGTCCTCTGGTAATTGTTGTGGTGTAATGAAATTCAACGAAATGCAACGGCTTTCAACAGCGAAAGCCATCGAATTCGGTTGAATTTCATTACTTCATAATTATTACTAGAGGCCGCTTTTTCGAAATCTCAATGTTGGGATGGGTTTCTGGCACGAAGAACACCAATTCCGCAATTTGACACAGCCACCTAACTCCACTAATTAAAAAGTTAATTAATTTAACTTTCTTAATTACTGTCTCAAGTCATGTCTCTAAGCATCTTAAGATGCCTAGCGCTACAAAAAAGGCATTCACTCATTTTGGACGTCTCAGAAGAATATGGCAGTTGCGTTCTTCCATGTTTATATTTAGGTTTCGCCATTGAATTTGGCTGAATTTCATTACTTCGTAATTATTACCAGATGCCACTTTTTTGAAAATCTCAAAGTTGGGTTGGGTTTCTGGCATGAAGAACTTCAATTCTCCCATTCGACACAACCACCTAACTCCACTAATTAAACAGTTAATTAATTTAATTTTTTTAATTACAGTCCCAAATAATTTCTTTAACCATCTTAAAATCCCTGCCACGACAGAAAAACCGATTCTGAAGGCAGCAATCAAATATTGCATTTTCCTGATTTTTTTTAGCAGGTTGGACACATTTCTTGAAACACCCTGTATTTGCATTCTGTTTATTATTCAGGACACATGCATGACTTTACATTCGCTAACACCTACTTTCATTTAGCAATGTTCACACCAGTTAGCTACAGTAATTATGGCAGGTGATTAAAATCGTCTGCATTAGTTATTTCCCAAATTATAACACCATTATCAGCAAATGATCAGTGAATTTGTTAGGTGATAGCAAGGAAGGGAAGTTGTTGGTACAAATGAGGAACAATCTGGGCCTAGCTGAGTAGTGAACCTTGTAGTACACCAGAAGTTATGCTTCAAAGTTGTGGGTAATGGCCACTTGTGGTTACAAAGTGAGTAGAGCTTAATAGTAAGCATCCAATGCAAAAAGGATGTTAGCTCCGAGGTCCAGATGACTTACTTTTACAGTAAATGTCTATGACAGACCTTATCAAATTCGCTGGAAAATTCTAAAACAATTCACTCTGTGAATGATGATTGCATCGAGAGAATGATGTAATTTATGAGTAAATATTACAAAAATTAAGCTGAGTTTAACATTGATGTGTATTTTTTAATTCATACTGTGTTGTGTAGTGTACAGTGTAGGGCAATGTAGACATATTCATTGATTGCTAGAAAAGCTTTGTTAGAATATTAGAAGGGCACTGGTATTTTCTTCGTAATTTTGATAACCAGGATGTGAGTGTTTTGTTTCAGCAAAGAAATTAGTTTTGTGACACTAGCCACATGAACAATCACTGGAGTAATGACGACACAATCATTCTGGCAAGTAGGACGTAGGAAATCATTTCAGGAGACAGAAAATATAATCACAAAATGTGTCATATTAAGAGGTGCAGTGCATTCTTCATTAGGCACAAGGATAGATAGCAATGGGTTTTCCAGAATTATATGTTCATCGCGCCCGGGTTGATCATAGTCCAAAATTTTTTAACATTAGACGTTATAAACTTAGATTTAGAGTTCTTTAGTGACAGTATATGCGCCAAATGCAGACTTATAAGCAGTTGACAAGGGTTTTGTGGAGTGATACAGGCACCTTTTACAGTTAGATAGCCACTTCTGATGGGCACTGTACCTAGGAGCATCAGAATTTGAGATGATGAAGTAAGATTGAATGTAATTTTTTGTTAGTTCTGGAACTTCAGTGGTGAACATGTTTCAATTCTGCTGCTGCAAAGAATTTTTAAAATTCAGCGTTGAAAAATGCAGTTAGCTTGCTATATATGGCAGTAAAGTTTGCTTTTTTGTAAATATGTGCACTTTCTTTAGTTTGTCTGCTCTGGAGGTTGAAATAATTGAGAATCAGCGCAGGGCTCTGTCCTTGGGCTGCTCCTATTTCACACACATGTTAAAGACCTTCCACTTAACGTGTGGTCCAATATATGCCTTTTTGCAGATGATCGTGTTTTGCACCAACCGATAACAAAATTCATAAGCCTGCTCTACTCTCCAGCAAGACCTCCTCCTAATCTAGGCAAGGAATTAGTGGCCTTACGAGGCATAGGATGGCTGTCAGGTGCAATTATAAATGCAGGGCAATTTATTTTTTTTCATCAGTTTCCTGGTCCGTGCAATTTTCAGGATGTTCTTCTTGGGGAGAGCTTGGAATTCAAGAAGCAAGACAAATTTATTGAAATTCTGCATATTCTTCGGCATTGGGTCACGGTGACAAACTATGGAGCCCCCAACAACAGTGTTTTTTGTATGATTCATTAGACCAGGACATTATGCCGAGTGTAGCAGCTCAAGTAATGGACATAATGCATCTTGCCATTCATGCTAAGGCAGTACAGCATCAAGAGAACTTATATGACTGTGGTGTTTTTGCCACTGCTAATGCATTCACTATTGCATCTAGCATCAACCCATGTGTACTGTTGCTTTTGACAAGACTGTAATGCACAGTCATTTAATAGCATGTCTTGTAGACAATGAAATGGTGCAATTCCCTCTTGCTACAATGCGAGTGCCCAGGGTAAAACCAAAATCAAGTTGCTTTTTTGTTCAAAAATAATGTCCTAATTATGCTGTTTAAACCACTTAGAAATCACTCCTACGACCATTGAAATTTAGCTAGGCCTTTCTATGGATACCAACTCTAGGTTATTAACACTCTGTCATCGTCCTGAGCCTTGCCTCTCAGCATTAAACCATTTCCTTGTATGTTCTTTGATAGTGAAAAGGCACTGCAGGTGTATTTGCTTCAATTAATTAACTGCTTGTGGATAAACTTTTTGAAGCAACTGACATTGGGAAGTACATTATCACTGAGAGGTTGCTGTGGTCAAGGAATGTTCAACTTTTGCTGCTTGTGTGCTGTATATAAAAGTTCTTTATGAATGAAAGACAGTTGTATGTGAGAGTGTCTGCACAGGGCAAACTTTAAAATTTTGTGCTATTCTCCCTACTTTAGATAGCTATCAATACCGTTTTTCTCACAGGTCTACATCATAAAACTAAAAATGTCAGTAATAAAATCAGATTCTTCAATTTATATTAAGCTGAAGTCTATAGCACTCTAGTGCTGTATATGACACGAAATATCACAGTCTTTCAAGTGCTTTTCTTGAAGTGTTGGGGCTGTTCCTTAATTGCTAAAATATTGAAACTTTTGTGGATGTATACTGCTCAAAGTAAGAAATCTAAACAGTGCTTAAAGCTTGATGTTTGAAGACTCAATGGTGCATCATAGACCTGTGCGCTGCTGCGCCACACCGCCGCTGAAATCCCAAGAGTGATCACAACGATGACATGAAATAACTGCGGTGCGCTGCCGTTTCTTTCAATCCGAACGGGGTATCCAACCCTGCGGCGTCCTCCAGCATTAAATGGCAACATCTCGACTCGCTTGATAGTACCTTTTCTTGCAGTCTTGGACCTATTACACTATGCATCAGGCCCGTAGCAAGGGGGAGGTGGCAGGGGGCCCGGGCCCCCCCTCCCGATATTTTGATGACACATGGTGTTTTATCGAAAATAAATAATGAAAATAGGCGTTTTTCCCAAATTGCCAAGGCTTTCAGCAAGTGCCCCCCCCCCGAAAAAAATTCCTGGCTACGGTCCTGCTATGCATAGATAAATAAAATAAATAAGTAAATGTATCAATGCGTTTGTACTCTTTGTTCCTTTAATTTTTACTCGCGTAAACCGATAAATTAATACAGAAGTATCTAGACGATGAACAAGGTGCTGGATTGTTTGATTCTTCCAAAGGACAAACTCACAGCGGAGACGATGCAGCTGGCCAGCAAAAACGCAAAGCCGCTTCCACGGTTTTTGCATATTTGTTTATTGTGATAGCAGTTATATGGGCACTCTCGATGGGTTTTTGCCGTGGGCGTCGCCGTCATGTTCTGTAAGAAGTCCAAATCGAAACATCGCCCCGTGCATCATATATGTTCTACTCATGAGTAAAAGCTAGTGAGCACTGGCGACAACGCAGCTGAAGCAGAGATGAGAGGAGCCGGCCACCTCCGTCGCACAGAGGTAGCATTTGCGATAACATAATACCTCGCGTGCGAGGCCTGCCATCGACTGCTCTTCAAGCAAAAAGAAAACGCCCTGCCTGTTTTTTGTTGGGCGAAGGAGCATGGACGAACGCCGGGGAAGGGCCCGGGGGTGCTATCTCGGCGTACATTAGCAAATATGGCTTGCTTGTATACCCTTCTACGTGCTGTAATTTCAATGCTTCGTGTTGCAGTGACAGACTGCACGAAAACCACTTCTCTCTTGAGAGCGGCCGTACTCAATTGAACCGGGAAACTGTGATTTGTTTTCTGAATGCAAGGGACTACTTCCCCTAAACTGTGTAATCTATAACTTCACTCCCCCTCTTCCACGCCACGCCACCGCCGAACCGGTGAACTTCGCGCCGTTTACGCGCCGCTAAACACCGGCGCACCGCCTTCGGTGCACCGGTCTGGTGCATATCCACGAATGTGCATCACTCTTACTCAAGCTCCTCCTAAAAAATTACCGCAGAGTTATTTATTCTCATAAATGGAGCTGATAATTTTCGCCACTAACTTGCATGCGACTATAAAAATGACTAGTGCAATAACTACTGATTTTTGAGATTACATTTATTCTTATTTCTACAGAGTATACGTATCCTTGTCACTCGCCCCCAGAGAACAGTTGTGAGTGCAAAACTTGAAGTGCCACAGTATTAAATTTTACTGTATTGCATACCATTGTCATATGTGTCCACTCAAGCCACAAACCAACTATCTTCACCAGCTCACAAAGCCATATGCGTATTTCAAAGACCATTGATCTCAATGATTACCGAAAGTGATTGTGCTGCTGTGACATCAAGCATGAACTGCTTTCAACTTCTTGTTCAACTTTTTGCAAGCTAAAAAGCTCCAACGCATATTTTTAGAAAAATTAATGCCTTGTTAAAATTAAAATTTTTATGGTAATGATGGTCCTGACATAGATCATAAAATTAAGAAGCACGTAGGGCATGCAAGTGAGGCTATCATCCAAAACACATACGCACAAAAACATTTTTTTCAGGACATAGTCGTGATCGCCTTTTTTATTTAGTTATACCGAATTTACGGTTATATACTTGTGTATTGACAGCTTACCCATGAAAAGTCAACAGATGCACTCGTGCTGCAGTTGACATTTGCAGTGATGTACAGTAACTTGCATTTGTATTTTAAAATGAAAAAATATTTTTGCATTTCTCATGTGCTTCTGGCCCGCAAAAAATTTTAAAATTACATTCTTTGATCTGTGTTATTCAGCCAGATAACTTTCTGCAGGCCTAATTTATTCCGAAAATAATGTAAACCACTATACTGAATGCATGTTGCTTATGAAAACTAAGTGGTTGCAGAATAAGTGAATCAGTTTTGATGCCTACTGGCCCAATGAACTGTGTAAATAATGCAGGCCAGAAAATTATTATTGCTGTGGTATTTTAGTAACAAAAAGCATCCAATTAGGCATGTCACAACTTTTTTAGATGTTCTAAGTATAAAAATATGTTAAAGCACTTAAAGGGAACCTAAAGGCAAATGTTAAGTCGACACGAACGTACTGTTAACATACCATTCCAGAAATGGTGCAGTGTTTGTTTTGTGCTAAGAAAACGTCTACTTCGAACAAAAATTATATTGAGTGGTTAGCATGCCACTACAAATATTCTAACCACCATGCCAACTAGGTACTGTTAACATTTTCTCCCTTTACTGGCTGACAGTCCAGCTGGCGGCGTGAAAGGCAGAAGCAGGCAAGGGAGAAGGAGGGTTTAGCTATTGTTGTGAGCAGACACGACTGTCAGCAGCTGCGGAGAAACTTCTATGGCATGGTAGGTAGACTTGAGTTAAGGGAGCCGGTCACTGTCACTTTTTGTGGTGATTGAAGCTATAGCCATGGACCTCATCGGTTCTTACTTCAAAGAATGAAACAGAAAGAAGCAAGCAGCATTTCATTCCAGATTTTAATGCACTGAAATCATCTTTTTTACTATTGGCAGTTTGAGTATCAGTGGCTTTTTCTGGGACTCGACTATGTAGCCACACACAGAGTTAGCAGAATATCCCGCTGGTGGTGCAAGCCTTGTCGTGCATTTACTTAGTTTCTTGGTGAACAAAGCCCTGGTGCAGATAATACTGATGTTTAGGCGTTCGTAAACTTTCACCCATCATTTGAACAAAAAGCTCGTTGGCCTTTAGTGTCCCTTTAAGAAAAAGAAGTTCTGTTTCTTTGTGACTGAGCGTACGAGTTCATTTCCTAAGTTGTACAACGTAGAAGCACATACTTAATAAAATGAAAGGTAATGCAGGCAGCTGACCATAATTTACATTGCTGTTCCCAGCTGTAAATAAGTTGTTAGGCTTTCCATGTTAGGTTTTCTAAATATATCACTCTTTTTATACAAACATCACAGTTAACACATTATTATTATTGAGTACATTTCCTAAAGATCAACATCATTCCTAGTAAAAGTCCTAATGTTTGCTATGACAACGTTCAATTCCATTAGCCCGGCTACATGCTAAAGCTCCTGTGAGATCACAGGCCGAAGATAACAACCAGCTTAGCTTTGTTAGGAGAAAAAGCGCTGACATTTAGAATACCACTGTTCGCATATGTTGTAAGTGCTTCAGTAGAATCTTGTGAGATTAAAATGTGGTGCTCCCACAAAGAATTTTTTCTTTCCGCACTTTCAGCAACCTCGGAAACTATGTAGACGATAAGTAAAAGAGCAGGGTTAGGCAGAATGATGTGATGCCTGACACTACAAATGAATGCAAGAGTACTTAATTACCATTGTATTGCAAGTGGAATATTATATTCAATATGAACCTCAGTTTGCTTTGCTATGGTGTTCTTGTGGTTGTACACCTTCTTACCACCGTGGCAGGATTGCGAGAACTAACGTCTCTGTCAAAATCTTGTGCAGGTGTGTGACACAAGCAGTCACTGTTTACAACTTCAAGGTACCTCTTACCACCTGTGGCAGTATTGCCAGAGCTAACGTCTTTGACAAAATATTGTGCAAGAGTGCAAGGGACAAAACAGAAGTGGTCACTGTTTACATCTTTAAAGTCCTAAGCATGCACACCAGACCATGATTCTACAGTGTCCGACAGCTCCGGTGGAGTACACATCATGATGGCTGGAGCCATCCCTGTGTGGCACCAGCTAGACTGTGACAAGCTGCATACTTTTGCTTGCGACGACTGTGTGGGAACAAAAAAGGGACACCGCAAAAGAAAAGGGTTTTAGGCAAACTTAACGGCTTGCGGTGAAGGAATTCTGAAAAGGTCTGATGTGCCATCTTGCAATAAAGAAGCAACTTTTATACCTAGTCTGTCTTGTGTTAGTAGGAGTCTGATAAACGTAGACAGTGCCAGTTCGTGGCTAGAGAAGGATGATGGTGAGGAGATGCCCTTTTGAAACGTTAACCGGCACCCCCCTCCCATCCCCTTCTTGGTGCACTGGAAGTTTTGCCCTAGAGGTATTAGTTCCTTCAGTGGGCGCTCCTGAACGGCTCTTGCTACCTGCTTTACCCAAGCACCAATCCTGGTGTTCGATTTTTCTTGCTCTGTAGCAATTTTGAATAGAAAAAGAGGCTTCAAACATTACGCAAACAAACATAGAGCGGGTCGATTCCACGAAAGATCAAAAAAGTGTGTATATTCGATGTTTCCGATTTTCCTGATAATTTTGTATGTTGTGCACATATGACTGCACAGCACGAAATCGCAGTTCGTTTTCAAATAAAAATTTTTTTCATCACAGGAAAATTCGACAAGTGTCGCCGGTTGACGACGACCATTTTACGAAGAGTGCGTTTTCGTAAATTCGCAATCATGCTGGCAGCTACTTATGCTATATATTACAAATATCTTTCTTTTTGGCGGAAGTAGAAGTAAAGAGGAAATAGCTGGTATGATTTCATGGAATTCTGAGCAAATTATGTATTTTTAAAAATTCACGAAAACGCTGCGTTTTTGAAAATCAGTCAACTTTGGGACGCTATGGCTACTTCTGTGAACATCTCAGCTTGTTCATATTTGCAGCATGAATAGGCCTCTATGTGAATAATGAACCTCTGCATTTGTATTTCTCTAATAATTTTCAAAGTAGTAAATTTTCATGCTCGAAACACCAAAAAGAGAAAAGTGCTCCTCGATTAAAACTATAATAAAAAAAACCCAATCTCAATTTTGTTCAAAGTCCCCCAAAATGTTCTCAAAGGACTGCAGAATGATATTATGAAAAAACATGTTGCATCATTTTGATTAGGACAAAAGCAGAAAATGTCAAACATTGTGTTTCCAGAGCGTTGTGGCTACTGCGGGAAGGACATCTCTAGTAACAAGAAAATACAGTAACACGTCTTTTTTCTTCTCTGATCTTCGCTAAGCAACAGTAAGGATCTATTGTCGGAAAGTGGGAACTGTTTTGTAAAGAAAAAAAGATCGTTCCAATTAAATGCATTTGCGACACCACTTATATTCCTCGTCGACGGGCAGCACGGACATTTTCATTCCTCTGGATAATTTTTTTTAAGTAAATGCGCTTACCTATATAAAAGCAACGAAGCTAAACGCGAAATTTGTGTAGCTGAGTCGATCATGCATTGTAAGAATGTGAGAAATCGCAATTAGCGACAGTGGTGAACAGCGAGTACCGCAGTGCAACTTAAGCAGAGCAGCCACACACTGCCGAGAAGAAAATGCCGCCGGCGCTGACGTCGCCTCCTCGCACCTCTGCCCTCCCTCCCTCCCTCCCTCCCTCCCTTCACGCCGCGCGCAGCTTTCCGTGAGCTCGCTACGTTGAGTTGAGGGAGAAAGCTGCGGAACGTGATCTCTATAATTTGGTAACACCACTTAGACTTGACGGATTCGAAAAATTTTTGCGGCATATGACTCGTGAAGAGTCATACGTCAATAATGAGACTATTCCAATATAACTAAGAAAGGTGTTGCAGGGCCCCTTTAAGCGACAGCACACCCGGCCAAATGCTATGGTCGTTAGCACGCGAAACGTTAGGAAGCTCTGAAATCACGGCGCGCATAGGCGCGCAATTGAGCGTGAGTCGTAGTTCTTTTTTATTTCGCGGCCATCTGTAATTAACAGAAAAATACTAATACTTAAATATAACGAGTTACAAACTGTCTCAATGAACGTTTTCCAAACAGGCCTACAAATTCCCGATTCAAAATTTTCTCGCAGCTTCATTCCGTCAAACGTTGGTTAATTAATCTTGCTTAAAGGGGTGGTGCCACCAAATTTGTGGCTGGCGCGTTCTTTGCTGTAAGCATTTCCTATAGCTTCAGGAAGCATGATGCACGCACCAAGATTCATGTATTCTCGCTAAATAATTTAATATCGCCTTTTGATGTGGACAACTTTCGGTTTCGGTTTCTGGGCGCCGAGGTTGGGCAGTGACGTAGAAGTGTAGGAGAAGTGCTCACGTGACCACACAAGGCTGTGACGCACTTAGCCAGGAAGCTATCGAAACTCGGCGAGTGATGTAGCAACCGATGCTTTGCCGGTACTATAGCGAACTAGAATATATTCTAGTTCACTACAGCCGGTACGTACGTTGCGGAAGTGGCGGAGGTCCGGAGGTCACTCACATTACTACAGCAGATTTGGTGTGACGTCACTACAACTTTCGTTGCCCATCCTACAGATCTACGTCGGTGTTGGTGCGCTAGCGATGGGTTTCGTTCGGGAGAATGGGCATTTAGGTACACTTTGGAAGTGAATTAAAATATATTCTAAACGTTTGCTGTGTCCGACCCTTCGTGTGGAATGTCCTTGCATACAGAGGAAACCCACAACAGGCTTCTTATAGCCTCGGAATTTGATGGCACCACCCCTTTCATTCAGCAGAACTGAAAGATATTGCGACTTCATGCAGTAGCCAGCAACATTCACTTAGTCGCGTTGTTATATAGTGCGTCGGTATATTTTTAAACTCTGGCTTGAGCTGGAGAAGCCTGTTTAAAAGCCTGTTGCCTAACTGTAGTAAACAAATTGTTAGTTCGCGCCATGTGCGTCCGCCTGTTCTTTTATCGTCGCTCTTTATTCCGCCCGTCAGTGTTATGCTCAACGTATTCAACGAGGCAAGTCCTACAAGTAGCCTTGTTTATTGCTACACTAAGCGAAGTAGTCTTAGTCACCAATTACGCGTCACAGATGAGATTATGTAAAACGGGTCGCTTTAAGAAAAATGCACTTATGCATCAGTTTAATTTCAGCATTACACGTATACTCTCACAAAGAAGGTTTGGATAATTCAGTGTTGAATATTTATTTTGCCTTTAACAGAATTTGGATACTTTTTTTTCAACACTTCCTTTATGTCAGGCTTTGTTGTGTCCCACAACTTGTCTTCGAAACCATCCTTCACCATCTTTGCGAGTGTCGTGTTGCCATGAAATATACTGAGATTCGCGAATGGCGGCTTTTCGGTGACCACGATAATGAATTCCGTCATCCACGTCGTACTCACAGTCAGCCCTGCAAGAAGGAAAAGGTCCTGAATAAGAACAGAGAAGTCGAGAAGTTGGTTCACGTTCGTGGTGTAAATAAGCGCGGCGAAGAGCTCAAATGCTAAAATACGGGTAAGGAAGGACTGAGGAAGCAAAAGAATGACAAACACGAGCGTTGACTACCAATTAATTCCCCCTTGCTGACGTGACAGGTGTCTGGTAGATTTTGATAGTTCTATCATCTCTTAAATATGTGTGACGTGTGTTTCTGACGACACGCTTGACATACACTTAGGTTAACATAACTCATGAATGTATGTAAATAATAAGTAAGTAAGTTAGCAAGTTAGTGTGTAAGTAAATAAGTAAATAAGTAAGTAGGTAAGTATGTAAGTAAGTAAGTCACTAAACTTTATTTCGGCATGACACATACAGGGTTTGCCCGCGAGGTAAGGCAAAAGGAGGACTTAAACCCCCTGACTAGGCCTTACCTTGCTGGTGCAGCAAAGACAGCGGATTCGAAAGTTACAATTTCACTAGAACACAATCAATGTATATATGTAAATCATGTATCTAGGATTATTAAACTCATTTTGTACTCAGTGCTCTTGTTTGCCATTATTTCGCTTACTCAGCTCTTCCTTACGTGTACTTTCGCGATGCTCAATTTCACCATGAAGGAAAGGTTCTATAGGAGCCTGACACACAGTATTTTGGCCATTTTAGCTTTTGCACAGTGTCAAGTCAAAGTCAAGTCAAATTTTATTTACAACATGCACGAAGTACAATGTTGAAGGCCACCCTAGCAAGAAAGCTGTAAGCATACAGCTTGACGAGGCCAGGGGGCCGCAACCAGGGGCCGCAAACAGTGCACACATGCGCAATACAAACAAAGCTTTTTGTTGTTGTAGCTAAATTGCTACAACATAGTCTTCGTTGGCGATAAATACATATAAATACATGCATGGGCACTGTAAGCAGGTGTGATAATATGTCAAAAGAGCGACACCGGTGAAGACGACAATGAAGAGCGCGCGGGATCGAAAAAGCGCGTGACAGCGTTCGTAGCAGCGCAGCGTGCAAGGACAGATGGTTCCCGGCTGGACGTCCGGTCCGGGGAACTAGGCGACGTCCTCCATTCGCTGTACTGTCCTGGACTCCGGCTGGGTGACTGGCCCAGGGACCAGGCGATCCGCTACTGTTCCGGCTGCCGTCCTGACAGCTGGACAACCAGTGAACGAGGCCTGTACTCCTGCTGGGTGACTGGCCCAGGGACCAGGCGAGGTTCCGCTGTTCAGGCTACCGTCCCGAGTGGCTGTGAGTTCCGGGTTGCTGTGGGCCGCTGGTCCTGCTGCCGTTCCGGTTGGCTTTCACGACCCCGGTGTGCTGCTGGGACGAACGCGGCGGCTGAGAGCTGCGGCTCCGTTGCGGAGCTTCCAAGCGACCGCTACCCTCCTGCTGCTGCTGCGGCAGAAGGCCGTGACATGGCCTAACTTTATAGGCATAATGATCAGTCACCAACTAGCCCAGCTCTCAACCTTATTGAACTCCGTTGAGGGCGTCGACGAGCCAGGCGGCGCGTTGCCCCGAGCGATCGGCGTCCAAGCCAAAGCCAAACACGGCGAGACACTTCTCATTTAGAGACATCTTTAGTATAGGACTGCATTTGACAGACTATTGTCCGAGGTAATTCAATAATAGTTGCTTTTGTCTGTAAATATATTTGTGTGTGTGTGCGTGCACTCGTGGCTCGATTGTTCCTTGGCTAGCGGTCCTGGGCCCAACCCTGACACTACGTCACAATCTGGCGAGCCTGCCAAGGTACCGCTGTTAAAAGCATCGAAGGAAAATATCGTCCCTCGAGTACACCCTCACAGGAGTTCATCCTGTCATGGATACTGAGAGATTACCGCAGTAGGGTCACAGCTAGGCTTGTCCGGCGCAGAACTGCGCAAGTGGATTGAGAACGAACGAGCAAGACAAAGGGATGAGCGTGCTGCCGAAAGGGAGGCGAGCAAAGAAGCAGACGAAAGAGCTCGACAAATTTTAGAGCTGAAGCTAAAGCTTCAAGAAGGAGCTAGTGGAGATGTAGCAATTAACTCTGAGCCTATGCCTCTACAGAATCATGCCTCTTCGGTTCTCAACCCACAAAAACTACTGCCGTTGTTTGATGAGCGGCGCGATGACCTGCATGCATACTTGCAAAGGTTCGAGCGCGTGGCAACAGGGCAGGAATGGCCACAAGATAAATGGGCCCTTGGAGTGAGCATGTGCTTAACAGGTGAAGCACTAACAATGATCGGCCGCATGACTGCCGCTGATTCACTGGATTATGATAAAGTGAAAAAGCCATCGCTGCAAAGATTGCGGTTTACCGCGCAAAGTTATCGCGAGAAATTCCGAAAGGCGCGACCGGAGGATGGAGAAACTGGAAGACAGCTAGCTGCTAGACTTTCAGGATACTTTGATCACTGGATTGATATGGCCAATGTCTCCAGAACGTTCGACAACCTCCGAGACCACATGATCGCTGAAGAGTTTCTTTAGTGTTGCCATCCGAAGCTGACCGGATTCCTTAAAGAACGAGAATGCAAGTCCCTCGAGGAGCTCGCTGACGCTACTGACCGCTATCTTGAGGCGAAGAACCTCTCCAATATGGTAAGAGTACCGGATGATGTGAAGGAGTACAACAAGACTACTTCAGATGCTCAAGAGACAACCTCGGAGGTGTATGTTGTGTAACCGTATTGGCCATCAAGCTCAGGAATGTCGTCGCCCAGCAAAGGAAGTGACCAAGTGCAACATATGCGGAAAAAGTGGTCATAAGAGCGAGAACTGCTGGAGCGCGAAGGCACAGAAGGGGCATAGTTCAGCATGCGTTCATGAGACTACAGCCAACCAGTGTAGTCTGACGTGACAATTTTGTCCGACGCCAAGACAGTAGACGTGACGTGACGTTTCGGAAACCTGTTTTCCTGGTAGATGGAATGCCTGTGGTCGAAGGACAAGTCTTGGGTCGGAAAGTAAGAATCCTCAGAGATACAGGCAGAAATACAGCAAATATACGAAGAGTTCCAGACCATTGCTTGACTGGAGCACTAAGCCGAGTAGTGCTGACAGATGGATCCGGCAAAGACGTTCCGGAGGCGAGAATAAATATCCATACACCATATTTTACTGGAGAAATCAAAGCATTATGTATGGATAGTCCTCTTCATGATGTTATTTTAGGCAACCTTCCTGGCGTCAGAGAACCTCTAGAGCCAGATCCCAATTAGAGACGCGCGGTGGTCGACGGAAGCGACGACACATCGGCAAACATCGGTGTAGAAGAAATGCCTCACAACGTTTCCGCCACAATCAAGCCGCAAGAGGCAAGATAACTCCATTATGTGTACCAGCCATAAAGATTGGGGAAGTAAACAAACAGAAGCTCACCGAGCAACAGCAGAACGACAAGACGCTGAAGTCACTGTTCGCTAAAGTGGGCAGAAACTTCAAATCGCAAAAAGGCCACTGTTATTCGTTTTTTCAAAAAGGCGGACTTTTGTAACGAAAATGTGAACTTGCTACAGGAAGGACGTTTAACCAGTTCGTCGTGCAAACGTTCTTCAGAAGGTCAATACTGGAAGTCGCGCACGAAGGTCTTATGGCCGCACATCAAGGCATACGCGAACGACAGATCGCGTCTTTACAGATTTTTACTGGCCAGATCTGCACGGGGACGCCAAAAGATTCGTGAAATCCTGCGATGTGTGCAAGAGGACAACACCAAAAGGAAAAGTTGGTGTTGCGCCATTGGGACATATGCCTGCCATACGTACGCCTTTTGAGCGTGTGGCAGTCGATCTGATCGGTCCGTTGTCACCGAAATCGGAACAGGGAAACCGGTATGTGCTCACGCTCATAGACTTTGCATCTCGATATGCAGATGCAATAGCACCATCTGCAATCGATGCAGTGCACGTGGCAGAAGCACTAATCGAGATTTTTTCTCGTGTTAGTCTACCGAAAGAGATTGTGACCGACCAAGGGACGAGCTTTACATCAGAGCTGATGAAAGAGGTTGGTCGCCTATTAGCTGTCAAATTTCTTCGGACGACACCATACCATGCCAATGCGAATGGACTAGTTGAAAAATTCAACGGAACCCTAAAGACGATGTTGAAAAGGATGTGCCAGGAGAAACCTCGTTCGTGGGACATACCTTGCACCACTACTCTTCGCCTACAGAGAGGTACCGCAAGCGAGTCTGGGCTTCTCGGCTTTCCGGTTGATTTATGGTCGGCACGTCCGAGGACCACTGACCGTCCTCAAGGAACTATGGACCAATGAAAACATCGATGACGAAATTCGCACCACGTACACGTACCTTGTCGATCTTAGGAATCGTCTTGAAGATACGTGCAAGCTTGCCCATGAGGAACTGGACAAGGCGCGAGCAAAACGGAAATTTTACTACGACCGAAAGAGCCGTCCGCGCAAGTTAACTGTTGGCGATAAAGTCCTAGTCTTGCTCCCTACTGACACAAACAAATTGTTAATGCAATGGAAAGGGCCATTCGAAGTCATCGAGCGAAAAAATGACGTCGACTACGTACTGAACTTAAGCGGGAAAATGAAGATATTTCACATAAACATGCTTAAGAAATATGAGGAACGCGAGCCCATTCCCCTGCAGCAGGTCTTCGTGGTCACTGAGATTAGTCAAGATTCTTCGAATCAAGCTGAGGAGTCATCCAGCGACGATGTTTCGCACGAGATTCCATCTCCCAGCCTTGTCCATACACAGACAGCCACTGATGTGAAGGTATCGGCAGATCTCAGAGACGAACAATGCTTCCAAGTCCATGACCTGTTCCAAGAATACGAAGGAATATTTTCTGACCTGCCAGGAAAAACAGAGCTGGTTGAATGCGCACTACGCTTGAGTTCGGAAAACCCAACACATGTGCCACAGTATCCTGTTCCATTAGCTTTACGAGGAAGCGTACAAAAGGAGGTCCGAGATATGTTAAGGTTAGCGAAACATCTAAATAATAGAGTGTTACGCTGGAGTTTACTCTTGCAAGAGTACACTTTTACTGATGACTACATCAAGGGCTGTGATAACGTTGGAGACGATTATTTAAGCCCTGTATAAGGGTGTTGCACATAGTTGTGTAGTACAGGGACGTTTCCCACGCTTCTTGTTGTGACGTGGCAGTGTGTATACATCCAAGTGAATATTTCCCTTTCGTGAACTTTGCATCTCCACTGACTGTGACACCCTCTGACATTTGTTCTTCTTCTACCCATCAGAAAAGTTGCAAACAACTTTCTTAAAACCCGGGGTAGTGTGATAATATGGGCAGAAGAGCGACACCGGTGAAGACGAACATGAAGAGCGCACGGGATAGAAAAAGCGCGTGACAGCGTTCGAAGCAGCAAGGCCTTCCCTCCTTGTAGAAGGCGGTGTGATGTGTGGTGCGCGTTTGAAGTGTGCGCCTTCAAAAAATGCGCAACATGAAAAGAAGAAGACGAGCGCGCGCGAACGGTGGCAAACGAAGACGACGACGTCGAAAGAACGTCCAGTACGAGAGCGCGCGGCACAAAGGTTCGACGGACAAGTGGCCCAATAAGAAAACAACACGGATCATCTCAGGGGTGTGTGATGTGTGGTGCGCGTTTGAAGTGTGCGCCTTCAAAAAAAAAAATCACAGCATATCCACGGGGTGAATGATGATGAGTGGGGCGAAGCTACGGAGGGAATCATCTGTAAACCGTGAAACTCTTCCGTGAAATGCGCCCAGTACATAATATAAAGAGTGTGAAACATCGTGTATATATTAAACATCAAACTTTTATTGTACTGTTGGTTTACGTGGTCCCTTCATTATCACTTGTGATCGGTGAAATGCAAGGAAGAAGTCCGCTCCCGAGCGAAAGAGAGCCAAGAGCGACCGCATTCCCCGCTCGCCCTGTGCGAATTAAAGGCAAGGCTAGAGGGAAGACAGGACGCGCGTTCCACGACGCGAGGTCGGTAGCATGCCCAACGAAAGCCAACGGAACGCGATCGTGCAAGTGCTCCGGCTTCGCATCGCCTCATGGTTCCATTTAGCGTCCCAAAACCAAACATATTGCTCAAGGTGTGCCTTGCGTTTTTCGTAGAAATAATTTCTTTATCATGTACATTAAGACGAAAAGTTGAAAGCTCACTAGAGTGTATCGCCCGCAAAGTATGTCTTTTAGTGTGATTTAACTCTCGTACGGCAGGGTCCTCGCGCCGTTGCCGGTCCACCTCGCCCGTTGACGATCGGGCGAGGTGGCTACATGCAACTACTACTACTACACTTTAAGAAAAACATCTGGCGTTCTTTCGTTCTGCTTTTACAAAACATCTGGCGTCTTTCGTTGGTTTATTTCATCAATCAACGGCGTTTTGAACAAAATTTTTATTGTTTAATCACGCACAGGAGAAATCTCACCAGGCACTACCTTGGAGGTAAACAATGGCTGCTAATGGCAATGAGAGACAGAAGAAGTCGGCTTTTAGCTAACACTTACACTTCTACTTCTACTAACGTTTCCTACTGGAACATGCCAATGGCTGCTAATGGGGAATGAGAGACAGAAGAATTCGGCTTTTAGTTAACGCGCACGCTGCGAATGTTTTATTGTTCAACAACGCACAGGAGAAATCTCCCACCGGCACCACCTTGGAGGTCAAAGCGTAAGACTTGTTACGCACTACTACGACCACGACGACTACGAGGGACGAACGGGTGCCGCCTTAAGGAGCTTCGCCCCTAAAATGCGCAACATGAAAAGAAGACGACGAGCGCGCGCGAATGGTGGCGAACGAAGACGACGACGTCGAAAGAACGTCCAGCACGAGAGCGCTCGGCACAGAGGTTCGACGGACAAGTGGCCCAATAGGAAATCACCACGGAGATTTCAGGGGCCAATAGTTGGACACCACGAAACTTCAGCTTTGCCAATCAGGACGGGACAAGTTGACCCGAGACAGAGAAAAAGCCTGGCCTCAGAGTGTTCCGAGGGGAATTCCAAGGGAGCCATGCAAGGAGAAGGTTGCCACCGGACCGGGCGCTGAAGACGGGAGTCGGGTTGCGGACCCGAGCCTCCAGGGCTTCAACCGGCCGGAGCATCCTGCCGTCGAGTTCCCGTGCGAGACCATAGCCATGGTGCCCGGACTCCACCCCAAGGCCTGCGTACTTCGGTTCCGGCAGGCAAGCAGCAGCAGTTGGGCTACGGGCCCGAGCTGTGCGTTCAGCTGCCTGGGCCTGTTTCACCAGGCATCTCTGCGCGTCGCCCAGTAGCCACCGTGCCCTCGTCAACGCCAGCCACACGCGTCAACTCCACCAGCCAAGCCTCCGCTGGTTGGTTAGACTGGACACTTATTATTCCCCGCTCCGCTGCTCAGCCGCGTCAGAACTAGACTGTCTAGTTTAGATCTTTTAACTTGAGTTTTGTGTGTCGTAGGAAGGGTTTTATCGTGTGCAGTGAACTTTTTCTTAAGCGTTTGCCTATGTATAGTTATTTCTCCTTCAGTGTATAATTAAAAGTCGTGTGTGTTATTTGTTAAACCAACGGCTTTGTCCTTATTAAAGCTCTCCGACGCTCAGTCACAGAGAGCTATCGTAAACAAAAAAAGAACCTGCATCACAGGTGGAAGGGCAAGACTCGCGTGGTGCGGCCGTGTTCTGGCTCGTTCTAACGTTGGTGAAGTCGCTTACGGGGGCTTCATAGGTTCTGTAACCAGCGGTTATTTTAATATTTCTTGGGTGGTTATTGCCTGCTTTGAGTTTGTCGCGCATTTCATTGTAGTGATGGTACGCGTTTAGCGTTGAGTCCGTGGAGCGTTTAATGAATAAACAGCACAGGTTCAGCGACCAGCACTCCGAAACGGAGCAAGCACGAGCACCAACAACCGTCCTCGTCTTCGTCTTTCACTGGCGCCCCTGCTTGCTCATTATCCATTCTACAAATCACTCCCCCGCAGAAAAGGAGCCATCTTGGCGACTTAAGGAACAGGGACGACTGGTGGGTCGTAGTGCGGCTTCAGTCGGTCGACGTGAACAATCTCGCGGCCACGGCGGCGCCGGTCTGCGGATGGTTGAACGGGCTCGACAACATAGTGGACGGGAGAGGCTTGACTTAGGACGCGGTAGGGGCCTTCATACTTCTGCAGTAGCTTTGTGGAAAGGCCAGGAGCAGAGGAGGGAACGCGAAGCCACACCAATGTTCCAGGCGGATATGACTGGGGAGGCAGGTTTGCGTCATGGCGGTCCTTTTGGCGTGCTTGGTCTTGTGCGGTTAAGGAACGTGCGAGCTGCCTGCATTCCTCGGCGTAGGTAGCGACTTCAGATAGAGTTGTGGACTCTGAAGCGTCCGGGCGGTACAGAAGAATGGTGTCCATAAGTGAGGAAGGTTCGCGGCCGTAAAGAAGAAAGAAGGGAGAAAATCCTGTCGTAGACTGAGTGGCGCTATTGTAAGCGTACGTAACAAAGGGTAGTATGCGGTCCCAGTTGGTGTGGTCAGCGGAGACGTACATGGACAGCATGTCGCCTACACTCTTAGCAAACGACCGCTTAAAACAACGCATATAAGGCGGAAAGTAGGTCAAATTTTCGACGCTTATAAATGGCTCTCTAAGCGGCCTACTTATACGGCTTTTTCATGCGGCCCTTTTTTATACGGCTTCTGGCTAAGCGGCTCTTTTTTATGAGGCCTAAGTTTATGCGGCTCTTCCATATGCGAGGCCATCTCGTTGCCAGAAGGCCGTTTAAAAGTGACCTCTTAAAGTAACGAATACCGTCGATTTGGTTAAGCGGTATTTCAGGTCAAATCTGTCCGGCTTATATACTGCTCAATATGCGGTCGAAATATATGCGGTACTTTTCGCAAATTTTTAGGAAAAAGAAGAAATTCTTCTACATTGTAGTTGATCGTGCAGTGTTCCTCCTTTTTTTTCTTTTGTTCTTTTCAGCCTTCCAACTCATGAATATGCATTTACACATCACAAGAACTCTGTACAGAGAGCCACAAACCATAGCCACACACACACTCCACCACGGGGATTTGAACCCAGGCCAACCGCGTGACAAGCAGACACTGTAACCACTACGCCACCGCACCACACGATCTGGGTGGACTTCCGCGGCTTTATATATGCACTTCACGTTATCTTAGACGATTTTGCGATCGGCTACAACGCTATAATTGCGCATCCCGCACGGAGACAGAGGTGAACAATGAACGATGCGTTTCCGAGTGCATTTCCATTTGCCGGCATCATGCAGCAGCAAAACGTGCCCTGTTGTGCAACCAGCCGCCAACGAAAAGTTTTCTGCGATGTTTGACTCAGTACAGGCGGTGGAAGTCAGCTGATCTCATCACTACTTGGCGAAGTACAGTCTCTCACGTCCTTCGCGAGCATCGCGTTGATGTCGGTGCGTTTATGCGGACAGTATTATGTAGAGGTTCATCTCAGAGAATCGGATTAAAACACATAATCGCTTATTCGCGCAACAGATGGGTTTGGTGTAGTGCAGCGCGTACGAGGCGACGGACCAGCTTTCAGAACGGGCGCGCTCATTTCTCTCCCGAGTATAGCATAGACGATGAAGAAACGTTGTTGTTGAGTCGAAAGAACAACGAGCCTTCGCAGAAAAAGAATGCAGTCTTCCGAGCTAGAGGCTGACGGCGCCGACGAGCGATGCCGTGGAATTATCATGCTGGGGAGGACGGCGGGTCTGAGGTTGTTCGTTCTCGTGGTTCGTTCGTTGTTGACAGTTGGAAGTGATGCTCCCCTTGGCTTCCACAAACGATGAAACGTAGTGCATGACTGGCGCGGAAAGAGCACGCATGAAATCGCTTGCATCACCCGTTAGAACATATGTTTCCTGCCAAGCGTCGCATCAAAAGAAGCTAGCAATGCTTGAAATCGAATCAAGTCACAATATTATCCAGCTTTCAAGGATAAAACCATGCTATTTCTTCAAAAGTCAGAAGTGGCCTGAAGGATTCAGAAGGATCATGTGAACATTTATACTGAATAATGCAAAGATTAACTTGAAGCATACTAATATTTAATAGGCGCTGTTAAAGCTAAATAACAACTCCAAATTAAATATGCACTTGTTTTGCACCTTGAAGGTTCATGAATGTTAAGCTCTATAACATGCCTCAGTTCAGGGGCGTAGCCAAGGGGGGGGGGGGGGGTTGGGGGGGTTCAACCACCCCCCCCCCCCCCGAAATTTTTCAGTTTAGCCTGCATATATGTACACGGACACATACAAACGCACGCACGAACATACATAAAGTATGGCTGAACCCCCCCCGAAAAAAATTTCTGGCTACGCCCCTGCCTCAATTGACCGCATATCAGCGCCTAAGAGCGATCTGGTGGAGGCCCTGTGTTGGGGAACATGGCAGGTTGAAGGTTGTTTTCGTATTCCACCCATTGTCGACGAGTGAAAGTGATTCTTTCCTTGGCTACGAGATGTGATCGTAGCGACAAGGGCCAGTATTACTTCACTCCACGTCATCCAGTCAAGTATGCTTTGAGCTTAACGACGCTTTAACGTATAAACTAGCAAAATGCTAGAAGTGGCTGAACTCGGGCAGTAATCTTGACTTCTAGGAATAAATGTTCACAGTCTTAAAAATGTGCAGTCAGTAGCATCCTGCTTGATTCGGATCATGGGACACGACATGCAAACGTATAATACTAAATAGTAGATATAGAGGAACAATTCTTATACTCAGTAGGTGTCATAATTACAAATAACAGCTGCAGATAAAAAGCACGCTTTCACACTAATAGCACACCCATAAATGTTGAGCTTTACGGGGCGTAGCCAGAAATTTTTTTCAGGGTGGGGGGGGGAGCCTTTTTTGCTTTATGCATGTTTGTGCATGCGCTTGCACGTCTGTGTATATATATGCAAGCAAAATTGAAAATTTTCGGGGGGGGGGTGAGTTGAACGGCCCCCAACTCCCCCCCTTTGGCTACGCCCCTGTTCCATACCACGTAGCTTTACGTGCACCTTTATTTAAATATAAGCTGTCATGCAACATCCTTAGCTTTGGCTGGTACAGCAGCTAATACAAACTGTGCTTGAGAATTCAAGATTTATTGCCAGTACCAACACTAGCTATACACAATAACATTCTGTAGTAGTTCAAATGCGAGTGTTGCAGCTTTTTTTCAGAATTAGCTGCTCATATAGCGCTCACATAAGCATGCAGACATACACGTTCAAATGTGCAGCTATTATTCTTTTTTACGAAGAACTGTGCGAAATAAACTGGCACAAGGAGACGCACGGACAAGAGTCTTCCTTGTGCCAGTTTATTTCGCGCAGTTCTTTGTAGTCATGAATTACCAACTTGCCCAGCGATCAATTCTTCGATATTATCCTTTACATGCAGCCCACTTCCATGGCAGTTACCACGGCACACCATCTGTCAGACATCGTGCCACATGAAGCGCATTCTCATATAGTACTAGACTTGTCCTTCATTAAATGTTGAGACCAGAAATGTATTTGTTCTTTTTCTGGCATCATTTCAAAACATGACCTTTCCCTTGCAGTGTTGAGACATATCTTTGCAGTAACTTAGGCATTGTGTCCAAATCCATCACTGTGCCAGCCTGGCACTTAATTATGTATGCATGGGTCCCTTATTTCCATTCTGTGCTCCAAGCCCTTTCCTTCACCCATTACTGTAGAACTGTGGAATTTAAGTGTTTCATCTGGCAACGCTAATTGTTGTTACATTTTGTGCCATTTCTTCGAGTACCCATGCCAGTATTTAGTGCATTAAGTGAATGAAGGAACATGTTATGTTGCTGCGCAGCTGCACACTAAGCAGAACAATGAGATGCAGAGCCATGAGAGAAAATCTAGAGAACATTGTCACGTTACAACGCAAACACAAGACAGTGAAAAGTTGTACAAGAGTAGGACAGCTTGTTGACGCAAAAAATGGCAGGAACAAACATGTCTGACAAGACAGAAACTTGGGCTAGTTGGTTGTCCTTCATGACGAACCAGCAGCACAACCACACACGGACAGAGGAAAGGTACACGAAACACAGCACTCTGTTGTGTGCCTTCTTTCCTATGTCCGTGTGTGGTTGCACTGCCGATTCACCATGAATGACAAACATGATGTTTTCGGCAAAATCCCGAAGACCCACTAGATGTTGATGTTCACTGATGTCCCCATTGTCTTTCTCGCCTGCAGAGCACACGCGTCAATACATATACAATAGGATGCATCGTAAGGGTTCTTCACCTATATGCTCTATTGTTGGAGTAAGAGGGCGTTGTGTCAATAAATAATCAATGTAATAATAAAATCACCCTAAAATATATGCCATATTCATTATTGCTCAATTCTCAACCTCCACGTATTCCACTTCAGCACCTGTGAACATAATGGCCCCCTAAAGGATCTCGGCAGTAGTTTCTCTGAAGTAGTTTTCAAAGCTGTTATTGGGTTAGATTAAGCTAACTGAATCTCATGAACTTATCCTTTCAAAACAAATGAGGGGGCAGTCCACTTGTTATTTTCTAGCAAGCTACTTAGCAATTTGGCCTTGAACGTGTGCACTTTCCTTGCAGTTGTGTCCCAAAAGCAGTCAGTGGCCTATCGGTTATCAGTAAAAATTTTCTTTATGAACAGCCTTACAAATTCAGTAATGCAGCATTGTAATGGATGTATCATTCTGACATATAGTTTATGCATTCAAAACTCTTCAGTTGAAATTCCTAACCAGTTTCTCCATCAGTAATGACCACAATTGCTATGCGACTCTCGGTACCATCATCTGCATGCATGGATTGATGCATTCTGCAATGCTTTAATCATGCATCTTATCACTGGCCCTGTGATCTCACAAGTCACCTGTGTCCTTCTCTAGACAGTAACAGCTATAAATATTTTGCATAACTTAACTAGTCTTTTTTCCAAACAGCATGACTTACCTCTATTTGCACAGTCAGTAAGCCTGAACACACAGTGCACACTTTTGTAAATTGACATATTTTATTTTCAATTACAAACAAAACTGAGCAACAATGTATACACCATTAGAGCGTTTGTAAACTAATAAGTGAATCTTACACTTTTACAGAAACAAGGCAAAAAACAACAACTGCGAAAGAGGTGATCAAATAATTGAACAGAACGATTGTTGTTTTTCTATGCTTTAGGGGTTTCAGGCCTTCTCATCTGACTAGAATTGATAATGACCTAGCTTGAGTTTCAGCACGCCTATACGTATAAAAAGCTCTACTTTATTGCAGAGTGCAGGTCAATACATACATAGAAAATTGCACCACATAAATGGCAGGAGCTACCTAAATGCCTTCAATTATAATAACTTTACTTAAACACAATAAGATAACACAGAATTGACTAGAGTAACAAAGAAGTATTGAAAGTAAGTGGCCCTTGATCGATGTCATATATGTAGCCTTGAAAACAGACGAAGGGCTTGAGGTGTGCTTCCTGCCTGTTTCTGGCACCTAATTTGCAATATATGAGAAGAATACACAGTGAAAAAAATTCTGTTCTATATCATGAGCTGTGTAGTGCATATAGGTAATATGATTTATCACAAATGTATGACTAAACTAGATACCCTCTACATTAGTAGGCCTGAAGTTTGAGGACGCAGCTTTTCTGTAGGTAGTGGCTAATAAAATTTCAAAGCATAGGTATCAGCTGTGCATGAATGACAAGTGATATGCTAACATAATGCCCTAATAAATAGGACTTTTCATAGTACATGCATCAGAAATAATATGATGACTGTGTATGTTATACTTCGAGGAAAACTACAAAATGAATAATGAATATGTATATATGAACACACACACACACACATACAGTTATTATTGCACATGATGTCTGCCACAGATTCCAATGCTAGTGTACCTGCTACTCAGGTATTCTCAAAAGAAAGAGCATTGAAAAGTGGATGGACATAAAACGAACTTAAATGTCTCTAAAGTTTGTGAAAATTCAGCTAGCCAGCAGCCTTATCTACCCAGCCTAACAATGTAACAAAAAACACAAACAAAATAAAACTGCACAAAAAAGAACATAAGTTAGGCGTTGTCGTTGAGCTTGTCGAGAATCTTCAGCAGATTACTGCTTGCCCAGCAACGTGGAAAACTCTCTTCCTTGTGGAGTAAACTTTGAATTAGTCCCAATGTTTGTGCGAAAGCAGACGGGTAGGTAACATTCTTTATGTTATGTACGGGCAAACACCACAAAAGTGCCTTCTCGAGCATGCAGTCATCTTTCAAGGTAACACGCTCGTCCTCAGCACAAAAAATAAGCTTTGTTGCCGAGCTCCAAACAATCATGGGCCCTGGCAACCCATGGACATCAGCAAGATACTGGAAAAAAGTAATAAAAACTAATATATGTTTTATGTTCTGCACAGCACATCTTTATACAAAAAGCTAACAATTCAGAGGTAGTGGATGGATGAATGCCAGCACTAAAATATTACAAGCTTTATATGCAAAACCGTGCATAAATTGAGATTTTTATGGGCGTGGTTTATGCCACAGTAAATAAAGCAGTTTCAGCAACCCCGATAGACAGCTGTAGGTGCCACTGCTTGAAATTTTGCTAATGCATTCAAAGCAGCCACAGGTACAATGTCAGATCTCACAAGTGTATAAGCAAGCGTTTCTTTGTGTTTCGCGTGCAATGTTCATATCATATATCTGTTCCATGAAAATGGGTAAAAACAGCAGCCAAATGAGTGTACTGAGGCCACAAGTTATGGAAAGCAGAGCCTTGGCTTGCTTCAATAGTAGGCTGAAGCCACCTCTCAGCGATGACATATCATAGGTGGTGACAGATTGCATGTGTGTTGGGCATGTCCTTTTGCACTAAACTTGAGTGCTGTAGTGTCACGCTCACAGGGCAAACCTGGAAATACCTGGTTTCTGTTTCTGTTAGGAAATGGAAGAACCACAGGACAATCAAAAAGGCCCGAATGGATTGCCTACATTGACTTACATGATTGCTTATGTATGTACGCCTTTGTGCATACAGATGTACTTGAACTATCTTAAACTATTTTAAACAAAGGAATTGATTGGACCCTATTCAATGGCAGAAAAGGAACTCTGCTACAAACAAGGTGGACGTAGCGACAGAGTCCACATTGAAAAAACTAAAGGCCATGTCCACACTAGGATACACAGCACTTCCCAGTCATCATGTAAGGTGGCTACACATAGGCTAATATCAATATTCTTTGCAGCACCAAGGAAACAAACTTCAATCTACATGGATGTTCTAATACTGAAATTTGACATATAATCTTTCGTTGAGTGAATGATACAAATTACATTCAAAGTCAATGTCAGAGTACTTTAGCAGACTCAAAGGGCCCACTTTGTGTACACAGATGCATGCAGTGAATGGTGCTGTTGTATATAGACTAATATCACAACTTTGCAGGTCATTTCGGCTGTCAATGCACACGTTTGAGAGTGTTGCAACCGCCTGCTTATTGAATATTGTCTTTCTTTCATTGAAATTAAAGCTCTTTTGCAGAAAAACATTCTTGTATTCAAAAGTATTTTGTGTTTGCATACAGCATAATTGGGCGTAAAATTACCCTGAATATCTCCTTTAAACGTGGTCTTGACAAACATATGTATTTGTTGTCTGGTCAGACATAGAATAGCTTTTTTTTATTTCATATGCTGCGCCGAAAATTGCTGCATAATTGTGACAAAATTGTCGTGCGAAAGAAAATTCTCCAATGGAATGAGTTAGCTATAGACTTAATTGTAATTTATCAACTCTCCACCAGAAACAAATATCTAAGTTTTATCTGTTGCAGTACCTTAACGCAGATAAATAGTTACATTGTTTACGAACGTTTTACGATAGTCATGCAAGTACAATACTCATTCCGTTTTTGAGCAATATATGAGAGATAGATCCGCTTCAGGTTCACAATTGCAGATGCTGCTTGATATCGTTCTTCATTCGCGAACCACATAATAGTGAGCAACAGTGTTTCGCTTTCTGACAATTTGCGACCTTCATGCATTTCGAAGAAAAGGTCCGAGCAAGAGGCTCTTCCGATGCGCCTTTCACAGATCTATAGAGACTCGTTAGGAGCCGTGCTTTGTTTCTAACAGCAAAACACAAGATTGGGAGCATCGAAATACACTCACACAGTCGTGCATGGTTCACGGGGCAGTGCCCGCAGTAGGAGCACCAGGTAACTTGATGTGGCACGCCTGGTTCCCATGGCTGGCGGCTGTACGCGAGCAATCTGATGCACTCACACTCACATCGCACTGACACACTTTGCACTCACACGTGCCATCATAACTGCACGCTCCTCTCTGATTGCCTTTGACGTCGGTCGAGGTGTACATCCACGCAGCAGGGCCTGATCGTCACTGCCGAAACGTTGAAGCACGCCAAGACGATCGCGGGACCGAATTCTCAACGAAAACAGAGAGGCCATGCAAGGAGCGGGCGCAAAAAAGACGGACACCGCTCGACGCGCATGGGAGAGAGAACTGTAGGGGGGATAAGTCAGCAGCGTGAGCAGGGAGAGAACGCGATCAAAGGTGAAAACTTCCTTCGCACGTTGAGTTTGTAGACGTCGCGGGCGTTGTTTGCGTGATAATTTTGCGTATTCACGAGTAAACAGAAACAAAGGCACGTCTGCAAAAAACAAAAACGGTGCGAGGCGAACGAGGCAGCAGAGGCGACTGACGTAACTCGGCACGGCCGCTGCGTTTCCAACGCACGTGCTTCGCACGAAACCAGATACGATTGTCAAGGTCAGGGAATCTCGAGTTCACCGGCCGCATCCGGCGCCAACACAGGAAACACTATACGACGTCAACGTGGACTTCGAGCCTTGAGCACGCTCGCTCGGCGCTCTCTCGCTTCTCGCCGCGGCGCCGATCTCAATTTCCCGCATAAAACACGGGCCCTCTATAAGCGTTGCGTCCGCTCGAGAAATTTTCGCGTCAATAAACCCCGGGCTCCATATAAGCGTTGCGTCCGCTCGCGGCCGCATATAGCGGGCCCAGCCCGTCACCGCAGAATTTGTCACGCTTAATGGCGATTGAAAGGCCGCTTATATGGAGTACCTTGTGGTGGAATAAAAATGGGCCGCTTATGTGCCGGACGTTATGCGGGACTTGAATAAGAGTGTAGTGTGCGGTTAAAGCGCTCAGTCATTCCGTTGGTTTGGGGATGGTATGCGCTGGTTGTCCGGCGCACAACGTTGCATTCACGGAGGAGGGCTTGTACGGCATCAGAGAGGAACGTGCGTCCGCGGTCGCTGAGTAGCTCGCGAGGCGCGCCGTGGCGAAGAACAAGTTGGTGAAGTATAAATAAGCCGACTTCACGTGATGTGGCCTCTGGCAGCGCGGCAGTTTCAGCATAGCGTGTCAGATGATCGATAGCGACGATCACCCAGCGGTTCCCTTCTGGTGTGTACGGAAGGGGGCCGTACAAATCAACGTTACTAGAACAAACTCAATTTCAAAGCTCCGTATATGTCATGAGTAAGGAGAGGACGTATGGACGACGAAGACGACGAAGTAGGAGGAGAAGCACGCGGAACAGGCACGAGCGCGTGCAGGGTAGCACACGGCGCGATGCGCGTGACACGAGCCGTAAACGAAGGCAGCAGTTCGATGAGCTGGCATTGTTTGCGTGGCTACTGAAGAAGAAGGTCGCATTGGCAGCTACGTTCTGTCAACGGGAAGGCAGCGGACGTTCGATTCCGGAGGCCGTGACGCTGGCACTCCGTGGCGTGGCCGTTGACCTCGACGACGCTCGGGCGAGGCTCCTCGGAGGTGCTGCAGCACCTTGCGGCAATTCCGGACGCAGCAGCAGCAGTCCCCCTTCAGCTTCAGCCAGCAACAATCCCCGGGACGCCAAGTCATCATGTACAGCAGGGGCCGAGCTCGTACTCAGGCCTAAGCGGCAGCGACGCCTGGCCACGTCAGCGTCCGGGAAGAGGCTTACGGCAGCGTGGCCAACCGACACGTATCGGAGCGACGATGGAAGAGGATCGTCGGATACATCGACTGCGGATCCAACCCCACGGAGGCGGGACTCATGGAGTTTGACGGAACCAAGTAAGCGTGTTCCACCCAGACTACGACTCGACGGCGAGGCCTACGTGGCCAGACACTCCAGTAGCGACGCTAGTCGTAGGTCTCAAAGTACTGAGAAGTGTGTTTGTTAACCTTCGCATATTTCTGTTGTGGTTATAAGATTTTCTCTGTTAGTTATTTTGAGTGTTTTCTTATAGTTTTTCTTGTGTGTAATTAAATTATGTTTGCTGTGCCTACCTGCGCCTTCTCAATCTATCTCCAGCGCACACGCCTCCGAGATCTATGACAAAACAATTGGCGAGCCTCCCAGGATCATAAGAGTCCAGGATCATCAGAGTCCAGGATTCAATCCGGCCCAGTCATCGATTCTCAGGGGGAATAAGTTGGTGCGGAGATGGATTGGGAGCGCTTGACGGCGGTAGCTAAAGATCTAGGAATGACTAAAGAGGAGACCTTGAAGTTTTTTGATAATGCCCAAGTAGAACATGAGCGCGAATTTGAACGCGAAAAAGAGCTTCTCGAATTGAAGTTGAGACTAGCGCAACTTAATAGTGTTCCGCAAGACGACCAGAGTGTCACATCAGCATCCTCTGGCTCGCAGTCACCCAAAACTACCCGCATATGTCCGAGAAAGTTAATGGCTCCGTTCGATGAAAGACGTGATGACTTGGATGCCTATTTGCACAGATTTGAACGGATTGCCAGGGGTCAAGGTTGGGACAGAAGGGAGTGGGCAACAGCACTCAGCCTTTGTCTGGGAGGAGAAGCATTAAGTGTTTTTGGCCGAATGCCCGCCGATGACTCCATGGATTATGATAAAGTCAAGAAAACACTGTTGCAAAGATTTAGGTTGACGGCGGAAGGCTTCCGGGAGCGGTTTCGTGGGTGCAAGCCAGAGAATGCAGAGACAGCGAAGCAGTTTGTGTGCCGCTTGTCAAATTATTTTGAAAGATGGATGGAGATGGCGAATGTAGAAAAAACATATGAAGGCGTACGTGATTGCATGGTCGTGGAGCAATTCTTGAATTGTTGCAGTAACAAATTAAGTGTTTTCCTGAAGGAACGAAAGGTAGCCTCACTTGATGATGTAGCAGAGCATGCCGATCAGTATTTGGAGGCCCAGGGATTTAGAAACCTAGGGAAGGCAAATGAAGGCTGTGACAAAGCAAGAACAGATGAGTCAGAGGGTAGACCTCAGGGGGTACCGAACACGTCACGGCGACTACTCAGGTGTTTCCTGTGTAACCGCATTGGGCACCGAGCTATGAATTGCCGAACTGGAGATGGTCGTTCACAAGTAGTGGTGTGTCAGTTGTGCAACAGAAGGGGACAACGAGCGAACGAGTGTAGGTCAGGGACTACAGACAAAGTAGCCTATATAGTGGACTCCCAGGATGGTAGCACAAGAGAAGTTGGGACTAAAGACAAAGTAGCTTGTATAGCGGACTCACAGAGGGATAGCGTGGAAGAAGGGCAACAGGCACAGAAAGAAGAGTCGGGTAAGAACGAAAGTAAGCTGTACTCTCAAGGAGTTGGGTTACCGGTCGTAGACGGAGAGGTGCATGGACAAAGGGTGAAAGTTTTGAGAGATACAGGCACAAATATTGTTTTGGTGAAAAGGAGCTTAGTAGACGAGTCGAATCTAACAGGGGAGTACGCAACAGTCATTTTGGTGGATAGTTCGGTGAGAAGGCTTCCAGAAGCTCGGATAAAAGTTGCAAGTCCATATTACACAGGTTGGGTGACAGCAAAGTGCTTGGAGAAGCCCATATATGACCTGATTTTGGGTAATGTGCCGGGAGTCAGGAAAGTAGATGAGCCTGATACGAACTGGGAAAACAACAGGGACGTGGTAGATGAACAGAATGCAACCAGTGGTAGAGTAGCGGAACCAAAGGAGAGTGGTAAAGAGGAATCATGCCACGACAGAGTAAGAGAAGTGCAGACGCCAATAGCAGAAGTGGCCTTGGCAGCAATTACGAGAGCGGCGGCAAAGAGAGAAGCAGAGGCCACAAGATTGAAGGTGGCGACCATGCAGAGTATAGATATAACCCCTATGGAGTTCCGAGAAGAGCAGAAAAGGGATGAATCGTTGAAGGGTTGTTTTGAGAAGGTAGGGGAACCATTCAAGAAACAGCGAAGCAGGAGTGTATTTGAGTTCCAAATACACAATGGACTATTGTATAGGAGATGCCAGTTTAGTTCAGGAAGGGAAGTACTACAGCTGATGGTACCCAAAGCTTACAGGAAAGCGATACTTACCTTAGGACATGACAGTGCCATGGCAGGGCATCAGGGAGTTAAGAACACGAGTACTAGAATTACCGAAGAATTCTTTTGGCCTGGGATTCAGTCCGAAGTTATAAGACATGTGAAGTCTTGTGATGTGTGTCAGCGCACAGTACCAAAAGGGCGAGTAGGCAGAAAGAAATTATTCGACCGTGGAAAAGGAGGGCTTGGCGTTAATATGGGATATTAAAAGGTTTCGCAGCAATTTCTGCCGAAAGACTTTCAAAGTACAGAGAGATTATCAACCGTTAGAGTTCATAAACGGGGCAAAGTTGACAAATGGAAGAGTAATGAGATGGAGTCTTGCACTGCAAGAATACCCATTTAGTGTAGAATATATTAAAGGGAGAGAAAATGTGGGGGCCAATTTTATGAGTAGAAGTTGTTGAGCGGCCAAAATAGGTGTAGAAGGTAAAACAGGGAAAAGCAAAGCTTGATAGGACTAAGAGGATGAAATTGTGCAACATACATGGTGATGTATTGATGTGTGTGATGTATATACAGTGCGATAGGGACGATTGACTTATATAGCAGTGTTGTGAAGTGACCAGAGAAGTGTGTGTGTGTGACAAGTATGTGGCGAAGTGTCAAGTGGAAAGGCCTGTGAGTTGGCAAGAAGACGGGCATTACAACAAAAGCAAGAAGAGAAGAGTTTTTTTTTTTAGAAAAAAAAACTTTCAAAAAAAGGGGGCCTATGTCATGAGTAAGGAGAGGACGTATGGACGACGAAGACGACGAAGTAGGAGGAGAAGCACGCGGAACAGGCACGAGCGCGTGCAGGGTAGCACACGGCGCGATGCGCGTGACACGAGCCGTAAACGAAGGCAGCAGTTCGATGAGCTGGCATTGTTTGCGTGGCTACTGAAGAAGAAGGTCGCATTGGCAGCTACGTTCTGTCAACGGGAAGGCAGCGGACGTTCGATTCCGGAGGCCGTGACGCTGGCACTTCGTGGCGTGGCCGTTGACCTCGACGACGCTCGGGCGAGGCTCCTCGGAGGTGCTGCAGCACCTTGCGGCAATTCCGGACGCACCAGCAGCAGTCCCCCTTCAAGCTTCAGCCAGCAACAATCCCCGGGACGCCAAGTCATCATGTACAGCAGGGGCCGAGCTCGTACTTAGGCCTAAGCGGCAGCGACGCCTGGCCACGTCAGCGTCCGGGAAGAGGCTTACGGCAGCGTGGCCAACCGACACGTATCGGAGCGACGATGGAAGAGGATCGTCGGATACATCGACTGCGGATCCAACCCCACGGAAGCGGGACTCATGGAGTTTGACGGAACCAAGTAAGCGTGTTCCATCCAGACTACGACTCGACGGCGAGGCCTACGTGGCCAGACACTCCAGTAGCGACGCTAGTCGTAGGTCTCAAAGTACTGAGAAGTGTGTTTGTTAACCTTCGCATATTTCTGTTGTGGTTATAAGATTTTCGCTGTTAGTTATTTTGAGTGTTTTCTTATAGTTTTTCTTGTGTGTAATTAAATTATGTTTGCTGTGCCTACCTGCGCCTTCTCAATCTATCTCCAGCGCACACGCCTCCGAGATCTATGACAGTATCTCCGCCAGCGGAGGAGGGTGGTCCGAACGGCGGTCGCGAAAACTAGCGGCGCTGCAGTTCGGTCTTGCGCCACTATCGGCGCGTCGTCTTCTGCCACGGCATAACGCTGCGGTGCGCCGCGCAGTTCCTCGTAGCAATTGCGCGGCAACTTTCTTATTATACTAGTTAGGTGGATACTTAGGTGGATATGCATAAGGTCGTCTGTATGCATTGGCCCGCGTGCGTTGTTCATCGATTGGCTAAGAATCGATGTTCGGTCTATATTGCCACGCCCACTTCTTGTTTTATTTTGATGTATTCGGGTTTGACCACTGATCTGTGGGTTTGACCAGCAAGGACGGTTATCAACGCTCGACGCTGTCCGCGAAACAGTGTTCGAGAAGCTTCGTGATTGCAGTAGATCGTTCTGGTAAGATTAAGCGCTGCACGCGAATGTTCCAGCTTTGGCGAGAGATAACGCCGCCACCAGCGAATATCGCTGGAAAGTTCGATAGCGCCTGTATAAAAGCCGACGCGCTTGACTGCTTGTAAGTTGATCGACGGTCGACGCTCTGTTCGCCGCTATCAGTGTATTGCTGTAGTTAACTTTCAGTTTCCCGGCCACAAGTTCGGCCAAATATGTCGGACCTGCTGACTGCTGCCTTTGTCGACGTCACGACTCTTTGACAATATTTGAGCTGTCTACATTGCGCTTAACTTCCAAGCATACACTCTAAGAAAAAATCGAGTATTTGGGGAGTATTTCTGTTACACAACAATAATCGTCATCCACTTCGCGTACTTTCCTCGCGTTATCACCGTGGTCCCGGCACTTCTCGGTCACGAACCGCGCGCGCGTTATCAGCGCGACGTAGCATTCTTGATAGGATAGTGACGAGAGCCGGGTTTTCAAGAAAGGAAACGCGAGCAAGCCGCATGACAATTATTGTTGTGTGGCAGAAATACTCCCCAAATACTCGAATTTTTCTTAGAGTGTAGGTGTTTCTAAGCGAATGAGGGTTTTCAGAGTAATTTTTATAACTACTACCACAATTTTAGCCGCTGCCGTCTTATCTAGGCCAATAACAACCCAACACATTTGTAAAAGCCCTTATAGTGCACAAAGAAGCGTACTTACGCGACATACAAAAACGTTCTAGAAAAACAGTACTTGTGTTTCTACAATTTATTGAAAAAACTTTCTCGAAAAACATCACCAATGCTTTGCAATGTTTACAAGACACGTTTTCGCGACGGTTAAAGGGATACTGACCCAAAATTGGAAAATTTTACGAGAACTCGCTAAATGAAATCTCAGTGTGCGATTACATCGAATAGATGTCTTATCTGAGCAATTTTTTCAGCGGATAGTTTATTTTCGGTGTCTCATCTTTCTACGTCGCATCCTTCTACGGCGCCTTAAACAATTCGAACAGATCGGATGTGATGTGAGCACCGAGCAGTTATTCGCGCGTACTCTGTCGCTAGAAGAGTCGTCAGTATTCAACTTCAGTTTTTCAACTTCACCGAGCAGATGTTCGATGCCCGCAGCACTTTACACTGCACGACAGCCGTTTGCGTTTCGTGCTGTAGCCGTTCACTACGCAGTTAAACTGCTCGTCAACTACAATTATCTTTTGCACAAGTAAGTCTCCCTTCCCGAAGCAAAGTGTGGGATTGGGCTAGTTGGTATTCCATTATTAAACTGCTCACCGCAAAAAAATTTGACACGGTACACATAGAAAAGACGAGGACCAGCGCTGGTCCCTCGTCTTTTCTATACCGTGTCAAATTTTTGCGCTGAGCAGCCCGTTCCCGAGCCGGCGAGTGTAAAATATTCCGCAGATCTTGTTCAATACCTCGTCGTAAAATCTCTCGAAAATCCACTGCTTTGAAGGCATAGCGACAGCTGACAACTGATCGAATGTCAGTGCGATGCAACTCTCATTCTCAGTAGCGTATATATGCAATCGCCTGACTTTCGTTTTGCTGTTCTATTTCTGGCGGCTCCTCCAAATTGGGCACTGGGCTTTCGCAGGACGCCGTGCGTTTTGGGGGGGATTTGCGCCTAAACCCCGAACATTTTGGCTTTGAAATGTGGGGTGCAAGTGCTGGGAAGCGCGGCACGGCACCTGGCGCGAGTTCCCACTTTCCACATGGGATCGAAACTTCTTGTCCGGCAATGACACGACGATAGTGCTTTACAATGTCATCACTCTCAAAATGAACGTCACAGATCTTGCATTTCGCAGTAAGCTTTCCATCTTTGCGATGCAAAGCTTGAATGACGTAGGGTCTTTTGCAGGTCCGAAGAAGTGTCGTGAAGCGGAGTCGTCGTTGCGGTAGCCGCTCTTGCAGCCAGGCGCAAAGCAAGTCGGCATACCGCACTGTGAATCTGTTCGCCCTCGCTGCGCTTCGTACATCACTTTGTACAAGACGCTAAGCCTGGTCAAGAACAGTCGCAAAAATGACGAGCTAACAAAGCGCAGACGACGCTGTAACCCAGGTGCGCTCGTACATCGGCGGCGCAGATCACAACAAGCGCCAGCCGCGGGAGCTAGACGTGACTGTAGCGCCACTAGTTCTCACGACCGCCACGCGGACCGCTTCTCCGGCGGAGCTTTTAAACTGAGTTTGTTCTAGTAACGTTGGTACAAATCAATTCCGATGCGATCAAAAGGCCGGGAGGGACAAGACAACGGCTGGAGCGGTCCAGTGACTTTACGTGGGGGGCTCTTCCGGCGCTGACACTTGGAGCATGAACGCACGTATTGGCGGACGAAGCGGTACATGCCACGCCAGTAGTACCGCAGCCGGAGGCGTGCATAGGTTTTGATTACACCACCGTGGCCGCATTGGGGATCCGCGTGAAAGGAGGCACAGATATCGGCACGGAGATGGCGAGGAATCACCAACAACCACTTGCGACCATCGGATAGATAGTTGCGGCGGTATAGGAGCCCATCGCCCGGAATGGTGAAATGTCGAGCTGTGCGCCGCAGCGAGCGAGTGGCGGTACGTGGTGACGGCTTAGATAGGAACTCCATTAAAGAGACTATCCAAGGATCCTGACGCTGCTCAGAAGGCATGTCAGCGTGTGTAAGGGCCGCAGAATCATAGCTGGAAACAGACAGATTGCCACAGTCATGGGGAAGGGGAGAGCGAGAAAGAGCGTCGGCATCTGAATGTCTACGGCCTGACCTGTAGACGACGCGGATGTCGTACTCTTGGAGACGTAATGCCCATCGAGCTAGACGACCAGATGGATCTTTCAGTGAAGATAACCAAGAGGGCGTGGTGATCAGTCACGACATCAAATGGGCGGCCATATACGTAACGTCTAAATTTTGTAATTGCCCAAACGATGGCTAGACATTGTTTCTCCGTGACCGAATAATTTTCTTCAGCTCTGGTGAGAGTGCGACTTGCATAAGAAACAACGTACTCGTCGAAGCCAGACTTGCGTTGAGCAAGAATAACGCCAAGGCCGACTCCGCTGGCGTCCGTGTGGATTTCGGTAGGGGCTTCTGTGTCAAAGTGACAGAGAATCGGTGGCGATGTCAGTAGATGACGTAATTTCGCGAATGCGGCGTCGCAAGCGGAAGACCATGGCATGACACCTCGGCTGTCAGCAAGTAGGCGTGTTAAAGGGGCCGTTATGGATGCGAAATCACGAACGAATCGCCGAAAATATGAGCATAGGCCTATGAAGCTCCGGAGTTCTTTCGGGGTCGACGGCTTGGGAAACTCGGCGACAGCGCGAAGCTTTGCAGGGTCGGGTAGAATGCCGTCCTTGCTGACACCATCTCCCAAGATGGTGAGCTTCCTGGCGGCGAAGTGACACTTCTTCAAATTGAGTTGTAGGCCAGCCTGTGTGAGGCATTCCAGGACACTTGCGAGGCGCAGAAGATGGGTGTCGACGTCCTTTGAAAAAACTACGACGTCGTCCAGATAACAAAGGCACGTGTTCCACTTGAGACCTCGAAGGATGTTGTCCATAAGACGCTCGAAGGTGGCGGGGGCGTTGCAAAGGCCAAACGGCATCACGTTGAATTCGTACAAGCCGTCAGGAGTTACGAACGCGGCTCTTGGGCGGTCAGCTTCATCCATAGGTACCTGCCAGTACCCCGATCGAAGGTCCAGTGAATAAAAGAACTCCGCGCCTTGCAAACAGTCGAGCGCGTCATCGATTCTGGGGAGCGGATAGACATCTTTGCGTGTGATCTTGTTAAGGCGCCTATAATCAACACAGAATCGGATGCTGCCGTCCTTCTCTTTCACTAGTACCACCGGGGAGGCCCAAGGACTGTGGGATGGCTGTATAACGCCACGACTAAGCATATCAGTCACCTGGTCATCAATAACTCGGCGTTCAGCGTGAGAGACCCGGTATGGACGCTGACGCAGGGGTGCATGGATGCCGGTGTCTATATGATGGACGATGGCAGACGTTCGACCCAAACTGGTTTGCTTGTAGTCGAAGGACGTCCGAAAGCGGTCGAGAAGCTTCAAGAGTTGGGTGCGTTCAGCAATAGGATGGTCCGAATCAATTGATGGAAGGAAAGCGTCAAGGGAAGATGTCTTAGACGTAGTAACGAGATTAACGCTGGCGAACTGGAGGCTTGTTGTGCGATCGAGCAGTTGGCTAGCGCAAACAGAATCAATCTCCTCAAGACGCCCTATCAGATTTTCTTGATGTCGGTCTCATCCCCAGGCCAGAGGGCTTCCCTCTTGTCTGCATCTATTCCCTCTCAGGATGTGCCCTTGGAGCTCTTTCTGCGTAGCGGAATCAGCAGCGTTTCTGTTGCTTTGCTGCTCACCAGACCAGGCCTGTATCCAAGATCTTCTAAAGTGTACCTCTTTTGCCAATCATCCGGTGAGCTGCTTCATTCCTCCCCACCTTGCTTGTTGCAAAGGTCTACTCCGTGGAGTTGATGCTAGTCTAACGCCGGCGGAAATCTTGGATAGTTTTGCAGATGCAGGGGTAGTGTCAGTGTACCGCTGTAACAGGCAATCCAATAATGTGCGGATTCCCACCGAGACACTTATCGCTACATTTGCAGGGACATCGCGCCCATCAGAGATAAAGGCATGGCCCCAAATCTACAGGGTGGAACCCCTTGCTCCAGGACCTCTGCAATGTAGCAAATGCTGGCGATATGGTCACAGCTCTAACGGGTGTCGCTCTAATGTCAGATGCCGTATATGTGGGTCTGAACATAGTGTTGACGACTGCAAATCTGATATCCAGTCATGCTGCCTATGCCAAACTAATAGCCCGGCCGACCACCCCGATTGTGCTGCTAGGGCTAAAGAAATGCAGGTTCTCGAAGTCATTGATAGAACGCGATGTTCGCGCAGAGAAGCTCTAGCTGAATTTCAGAGCAGGACCCAAGGATATGCAGGAGTTACAGCCCGTCAGCCTCTTGCTATGGATGCATCAGTGGCACAGTCCATTACTTCGATCGTAGAAAAAGCAGTGGAGAAATCACTAGAAAAACTCCTAATGAATTTATCAGACACTCTGGCGCAAGTAATATCCATGCAGTTGAATGGGTTTTCGGAACAGTTAGCCAGAAGTATGCAGAATCCTTTCAGTGTAATTCATTCTTCCTCTGCGTTTCAATCAGATGCTGCCAGACATAAGGATAAACGACCTTCTAATACCCAAAGCACTGATCAAGAATGTCTGTCTGAATCTAGTTCACAAGAGATTCAGGATATGGATATGGATGCTCGACTTCCTAAACACAATAGGTCACCTTCAAACAAGAATCAGATTTCTAATTCTAAATCAAAGAAGTGTGTGAAGGAACCCTTGAGCAAGAATGATTTTTTAAAAGATGGTATTTCGGATCAAGCAGTTGCGGCTGCTTGTCTATCATCAAAATAGGTCTTAAGGTTCTTCAGGGGAACTGCCGGTCTATACTGTCTGCTACCACAGATTTATTATACCTTATTTCCCAACAATCCCCTCACGTAATTTTGTTACAAGAAACTTGGCTGTCATCGGATCATAATTTTCATTTACAGAATTATAAGTGTTTTCGTTTGGACAGGAACTCTAGAGGTGGAGGATTAGCGTGTTTTATATCGGCAAAATTTTGTCATAAAGCGAAAGTTGCTTATCAGTCAATATCGGGTGAACACGAAGTTTTCGTATTGGAATCAGCTATACCAGGCTTTGCACCACTTTCTATTGTTAACAGCTACTTTCCGATTGGCGTACAAGATGAAGGTATTCTTGACATCACTCAGAGCTTTTGTAGACCAAACACATTTTTGCAGGTGACTTTAACTCGCATCACGTCTCTTGGGGTTACCGCACAGACTCTCCCGGTAAACTATTGTGGAACTGGATAAGTAAAAACAATTATAAATGTTTAAATTCTAAAGTAGCTACATTTATTCGATGTAATACGAGATTTGTTTTAGACTTATCATTCGCCAGCTCAAGCCTTTCTATCTCTTCTTGGGCTGTGGTTGATGCTGCAACAAACAGCGATCACCGTCCCGTAGATATTGGCAGTAATATCCCCTTGGTCCAACGGAATGTCTATCGCACACTTTTGTAAATTGCTCACAATTTAAACAAAGTTTGCAGTCAACGCCATCTTCTCTGACTAGTACTGAAAATGAAATTACAGCCATGAGTTTGTGTTCTGTTTTAAAAAGCACTATGAAAAATCACAGTTTACGAAACCTTCCACAAATGGAAAGTATGTAAGTGCATGGTGGAATTCTGATTGTGACCGAGCGTACAGGCGCAGAAAAGCTGCATGGAAAAAACTTTTAATTAACCAGAATCCTACTAATTGGAGTATTTATAAATATGCCAAAGCTAAATTTAAGAGAATTGTTTCCGAAGCTAAAGCTAAAAATGACGACAATCGTTATACTTTTCTGTCCAAACGCAAGAATAAACAAGCTCTTTTTAGATTCCTTAGATCTCGTAAGGCTATTCCTTCTCCTATTAACGTAGAATCAGTTGTTCGAACTCCAAAATAATTGCCTGATTTATTAGATGATATTGCATTGGGACTAAAACAGCGATTTGCCTCTCAATTACAAACAAATTCCAAAAACCTTTAGATGTGAATGATTTCATTGACGTAACCATAGAAGAACTGGCGCATGCTGTTCAGTTACTCCCGAATTCAACCCCCGGTCCTGACGGTATTACGTCAGGCATGTTAAAAATATTATTTGATGTGTCTCCTCAGAACCTTCTTAATCTTGTAGATCACTCACTCGGAAATGGTTGGATCCCTCCAGACTGGAGACTTGCAAAAATAATTCCCTTGCTTAAGAAACAAGGAGCAGATATGCATATTGATAATATAAGACCTATAGCATTAACTTCGCATGTCAATAAATTAATTGAAAGAGTGTTATACATTAGAATTATTAACTCGTTATTCAGCCCATGTCAAATAGGATTTAGACCTGGATACTCCATATGGCATGCACATGCAGATTTAGAGGGACGTATTAAGCTTGCTCGCCACAAGCGGCAATTGGCAGCATTAGTCACTCTAGATTTGGCTAAGGCGTACGACAGTGTCGGACATGTCATCTTGCTCAATGCCTTGAAAAACTTGAATTTTCCGGGATATATTATCAGTTCGTTGTATGAGTTCCTAAACGGTAGGAAATTTTATTGTTCCCAACGTGGCTTATCATCCTCAAAATATGATCAATCTAGAGGGGTCCCTCAAGCTTCAGTTCTTTCCCCTGTTTTATTCAATATTCTATTAAGCTCAATTCCTTTGAACAATAACGTTACAGTTTATGTATATGCAGACGACATTGCATTCTTCGCTTCGGCAGGTAATATTCATTCACTGTATGCAGTATTACAATCATACTTGGGAAGTTTAGAATTCTGGTTAGAACATATTCGAATGACTCTAAACGTTAGCAAACGTTCCTTGATTGTTTTTTCATTGAATGCTCCAGTTAGCATTTTCCTTCAGTTTCGTCAAGAAGTTATTCCCCAAAATGACTGTGTCAAATATTTAGGAGTTTTTTATGAAGAAAAACTCAGCTGGCGCAAACACATTGAGCACGTCAAATGTAAGGCAACACGCGCTGTTGGGATGTAACGTAAGCTTGGTCACCACCCTTCTGGGCTATGCAGAGACAAGCTACTTATGATTTGTCGGATGTATGTTCGACCAAGTTTAGAGCTTGGTTGCAATTATACTCAGGGGGGCCTGCATACAAGTTTCATCCCCTGGTTCTCATAGAGCGAGAGGCCCTTCGAAGTTGTCTAGGGGTACCAAAATTTACAGCAAACAGTATTCTATACCTAGAAGCCCGAATCCCCACTCTAGTTTGCAGATTCCGCATTCTCACCGTCAAAACATATTTAAAAATTTTTGCGTCCTCACAAAGTCGAGTACAGTTTATATTCGTAGCTGAATCGTCAACGTTTTTTAATGAGCCTTGCTCTCGAATATATAAACGACAAGTTTTGTTCGTACAGGATCAACTAGAATCAATAAATGTTAACATACGCGACATCGTAGCAAACGATAAATCATCGGCCATAGCAAAAATTGAATTTGATGATATCTTCCCATCTAATGCCAAACTTTTACCTTCTAGATATTTATTAGGATTGTTAGAGGATCATTTACTTCGATTGGGCATAGATAACATAATTGCCACTGATGCATCCATGTGCGAAGAGAAAGCGGGAGTAGGCATATTGTCACGAGGTCGTGACGCCGACGAAGACAGCAGTCGGCGTTTGCAGGATGAAACTGTTTATTTGGCCGAACTTGTGGCCGGAAAATGAGAACTAGAACTACAGCAATACACGCTGTACAATGATAGCGGCGAACAATGCGTCGTCCGTCGATCAACTGACAAGCGGTCACGCGCGTCGGCTTTTATACAGGCGCTATGGAACTTTCCAGCAATATCGCTGGTGGCGGCGTTATCTCTCGACAAAGCTGGAACATTCGCGTGCGGCGCGCAATCTTAACAAAACGATCTACCAAAATCGTGAAGCTTCTCGAACACTGCTTCGGGGTCAGCGTCGAGCGTTGATAACCGTCCTTGCTGGTCAAACTCGAACACATCGAAATAAAAGAAGAAGCGGGCGTGGAACAAGTGCATACACAAATAAATTACAATAACAAAGGAAAAAGTAGAGTCCCCAGGTTCGCTAACGCGCAAAAAACGGCTTAAGGCGCACGACATGGACGACTTCAGGTCGTGCGCGGCGTCGCTGGGAATTCGTAATGCCGTCCGGGACGACCTCGTAGTCAAGAGCGCCGTGACGTCGAAGCACCTTGTATGACCCGAAGTATCGCCGAAGAAGTTTTTCACTGAGCCCACGTCGGCGTATCGGCGTCCAGACCCACACACGGTCACCGGGTTGGTACACCATGTGGCGTCGTCGAAGATTATAGTGACGGCTGTCGACCCTCTGCTGGTTCTTGATGCGCAGGCGGGCGAGCTGTCGAGCTTCTTCGGCGCGTTGCAAATAGGCGGCAACGTCGAGGTCGTCTTCGTCGGTGGCGGTTGGTAGCATTGCGTCGAGCGTCGTTGCCGGGCTCCTTCCGTAGACCAGCTTGTACGGCGTCATTTGCGTCGTTTCTTGCACGGCCGTGTTGTATGCGAAGGTCACATACGGAAGGATGGCATCCCACGTCTTGTGTTCGACGTCGACATACTTGGCCAGCATGTCGGCGATGGTCTTGTTTAGCCAGCCGCTCGGTGAGGCCGTTGGTCTGCGGGTGGTACGCTGTGGTCCGGCGGTGGCTTGTTTGGCTGTATCTCAGTATTGCCTGAGTTAGGTCAGCAGTAAACGCCGTACCTCTGTCGGTGATGAGGACCTCTGGGGCGCCATGACGCAGGAGGATGTTCTCAACGAAGAACTTCGCTACCTCGGCGGCACTGCCTCTCGGTAGGGCCCTTGTCTCGGCGTAGCGGGTGAGGTAGTCGGTAGCTACGACGATCCATTTGTTTCCGGTATTGGACGTCGGGAACGGCCCCAGTAAGTCCATCCCAATTTGCTGGAACGGCCGTCGAGGTGGCTCGATAGGCTGCAGAAGTCCGGCTGGCCTAGTCGGCGGTGTCTTGCGTCGCTGACAGTCCCGGCAGGTCTTGACGTAGCGAGTTACGTCGGCGACAAGGCGCGGCCAGTAGTACTTTTCCTGTATTCTTGCGAGCGTGCGAGAAACACCCAGGTGTCCAGACGTCGGGTCGTCATGCAGAGCCTCGAGGACCTCTGGTCGCAATGTCGAGGGCACTACGAGAAGGGAATCGGCTCGAAGCGGCGAGAAGTTCTTCTTAAGGAGAACACCGTTGCGCAAGAAAAACGACGTCAGTCCTCGCGTGAATACCTTGGGAACAACGGTGGTCCTGCCCTCGAGGTATTCCACAAGGCCCCTGAGTTCTGGGTCCGCTCGCTGTCGTTCGGCGAAGTCTTCGGCACTTATGGTTCCCAAGAAGCAGTCATCCTCCATGTCGTCCTGCGGCGGTGGGTCGACGGGGGCGCGGGACAGGCAGTCAGCGTCGGAGTGTTTTCTTCCGGACTTGTAAACGACAGTTATGTCAAATTCTTGAAGTCGTAGGCTCCACCGTGCGAGGCGACCTGAAGGATCCTTCAAGTTAGCTAGCCAACACAAGGCGTGGTGGTCGCTCACAACTTTGAAGGGCCGGCCGTAGAGGTAGGGGCGAAACTTCGATGTAGCCCAGATGATGGCCAGGCACTCCTTTTCTGTTGTGAAGTAGTTGATTTCTGCGTTTGATAGCGACCGGCTAGCATAACTGATGACCCTTTCGAATCCGTCGGTCTTTTGCACAAGGACGGCGCCGAGTCCTACGCTGCTTGCGTCGGTGTGGATTTCCGTATCGGCGTATTCGTCGAAATGCGCAAGTATGGGAGGCGTCTGCAGGCGTCGTTTCAGTTCTTGAAATGCTTGAACTTGCGACGCTTCCCACCTGAATTCGACGTCGGCCTTCGTGAGTTGCGTCAGTGGCTCGGCGATCCGTGAAAATTCCTTGACGAAACGTCTGTAATAGGCGCACAAGCCGAGAAAACGGCGTACGGCCTTCTTGTCGGTGGGCGTCGGGAAGTCAGCGATGGCAGCTGTTTTCCGCGGGTCCGGGCGAACACCATCCTTGCTGATCACGTGACCCAAGAACAAGAGCTCCTCGTACGCGAAGCGGCACTTTTCAGGTTTCAAGGTGAGTCCGGAGGTCTTGATTGCTTGAAGTACAACTTCAAGGCGCCGAAGGTGTTCGTCGAAGTTTGAGGAAAACACAACGACGTCGTCCAAGTACACGAGACACGTCTGCCACTTCAAGCCGGCCAGTACTGTATCCATAACCCGTTGAAAAGTCGCAGGTGCCGAGCAAAGACCAAAGGGTATGACCTTGAACTCGAATAGGCCGTCTGGTGTTATAAAAGCAGTCTTTTCTCGGTCTCTCTCGTCGACTTCTATTTGCCAGTAACCGGTCTTGAGGTCCATCGACGAAAAGTACATTGCGTTGTGTAATCGATCCAGGGTGTCGTCTATCCGGGGAAGGGGATACACGTCCTTCTTCGTGACTTTGTTCAGGCGACGATAATCGACGCAAAAACGTAGAGTCCCATCCTTCTTCTTCACTAGCACCACCGGGGATGCCTACGGACTCTTCGACGGCTGGATGATGTCGTCGCGTAGCATTTCGTCGACCTGTTTCTTCACGGCCTCGCGTTCTCGCGTCGAAACTCTGTACGGGCTCTGACGGAGTGGTCTGGCGCTTTCCTCTGTTATGATGCGATGTTTTGCCACGGGAGTCTGCCGAATTCTTGACGACGACGAAAAGCAGTCCTTGTATTGCAAGAGCAGGGTTTTGAGCTGTTCTTGTTTGTGCTTCTGAAGGCTGGGATTGATGTCGAAAGCTGGTTGCGGTGCTTTATTCGTCGGAGTAGGCTCGGGAGAATCGGTGAGGCCGAAAGCATTGCTGGCTTCTACGATTTCTTCGATGTAGGCGACCGTCGTGCCTTTGCTCACATGCTTGTACTCGTTGCTGAAATTCGTGAGCATAACTGTTGCTTTCCCTGCCCGTAGCTCTGCTACTCCTCTTGCGACGTAAATCTTGCGGTTAATCAAGTGGTGCTGGTCGCCTTCAACAACGCCTTCGAGGTCTGCTGATTTCTGAGTGCCGACGGAAATGATTACGCTGGAGCGAGGGGGAATGGTGACCTGGTCTTCCAGCACATTCAAGGCGTGCTTTCTTGGCGGAGTGTGCGGCGGTAGTGCCTTTTCCGTGGACAGTGTTATTGACTTAGACCTCAGGTCGATGATTGCTCCATGAAGGCCTAAGAAGTCCATACCAAGGATGACATCTCTCGAGCAACGCGGCAGGATTACGAAGTTCGCGGGATAAATCCGGTTGTTAATGGTGAGTCTCGCTGTGCAGATTCCCTCCGGCGTTACCAGGTGACCTCCAGCTGTCCGGATTTCGGGGCCTTCCCAGGCTGGCCTAACTTTCTTCAGCTTCGTGGCGAACGGTCCACTGATGACAGAATAGTCGGCTCCGGTGTCGACGAGGGCTGTGACGCTGTGGCCGTCGATAAGAACGTCGAGGTCGCGAGTTCGTCGTCTTGCGTTGCAGTTAGGTCGTGGCGTCGGGTCACGGCTACGTCGGTTTGTTCCGCTCCTTCCACGTTGCTTCGTCAGGTCTACTTCGGTCCGCGAGGTTTCGTCGTCAGGGGTTCGCGTCGTGTCCAGAAGCCTTCGTCGTGGCGGCGGCGTCGGCGGCGGAGGGTCTTCGGTATTTCGTCGTACAGCAACCGCACCTCCATCGGTTGCTGCCCTTAGTTTTCCGGATGCGGGCTAGCTGACCGGCCCCGGGTTGGGCCAGTGTATGGTCGGCGTTGGGGAGAGGCGTAGCGGCCTGGCGACGGCGATCGGGAAGGTCCTCGGGGGGTCCACTGCGCTCCTGCCAGGTAGTCGGCGATGTCACGTGGTCGTTCCCCCTGCTGTGGAGGCGGCGCGTCGACGGCGAACCCACGCAGTCCCATCTGTCGATAATGGCAGCGGCGGTAGGTGTGGCCGGCTTCTCCGCAGTGGTAGCAGAGTGGACGATGGTCGGGGGCGCGCCAAACGTCGGTCTTCCTCGGCGTGTATCGCTGACCGGCAGGCGGGCGGTATGACGTAGGTGGTGGCGGCGGTGGTGCCTGGCGGCGGAACTGCTGGGGCGGCGCGGCGACTTGACGTGGGCGAGGAGGGGGGGCGTTGCGTCGGGCTGCAGCAGCATAGCTCATTGCTTGCAGCTGCGGCGGTGCCGGTTGAGGAACACCCAGTGATTGTTGGATTTCCTCGCGTACAACGTCCGCAATCGACGTCACTTCGGGCTGTGCAAAAGGTGCGAGCTTTCGCAGCTCCTCTCGCACGATGGCTCGGATCGTTTCGCGGAAGTCATCGGAGCCGAGGGCATGAACTGCTGCGCTGTCTTGGAATGCGCGCCGATTGTACTGCCGAGTGGGCATCTCAAGCGTCTTCTCGATTGTTGTTGCCTCCGCAAGGAATTCTTGGATGGTCTTGGGTGGGTTTCTGATTAGTCCCGCGAACAGCTCCTGCTTGATTCCTCGCATGAGGAAGCGAACTTTCTTCTCCTCGGGCATCTCAGGGTCTGCGTGGCGGAACAGTCTCGTCATTTCTTCTGTGAAGAGTGCCACGTTTTCGTTTGGCAGCTGCACGCGGGTTTCGAGCAGAGCCTCGGCCCTCTCCTTGCGGACAACGCTGGTGAATGTTGCCAGAACCTGCTGCGAAAAACGTCCCATGTTGTCAGGGTTCGCTCTTGGTTCTCGAACCACGTTCTAGCTGCGTCCTCCAAGGCGAAGTAGACATGCTGTAGCTTGTCTTCACTGCTCCAGGAATTGAAAAGGGCGACTCGGTCGTAGGCTTCGAGCCAGCTTTCCTGGTCTTCGAACGACGATCCGCGGAAGGTTGGCGGCTCCTTGGGCTGGCGAAAAAGGATTGGCGCGGGCTGCACGTGGTCGGTCATCGTCGCTGTGGTCGATGTTGAGATCTGCGGCTGCCTGGGTTTTTCGGGAAGGAGCCCGTGCTCTGGCTGCAGTCCCTTCTGCCTGCGGCTTGTTCGACGATCCGGGATTTCCTTTCCGTCGTCCTCGTCGCGGCTTGGGCTTGGGTCAGCGCTCCGCGGTGGCGTCCGGATCATGAAGCAGCACCTCCACCAGATGTCACGTGGTCGTGACGTCGACGAAGACAGCAGTCGGCGTTTGCAGGATGAAACTGTTTATTTGGCCGAACTTGTGGCCGGAAAATGAGAACTAGAAGTACAGCAATACACGCTGTACAATGATAGCGGCGAACAATGCGTCGTCCGTCGATCAACTGACAAGCGGTCACGCGCGTCGGCTTTTATACAGGCGCTATGGAACTTTCCAGCAATATCGCTGGTGGCGGCGTTATCTCTCGACAAAGCTGGAACATTCGCGTGCGGCGCGCAATCTTAACAAAATGATCTACCAAAATCGTGAAGCTTCTCGAACACTGCTTCGGGGCCAGCGTCGAGCGTTGATAACCGTCCTTGCTGGTCAAACTCGAACACATCGAAATAAAAGAAGAAGCGGGCGTGGCAATATTTTCAGAGGCTTTATCATGGTCGTACTCCTTGCGCCTCCCAGATTATACTCCCATATTCGAATATTATATTAGCCCTTCGAAAACTACCAGTAAATGAGTCATCAGTTGTTATAGTTACTGATTCGCTGACAGTATGTACATCTTTATCTTCTACTGCTTCTGATTCTCCCGTTCTAAATGTATTCACTTCCTTAATCCCAAAAAATTTGAGTACCGTGTGATTGGTATGGGTCCCAGGTCATTGTGGCATACTAATAAACGAGATGGCAGACACCCTTGCGCGGTGGTCTCTGTGTGGTCCTATTTTGTCCATTGTACCTGATACAGATTTTATTACTGATTCGAGATTTCGGAAGTATTCTCTAATTCAAGATGCCAAAGTATGAAATTACCAGTTCCCGAATATGGTCATCTTTCATTCGTCTGGAATAATAAATGGTGTCCCACTCGAAGACTGGAAGTAGCTATTACGAAATTGCGATGCCGGATACCCCACTTAATTTTTATTTATACAGGTCTGGTCTGGTGCCAGCTCCTATGTGCTATTTTTGTCAGGAATCTGAAAACATTGATCATTTCTTGCTTACCTGCCGTCGATTCATTAGGCATACAAAAAAGCATTTCGAAATATTATTCACAAACTTAAGAATTAATCTGAATTCTCAAAATATTCTTCCCTTGGGGCGTCTTCTCTTGGCTTCAGCAACAGGAACGTCTGCACGTCTGCTCAGCCCTATGCGAATTTCTCGGTGCGACACGAAGAATTCCCTGTTAACTTATTCCTTCACAAAATTTGGTACTCCAGAATTCCTTTCATTCATTCGTTCATTGTTTCTCATATTGTAGTATTATTCTGCTCCTTATTCCATATCGACTAGTCGTTCTTAAAATTTCGTTTATTCCTGCGGCAATTGATTTATTCCTAATTCTTTAAAAAAATATTAAATTAACCGCCGGTTTCATGGCCGATCCCCCGTAGTGGGTAAGAGTCAACAATCGGGCACAAGCAATCAAGCAAGCAAGCGCAGCGTGCAAGGACAGATGGTTCTCGGTTGGACGTCCGGTCCGGGGAACTAGGCGACGTCCTCCAGGCGCTGTACTGCCCTGGACTCCGGCTGGGTGGCTGGCCCAGGGACCAGGTGATCCGCTACTGTTCCGGCTGCCATCCTGACAGCTGGACAACCAGTGAACGAGGCCTGTACTCCTGCTGGGTGACTGGTCCAGGGACCAGGCGAGGTTCCGCTGTTCAGGCTACCGTCCCGAGTGGCTGTGAGTTCCGGGTTGCTGTGGGCCGCTGGTCCTGCTGCCGTTCCGGCTGGCTTTCACGACCCCGGTGTGCTGCTGGGACGAACGCGGCAGCTGAGAGCTGCGGCTCCGCTGCGGAGCTTCCAAGCGACCGCTACCCTCCTGCTGCTGCTGCGGCAGAAGGCCGTGACATGGCGTGGGCCAACTTCCGTTGAGGGCGTCGACGAGCCAGGCGGCGCGTTGCCCCGAGCGATCGGCGTCCAAGCCAAAGCCAAACACGGCGAGAGACTTCTCATTTAGAGACATCTTTAGTATAGGACTGCATGTGACAGACTATTGTCCGAGATAATTCAATAATAGTTGCTTTTGTCTGTAAATATATTTGTGTGTGTGTGCGTGCACTCGTGGCTGGATTGTTCTTTCGCTAGCGGTCCTGGGCCCAACCCTGACACTACGTCACAGCAGGCTAACATACGTGCGAATAATGTGACCACCAAGGCAATATGTTCGTTACACTATCAAAAATGGATATAAAAAAGCAGCAGTAAAATAAGGAGTATTCATGTGATGAATACATCGCAAAAAACATAGACACAATGTAAAATTGCAAGCCTCAGGCAGACAATTGAAATTTATCAGAGAGAAACACATCAAGAAAGCGCGTGCGTGATAACAACGTATCTGTGTCAACGCACTTCTGTAATTGATTTAACTGCTTGGGTACCTTTAGCTCATGGATGGTGTATAGTAGTTTGTTCGATGTTGCTTTATAAACCATCTTTCGGGTGCTCGTGTTACGCGGGTGCTGGGTCGTTCTATGAGGGCTGACAAATTCTTTAGAAAGTGTGTGGTTTTCTTGACAGCAAAATGCAGTTAATAATAATAATAATAATAATATCTGGGGTTTAAAGTCCCAAAACCACCATACGATTATGAGAAACGCCGTAGTGGAGGGCTCCGGAAATTTCGACCACCTGGGGTTCTTTAACGTGCACCTAAATCTAAGTACACGGGCCTCAAACATTTTCGCCTCCATCGAAAATGCAGCCGCCGCGGCCGGGATTCGATCCCCCGACCTTCGGGTCAGCAGTCGAGCGCCATAACCACTAGACCACCGTGGCGGGGCCGCAAGATGCAGTTGATGTAGGAGGCAGTATGCGTAAATATCTTTGACGTTAATTATTCTGCTTTCTTGAAAAAGCGGTTTTGTGGGATGTAAATAATGAGCGTTATTAATCCAACGAATAGTTTTCTTTTCGAGTAGGAATAACCTGTTCATATTCTGTTTTGTGGTGTAGCCCACACTAAGGTGCAGTAGCTTATATGTGATCGAAAAGGGGAATGATAAAGCTGGAACATTACACGAGGCGGGAACATATGTCGGCATCTAAATAGAACAGAAAGAGCAGCATACAACTTCTTTACAATAAGGCCTATGTGTGAGTTCCACATCATTTATCTCGAAAACAAAACACCCAAAATTTTGTGTTCCTGTACGACATCAAGCGAGTGGGAACCTACGTTTAAATCGGCATAAGACACAGATTTGTTTTTCGCAGCGAAAACAACAGCTTTTGATTTTTTGACATTGATTTGTAAACTGTTGCACAAGGACCACTCGAACACTTCGGACAGCACATTATTCGCTTGTGAAAACAAGCGTGATTCGGTATCAGAGGAAACGAACAGGCTAGTGTCATCTGCGTACAAAACAAACTCTGTATGCTTTCAATAAAAGGTAAGTCATTCACATATGCGTTAAATAAAAAGGGCCCCAAGATGCTTCCCTGGGGCAGGCCACTTAGTAATGGGCGAAAAGATGACGCAGAACCGTTAACAACTACGCACTGTTGCCGATCGGAGAGATATGATTGCAAAAGTGAATGAACGACACCACGTATGCCATATTGCTCTAGTTTTGTTAAAAGTGTGTCATGATGGAGTGAGTCAAATGCTTTGCTGTAATCAATGAAGATGCCAAGAGTTAACTTTCCCGCTTCCATGTTTCTGAGTATGATCTCTTTTTGTGCCAGCAGCGCAGACTCAGTTGACCTGCCTTTTGTGAAACCATGTTGGCATTCAGACATAATTTCGTGCTTTCAGAAAAAACTCTGCAGTCGACATAAAATTATCTTTTCTGGGCACTTCAAAAATGTAGGCAGAACCGATATGGGCCGGTAGTTCCCGGCGTTGTTCCTATCGCCGCCTTTAAATATAACCGACATTTTGGCTCGTTTCATGTTATTAGGGAACGTCCCTGAACTAATCGCAAGATTGAATTTATGGACCAAGCACGGGCAGATAACATCAATGACATATTTTACAGGTGTTACCTGGATGTTGTCAATGTCAGTAGCTTTACTGTTTTTTTTAATGAAGTGAAGGATTTATGAACCTCGGAGCAATCTGTTGGCTGAAAAAATGCCGTTTCCTGAACATTGCGTTCAAGTATGCACGACTTCTCTTTGGGAGGTGGGCGGCTGATTGTTGCTGACGCGTAATGTTCGTTGAAGTGTTCTGACAGAGCCATCCCTGACAGTGATTTATTGTTAACGACAATTTCCTGCATTGCATTGGCCCCTGAGCTTGTTCCCAGGACGGAATTAATTATTTTCCACATGCTATCAGGTGGACAGCTTGAGCCGGTTTGAAAAAGCATTTCATAGTATTCCCTTTTAGCTTTCTTCAGTAAAGTATTTAAACGGTTCCGTAGCTTTTTTAAAGGTCGCCAACGTATTGACGTCCCGCGTTTTTAAAAATGAATCATGAAGTCTATGCTTTTCCGTGATCATACGTTTTAGGTCTTGATTAATCCAAGGCTTCCGTGTGCGCTTTCCCGCCTTAAATGATTTAATCGGGAAGCAGGTGCTATAGTGATCACTGAAGAGTTTTATGTGTCGTACGCGGCTTCTGCAGTGGTTTCGCCGAGAGCTAATTCCCAGTTAGTATCTTCAATTTTTGATCGAAATAGATCCAGTGATGACTGCGTTACAGCCTGGTAGACAAATGTTGTGTTACAAACAGCTTTCTTTGCTTTCGTAGAACTTACGTAGGCCACGAATACTGGGCAGTGGTCACTGATATCGCAGCTGATTGTACCTGCAGCCGTGACGCAAGTATCTACGTTAGTGATTAAAAGGTCCAAAATAGTTGAAGTTTTCGCCGATACTCTAGTGGGCGTAGTAATAATATTAGTGAATCCCCACGAAGCGATTTTATTTACATGTTCATCCGAGGATTTGTTTTGTGGGGAAATGTTAAAGTTGAAATCGCCTCCAATAACAAGGCGATACCTATGAAATGATGCAAATTCCAAAAGTGAATCAATAAAATCTAAAAACTTTGCGATATCCGCTGATGGAGGGCGATAAATCACAGAAAAAAGAGTACCATCGCCTTGTGAGGTCAGAGCCTCATAATCTGGCGTGACTACTGTGAACTCGTTTAACGTCGTGCAACTCTGTATTTCGAACATATATAGCCACACCTCCACCACGTCGATCTGTTCTGTTGGGTGAATGTTGCCTGTAGTCGCCTAGTAAGGGTGCCCTGTTAAGTGCATTGCAGCACGTCTCAGTTAACATAATTACATTGAATGTAAAATGAAAACTATCAAGGAATGATGTCAACTCGTCGTATTTCTTGTTCAGTGAGTCGATGTTTGCGAAGCATGCGGCGGGGAGCTGACTGGCATAACGCTTTTTACTGAGCGACACGTTACAAAATGACGCTAAAGATTTGTATAAATTTTATACGCACACATATATATGTTGAAGAGCCGCACAGCTAGGCAACTATTGCTTATGCGGTTCCTCTTTGCTTTTTCAAGGACGTGGTCCCACTCTTGGCGATTCTTGAATTGAACAATTATGTTGCTCTGGCTTCCGTTGCGCATAGGGACACGATGGCACGCTTCAATATCAGAGGGTGATATTGGCTCCGACAAAGCGTCTCCCAACTTGGATACAACTGCAACAACGCCCTCGTTCTTACTCTGTACCACTCCTTTGATTTCCAGATTGCGCCGGCGCGAGTACTGGTCGCACTGAGCCACTCTGTTTTCAAGATCCTTGATGAGGTTTTCGTGCTCCAGGCATCTGGTTCGCAAAAATTCATTTTCTTTCTTCAGTTCTCTATTTTCTGCGCGAACAGATTCAAGGGCGCTTTTGAATTGTTCAAACTGCTGGCTCATAAAACACACTGAATCTTTTAACTCCCGCATTTCGGTCCAGAAGTCTCGATTTTCACTGCGGTTTTCCCTTTGCGATGCCCCCATTGCTTTTGACGTAGTATGCAAGCACTTGATATACGTAAACGGTAAAAAAAGTGTCAAAGAATCACGCAGCAGGTAAAACACTCAGGCAGCAGCAACAGCGCTATGCTTAAAACAGCAACGTACAAATATCATCTGAGACTGACCTGCAGAACAGGATAACATTAGATTAGGCGGATGCTCTCCAGCGCTGCCGCTGCTGCCTAAATGGGGGCCCGCTTGTCGATGACGGCTTTTTGTAACCTGGTAGTGTGACGTCACGTTGCTGGCGCTGCTTCGACGGAAATGTGATCTCAGTTTCTTGTTTCAAGGGCTCTAAAAGCCGCTGTGGACTGCATCGTCACCACATTCAGCAGCAGTCCGCGACCAAGCGAACATCATCTAAGCATCACTTGTATCTGCAGGTTGGTTGTACTCTATTTTAATTATATTTTATTGTATTTTAATTGGTTGTACTCTATTTTATTAGTATATTCTGTAATAGTTTCACCGCGGCTGCTGCTGAGCCACTGTCTATTTTGATTTATTGTGCTTGCCATAAACTAGAATGCTCTCGAATATTGAACTCGCAAAGAGGGTCGAATCGCTTGAAACAAAGTTTGAAATCAAGTTGGAGGATCTCGTGATTGACGTAACAGGCAGGCTTCTAGAAAAAAATCAAGAACAGTTCCATCGAACAAGAGGGTTCGCTTTCTGAAACAATGGAATTTCTAAGTTAGGAATACGATGCAATGCGTGCGAGACAGGACGAGCTCAATGCTTCAAACAAAGCCCTTGCAAATGAAAATGAAACCCTAAGGAAAAAATCTCACCATCTCCCCGTAAACGGAACCCTGAGTAGTATGCGAAGCAGCCACAAGTCGACTTAGATTTCTGTAAATCTTTGATTATCTTCATCACTGTTCATGGCATTCGAGGTTCCCCTGTTGTTGCTACTCGTCATAGATGACTTGAAGCTCGGGGGAACGGATCCCCTGATGTTGTTACTCGTCATGTATGACTTTAAGCTCAGGGGATACGTTTCCCCTTGAGTATAACGGCCTTGTGGTCCGTAAAGTAAAAAGTTAATGGCTCTTGCTACAGAGGTTCTAGCTTGAAGTTTCAGAATGCGATGTCAACGCGCCCGTTTCGCTTCGGCTTCGCGAGCCGCCGCTCCCGATCGGCTGGGGCACTGGCTGCGCCAATGCGACGCCGGGGGCACAGGGCTCGTTCACAAGCTGCTTCGAATCTAAGGTTACCTTGCATGATTTATGGCGTAGTGGGTACCTTGCATAAATGACAATGATTTCTGGCGCAGTGGGTACCTTGCATGATTTATACTAGAGCACGCGCTGCAGTGGAACGAGAGATCTACCGCACGTCCATATGTCAGGCAAACATTGCTTTCTGCCACCATGCGCGAGCTCTCCTCTCGTGCCCAACACTTCGTTCTCTTCTTCCTTCCATAAATCTAGTGGTATGCGGGGCACTGGCTACGCCATATCCACTAAGTGAATGATGATTGAGGAGCTGCCTCGGAGATAATCGGGTTTTGCCTGCGTTATTATCATCATCAAGGCTCTCGAAGAACAAGAGGAAGAAGACCTCTTTCGCGCGAGCGCGCGCATGCTACGTTTGGCTATTCTATATGTAGCGCACGGGTTACGCCGGGGGGGGGGGGGGGGACAGGCCTCGTTCATAAGCCGCTTCGCATCTAAAAGCTCGCAGATCTTGATCAGTACTCCAGGATGAACAACATTGAAACAAAGGGCGTCCCAAATACTGAAGAAGAAGAATGCGCCGCCATTCTCAAGCAGGTTGGGCATGCAGTAAAATGTCCTGTTTCGACTGATGACATTGATTGTGTTCGCCGTGTTGCTGCCAAGTCTGGCGAAAAAGAATATGATTGCACGTTTGGCTTGCCGCGAGAAGAAAAATGAATTTGTTAAGAAGGCGCGCAAAGCACGGATTAACACATCGCAGATCGGCTTCAGTGGTGCTACTGATCGGCCCGTGTATGTCAACGACCACTTGACTCTTGAGCACAAAAAGCTTCTTTGAAAGGCCCTTGCGTTAAAGAAAGAAAAAAACAGTGGTCCTTTCTCCAGACAGAAACCTGCCAGATTAAGGCACGAAAGACGAACGACAGCAGGATGTTTCGCATTCAGACTGATGCAGATCTACGCAATTTCACACAGGTCTTTTTTTTTTCGCTGTGTCCATGAAATACAACATATAAGGGAAACACGGCTTCTCTATCACCTACCAAAGCTCCGTCTTCGATATCTAACAACAATCATTGCCTCATTCACTTCAACGCAAGAAGCCTTTGGCGTAGTCTCTATCTATCTATCCATCTATCTATCTATCTATCTATTCTCCTACGTCTGGGTGCTCTCACGATCGCCTCCTTGGTGTAGACGAAAATTGGCATGGGAGGGTAAGAGGATTTGACGAATATGAGTGTGGGGTTATGACATGAATAACGTGAAAATCCTGCTGCATACGTCGTCAAACCCTTTCCTCCAGACACGTGTGTCACATACCACGGGCTGCGGTCTGCGGGTATGCGCCACAAGTTATCGATAGTTTATATATACCCAGCAACGGCGAGAACAGACATTGGTAATTTAAATGCGAGAGCTTTAAGAAAAACCGACACCGGCAGCATTGGCCCGACGAACGGAAACAGTAAAAATGAGGATCCTGGCAGGAATCAAACCCAAGCATTCTGCGTGGCAATCAGGTGTTCGACCGCAGAGCCAAGCCAGGTCTATAAACTGGTTTGGAAAAACAGCCTATGGAGCATATGGAGCCTATGGAGCTTATAAGTACTCGCTCACTGCTTCACATGAGAGCGATTCCCACAGCGCGTGAGATCTGCAGATTTTTTTTTTCTGATAATATCCCCTGCACAAGAAGGCGCGACATTTCTATACCTATTGCGCAGTGCGAATCGGTATAGATTGAGCCAGATCATTCGTTTTTGTCCATTGACTCAAAAAACGTTTGTTTTGGGCTGGTTATACCACTCGCCATCATCACGTCCATCGGAACTGATTATTCTTCTCGATAACATTTGAACATTTTAGCTTCAGAAAATGAACACGTTCTCATAGTGGGTGATATGAATATCAATTTGTTAGATGTCGAGAGTAAACTGTGTGTAGATTGCTTTAGTGGATTTGTTTGAGCAACTAATAACATCAGCGACAAGATGTACGCTTTACAGAACAGAAACGCTTCTAGATAATGTATTAACCAACATCACTGCTACACCTAACTGAAGGGTCATTTAAACTGATATTAGCGATGATTATCCTATTTTCGTCATTTTCTACTCGTCGAGTAGCACAGACAGTTCAAGATACTTAGCCAAGGTATTCAATAAGGATAATTTTTTAGAAAATGTTAATAATCACGATTGGTCTGAAACTCATCAGGTGCAAAACCCTGAATATGCACTTGAAAGGTTGTGTGATTTATTTCGGGAGGCCGTGTATCGGAACACAACTATCAGAAAATGTAAACGGCGTTACAATTCACCTCGACGTCCTTGTATACCGAAGGGGCTTCTTGAAAGTATGAGTAAAAAAGAAAACCTATACAAAAAAAACATGGCTGATCCCTCCGTCATAGGAATCCGTATAACACGAAAGTGAAACGTGTCTTCACAGAAGTAGTGCTTATTGTGTAATGATATATCAGAGCTTGTACAACGTAACTTAAAAGCGAGTGAATGCGAGCCAGTTGGTAAGAATCCATGGTTAAAAAAAAAAACAGCGCGAAGAAGACGCGGACAAGAAAGAACACAGGACTAGCGCTGTCCTGTGTTCTTTCTTGTCCGCGTCTTCTTCGCGCTGTTTTTTTTTAACCATTGTACAACGTCTATTCGTGTTTGGCAGCTATAGCACCGTTTGACGTGGATGCACCCATGTTGACAGCATGTCCCTATCGCGACGACTAACGCCCATGATGATGATTAAACTGTTGTGGTAGCTGACGGTGTGAACATGTATTTGGACACAGCGAATGGTGAATCCCACGTAAGGATGATATCAGCAAGCTTATAATCTACTTTAAAAGGGTGTAAATTTGAGCTTGTTGGCTTGGCTTGGCTTGGTTTCTGCGCTGTTCCCTGCTATGAAGCTTATAATCAACACTGGTACCCGGTATGCACTTCTTCAAAGCGTCGTCAATTAAGGAGAGAAACGGCACGGTGTGCGCTTTCTAGTAATGGGTAGCCGACGCCTGTGCTCATGCATACATAACACGCACTGCGCTTCAGCAAAAAGGGAGGTAGAGGTTCGTAGTCTGAGCCGCAAACGCGTGCGTCCCGCTGGCCTCTGTCTAGCTGGCGCTGCTCTCGCTCCACCAAGGCACGACATTCGCCCGTCGAAATCGCGTCCTTTCTGCAACGCATATTGCAGCAGTTTTGTTAGTCAGTGCTCTCGCAATTGAAGCAGTCGTTGGCGGAGAAATCCCGTTGGTGCACGTGGAAGCTGCACTACTCCGATGAGCCGACGCACGCTAACACGAAGCCAAAGGCAAAGAACGTAACTGTGTCAAGGGTGCCTCGGCGACGCCAGCGCGGCCACTCTACCTCTCTGGTATCGAGACGCTTTAACCATGACCTCAGATGTCGCGTGCAATCTCGGAGTAAGCGCTGGTAAGTGTCGATCGTGAAGCATTACTTCTTTTCACCTCTCACAGACGGCGGCACCGCCCCTCTCCGCCCACCGCGAAAGAGAATGTGTGAAAGATATAAGGCGCGTTCGCGCCGTCCGTAGAATCTCCCGAGATGGCTCAGTGGGTAGGGCGTCGGGCGCTTGCCGTCGCGGCCGCAACGTCGTGGGTTCGATTCCCAGCGGGGTATTTTTTTTCTTTGTCACCCGTTGGTGTCCATTTTATCAACGTCATATATGTGACGGATGTACTTGGTGGACCCCGGCATAACACACTTTCGTGTTAAAACAAGGAAAAAATTGGCGAACCTTGCGCTAAGTGACACAAGGCTTGGAACAGCCAACGTGGACGATTTGAAAGGCTAATCTGGTTGCTTGTAGGAGGAGGAGGTAAAACTTTATTGGACCAAGGGATTTGGGCACGTACGTCCCAGGGTCCCCGCACGACCCCACTGCGCTATGCGTTCATGAGTTCATGCAGTTCCATGACGTGGGCAGCCCGGTCAGTGGCGATCTTCTGCTTGGCCGGGTCCGTCGAGCGCAGCAGGGTCTCCCATTCCTCCCATGTGGTCAGTGGCTCCGGGCCCCGCGGGGAGGGTCCGCCGGGCATTCCATGAGAATGTGGGTAAGGGTAGCGTGGGGATGAGTGCATTGAGCACAGGACGGGGCGTACGCTCCCGGGTAAATGCGGGAAAAGAAATAGGGGGAGGGAAGGGTGCGGGTCTGAAGGCGGCGCCATAATATTTGGTGAAAGTTTTTTAGGGATCGGTGGGGTGGGGGGTATAGCTGGCGTTCAGCACGGTATGACTGGGTAATCTCGTTGAAGGAATGCATGCGCTCCCTAGAAGAGCCCGACTCCGATTCCGCCGCCGCCCGGTTGATGAGACCTCGGGCGTGGTCATTGGCGGCTTCGTTGCCGGGATTCCCAGAGTGCGCAGGCACCCAGATCAGCTCCACATGGCGGGCCGGGTTTTTGGTGGGCGAGCTGAGAATTTGGAAAGCAGTCTCGTGGACTCGTCCTCGCGCGAAATTTAGGATCGCGGTTTTCGAGTCGGAAAGAACGTACCGGGCGTCAGTCTGTGTGAGGGCAAGCGCGATCGCCGCTTCTTCCGAGGATTCCGGTGTGGACGCAGGAGGAAGGTGGAGAGTTGCGATGGGTCGGAGTGTGCGATCAACGACTGCAACTGCCGCGTCGTCGCCCGTGCAAGCTGCATCCACCCATACGGCGTCCTCTTCAGAACCGTAGTATTTGTGGAGAGCTTTTGCACGTGCCTTGCGGCGGGCCGAATGGTAGGTAACGTGGGTGTTTCTTGGGAGAGGTTTTACTATGAGCTGTGTGTGTATGGGTCGGGGGATTGGTATAAGTGTGGGGTCGGCTGCTGGTATGTGAATATTGAGGGTGTCAAGTATGTAGCGTCCGGTGAAAGACTGAGCTAGACGAGTGTATTGCGCTCGTCTGTGGGCCTCAATGAGTTCCTGTGTGGTGTTATGGAGCCCAAGCTGAAGAAGTTTAGCGGTCTGTGTGTTAGGGGGAAGGTGTAGGGCCACCTTGTAGGCTTTACGAAGCATGGCATCCAGGGTGGCTATTTCTTCTTGTCGAAGTCGGAGATACGGGATTGTATATAGGAAGCGGCTCAGTATGAAGGCATGAATGAGGCGACACAAATCGTGTTCCTTCATGCCATAGTGTTTGCCAGAAACTCTGCGGACGAGGTGCGAAAGCGCTTCCGTCACCCGCTTGAGTATCCGGATAGTGAAAGTGTTACGGCCGTTGTTTTGGATGTGAAGGCCCAAGATCCGGATTGTGTCGACCTCTGGGATAGGGCGACCGGCCAGAGTTACAATGATCGGGGCAGTGGGAAGAGTGCGTGGTGAAGGGCGTATGATAAACAGCTCAGATTTTTCTGGGGAACAGGAGAGACCAATGCTTTGTGCGTGTTGTTGTGTGATGTTTGCAGCGGTTTGTAAGGTTTCCTCTATGTCGCCATCACTACCGTGTGTGGTCCACAGTGTGATGTCGTCTGCATAGAGGGTGTGGTGAAGGTGAGGTATGTTGTGAAGAGCGCGGGCTAAGGGAATGAGTGTGGCATTGAAGAGAAAAGGGGAAAGGACCGAACCTTGCGGAGTACCAACTCCACTGAGGGTGTATGGAGGGGACGCATGGGGGCCCATATGAACCTCAGCCGTGCGTCCCGATAGGAAGGCTTGTATGTAGGCGTACATGCGAACGCCCATATTGAGGGGGGAGAGAGCCGCCATGATCGCTCGGTGTTCAACTCGATCAAAGGCCTTGGTTAAGTCCAGGGCCAAGACGGCTTTAGTATGAGCGGGGATGAGAGGATCAAGAATGTCGTGCGTCAGTTGAAGCATGGCATCTTGGGCTGAGAGGCGTGGGCGGAAGCCCACCATGCTGTGCGGATATAGGTTGTGGTCGTGCATGTGTTGAGTCAGTCTGTTCAAAGCAACATGCTCGAGAAGCTTCCCGAGACACGATGTCAGTGAAATGGGGCGGAGGTTTGATATGGTAAGGGGTTTGTTTGGTTTAGGAATGAATACAATCTTGGCATGGCGCCAGGATTGTGGCAAGGTGCCTTCCTTCCAGCATTTATTGAAGTAATCTGTAATCTGCGCAATCGATTGATCATCCAGATTACGGAGCATAGAGTTAGTTATCCTGTCTTTTCCCGGTGCAGAGCTTGTGCGGATGTTCTGGAGGGCCATACGGACCTCTTGCTCCGATATATCGTTGTCCAGGGCTTCATTCGGGGCTCCCGTGTAGTACGGGAGAGGGGAGGAGGTGCCGGGTGCTGTGTGTGTTGTGCGGAGTTGGTCCAAAAGGGAGTCGGGGGAAAGCGTGGTGTTGTGAAGTAGGCGTGCAATGTGATGTTGTGACGTTGTGCGTGAGTTTGTGGGGTTGATAAGGTGCCGTAGGAGGTGCCATGCGTACTTGGTAGAGAGGTTGCCAGCTATGCTGTTGCACACCTGACCCCAGTTGGAACGGCACAACTCCTCGGCGTGCGCAGTTATTTGTGTCTGTAGCGTGGCCAGTCGGCGTTTTAACGTTCTGTTATGTTTCTGTCGTTTCCATCTCTCCAATATGCTATGGTGCGCCTCCCAGAGGTGGGCTAAGCGAGTGTCCAATGTAGGGGTGTCGGGTGGTGTGCTAATGTGTTGTGTGTGAGCGGTTATGTCATTGAGGAGAGATGAGACCCAATCATCGATGTCTTGTATCGGGGTATTGGGGAGTTCCCGACGAGCGGATCGGATAGCATCCCAGTGAATAAGATTGTGGGTGAGGAGTCGGGGTCTGTGTGGTGTGTGAGGTATTTGTATGGCGACAATATAATGGTCGCTTCCAAGTGTGTGTTGTGTACGAGACCATGAGATATCTTTGAGAGAACGGCTGAGTGTGAGGTCTGGGCTAGTGTCCATGGTTACGCTATTGCCGATGCGGGTTGGTGTGTGAAAGTTGTTATGTGTAGTGAGGCGCAAGTCTTGGATGGTAGTCCAAAGCCTGCGACCCCGTGCTGTGGTGTACCGATAACCCCAGTCTGTATGCTGGGAGTTAAAATCGCCGCCTATGAGTAGGGGGTTTCGGCCTGCGATGCGGTGAATTCTCTGCAGTAGCGCATCGAGAGTGGCCATGGCCTGGCGTGGGGTGTGGTAGATATTGGCTATAAAAATCGGAGGTGTGTTAAGTTTCGTGGGTATGATTTCTATGAGGACGCATGGAGTGGAGGAGGTGATTGTGTGTTGTTGGTAGGTAAGGGTGCGATGAATGAGTGTGGACACTCGGGGAGTGTCGGTGGAGTCTGAGTGTATTGCATGGTAACTGGGAAGTTTGGCTTGGTGTTGCGTGTCCTGTAACAAAAGAAGCTTAGGTACGGCAGGTAGGGTAGGTATTAAGAGCTGCAGCGGCGCGCGTTTGCCCCGAAAGCCGCGGCAGTTCCACTGGATTAGTGATAGGTGGGTAGAATCAGCGCGACCCGCCATATTGGAGCGTAGGTGGAGCGAGGATTGGTTGTTGTGGCTGTAGTGGAAGTGAGATAGAAGGAGGAGGATGTCTGTGAGATGGAGGTAGAAGACCCCTCAGGTGATGAGCCGGTAGTTGTTTCGAGCCTCTGAAGGCGGGTCTCAAATTGCGTAAACCTACTTTCTAGAGTTTGGGTTAGGCGTGTGAATAGTGCATCCATCTGTTGCTCAAAACGAGCAGACAGCTGTTCGACTATTGTTGAAAATTTAGCTTCGAGGCGCGCCTCCAGAGCTACTAATTTGGCGTCAAATTTGGCTTCCAAGTTTCTTAGATCAGCTTCATAATCGTCGACTGAGTCAGAACTGCGTTTCTTTTTATGAGGGGGTGAGCAGTGTGTCGCGGGGCTGTTGGGTGACTGCGCAGTGGGTGGGGTGATTTGTTCTGGAGACGACTGCTGTGAAGAAGGTGAGGGGGGAGTAGGGTTTTGTCCTACAAGGGTCGTGAGACGGCTTACCTCTACACGCAGGGCCCGGAGCTCCTGGTCACGGGGGTCCGGGGCAGGCGGGGCGTTGGTCGCTGGTGGTCTGGTCCCTTTGGGCGTCTTCAGCTTGTCGGCCCATGTAGGTTGGTCGGAGCTTTTGGACTGCCCTTTTCGTTGGCCGGCAGGTGGCTCAGAGCGTTTGGTGCTTGCACCGCGTAGTGAGTTGTCTACCCGTTCCTGGGATCGCGGTTCACGTGGTGACGTGGGCCTGGTTACCTTAGGTAGATGCCTGTGCTTGCACTCCCGTGTCCCCGAGAGATGCGGGCCTTCGCAGATGATGCAGACTGGAATGCATGTTGGAGTTGCCTCCTTCGGGTGTAATTGGCCACATCTGGGGCACTTGTGCGTCCTAGGTTGTATACATACATCCGTGCGGTGGCCTATGGTCCGGCAGTTACTGCACGTCTCGACCCGTGGTGTATAGGGCGTGCACAGATGCAGTCCTCCACCATAGACAATTTTTCGGGGGACGGTGGCTTGTCCAAAAGTAATGAGAATCGATCGTGTGAGTCCCATTCGGCGAGCGTCTAGTATAGTTTCGTGGGGGTTGCGCGAGATCAAGTCCGCGAGTAGTTCTTGTGGTGATTCTTTCCAGTAGGCGTTCGTAATAACGCCCCTGACTGAGCCATCGGGGGGTGCGATGTATGCGTCATGGCATACTCATGCTGGTCGTAGGTGATGTGCTGTACCTGCACAAGCTTGAGCGCGTCCTCTTGATTCACCGCAGACACTGTGCAAGTGTTATTGACGGGGTGAATCCGAAGAGTCAGCGTAGATGGGTCGGTCAGCGCAGCGGCCTGCATGAGAGCGGTGAGGAGGTAGCGTGGCTGGAGCGTCGTAAGGTCAAGGCCTCCCTGGGAGCGGAATACCACTTTATATCCGTCGGGTGGAAGGGGCGGTAGTTGCTTAATCTTTGGGCAGTTGTATGGAGAACGCGCAGCTGCGTCGAAGAGCTGTGTAGCCCGGGAGTGGTGGCGGTCTGCGGAGTCTCCCGCGACTGACTCGGCGTCTCTCGCACAGAAGGATCGGCGTTCGTACCATGGGTCGCGTTTCGTGTTTCCCGGAGTTTTGCCTGGGCTCTGAGCACTTGGGTCCAGTCCCGAGGGTCATAATGACTTGGGTCCATGTCCGTGCCTTGCACTTGAACAACCTCCATGCTGGCCTGAGGTAGGGAGACTGCGGCGCGACTCGTCGCAAGGCCTAGCACAGCGGTGGCGCGACGGGTCCTGGTTTTTGGGCCTGGTGGCCCTCCTGGGGCTCGCCGAAACCTCAAGAGGGGTTAGTAGAGAGCGCTCACCTCTATGAAGGCGTTCGTGTTGTTGAGGGCACTTGAGATACCAGCGATTGGCAATTTTCGCTGTCGCGGTACGGAGCCGAAGCGAAGTGCTGCTGCACTCCAAGACCCCTAGCGGCCAATCCTTGCTTGTAGGTTCTTTTAGGCCTTAGCTGGGTGATGCAGGTTGTTTCTAGGTTGCTTCTAGGTCGTTGCTAGGCTTTAGCTAGGTGATGCTACGTTGTTTCTACGTCGATTCTCAGCGCAGAGAGGTTCAAGTTAAACCACAGTCACAGACACGACACGGATGTCTAAACTGCAGAGACAGAACCTCGCGCTGATACCAAGCGTTAGCACGTTTCATAGATCTACGGGCACATCGTCGTTTACTCAATTTCTGTGGCACATACACGTTTATGATTATGATTGAATTTTGGTTCGCCGGACAAGGAACAATTTGCTAAACAGCTTTGCTGTTAAAACCTTTCAATCTAACTTTGAAATCGTGGTACAAAAAATACCGCAACATGTTAAATTCTTTACTGAACAAAGCTATGAGAAATTATTATGAAAAGGAATTTGTAAGTCGTCAGAATAACTATAAAACAAAATGAAAGTTGCTCAATACATTTCTAAACAGAACGATGTGTCAAGACTTCAATCTCTAAAATTAACTATAATGGTGCTGTGCACAATGACGCACTTAAAATTGTTAATACTTTCCGTGATTTCTTTTTTTTTTAATTTACAATCACGATCACGCGGGCGGTGAATGTCGCATGTATTTTTCCCTGTAACACCACGGGTGCTATGCAGGATGGCCCGAGCTTCTCGGCAACACGAGTTGGCTCCGAGCTTGCACTACGATGGTCATGACAGGAAGATAGTGCGAAGCGCGCGATTGCAGCGTTGGTAAAAATGGCTACAAGAACGAGCTTGGAGTGGCAAACGCATGTGTGGCATTTGCGGTGGTTTTCAAAAAAAAAAACCGCGTGCGAAGACGTCAGCGCCGTCACTCAGTCAACATTTCAATAGTGCAGAGACGTCAGCGTGATGGTCTCGCTCTCTTTTTCCCAAGTGAATATCGTGCCTCCCATAGGCGTGTTCATGGGCGTTTGTCCTCTTTCGGGCAAGTTCTTTCATTCCACCTGCAGTATGGAAAATTCCACTTTCAAAGGCAACAAGGGCGCACACTCAACACTCTCGTGCAGCTCGTTTCGATTCTCTCGAATATTACAGATAAATAAATGGGCAGGTTACTACTACTTCCATTACACGTATGCCGATTTTTCTGCAGTAATGAATCAGTAGACACAAGGTCTCCACAAACAAGTAAATAATAACATATCTCGCCACAAACGCCGCCAGAAGCACTTGCTTCATGACTGTGGGTGGTATACGTCGCGGGCGCGGTGAAATTGAATGCGAGACATCGTAGCCACGCGATGATGTAACCTTTAGTTCTTCGTGCGTGTGTGCATAGTATGTGCGACTAAGCTCATAGATTAATCGTGCCGCTCTCTGCCGTTGCGGCATGAGCATTGCTCCTCGGCAAGAGCAAACGCGGTGGGTGGACCCGATCTTCGCCGCGGGCTTCTGTCAATCAAAGCAGCAGCTTTTTTGCATATAAATTAAATTGGTCAGCTCGCACTACCTGTGCAAGGCTGGAGCTAACAGAGAAGCTTGTGATCACCTAGCTTCTTCCAGCTTTTTACGTGGCTCGTCTACACAGTCTACTGGGTCTGCTTGAGAGTGAAGACCACGTCATTGCGGTCTCAGTTTTGATGGTATTAATTAGCTAGGTTCTAATGAACATGATATCGAATAGTCATGCTTTACTTGGTAATATTTTAATTAACACGACATTAATTACTCGTGTTTATTTAGCAATGTTTTTATTATAAGAGAATAATTACTATAATCCTAATCAGCATGCTCCTAATTACCTTGAGCTTAGTGAGTAAGGTTCTGATTCGAATGGTTTTAATTTGTGCGCCCCTAATGAGCGTCGCCCTAATTAGCATCGTCATAATTAGCATGGTCCTAGCCTTACACGGCTTCATTAGCATGGTCTTAGCAAGATGTGGCTTCGATAGCTTGGTTTTAGCGTGACTTGGCTTAATTAGCTTGGTCATAGCATGTCCTCACTTAATTAGCTAGGTATACCGCCTAGCCAACTAGCTAATCAGCCGGGCGCACGTGCTCAGGGAGTGAGCAGACGATTAAGGTACAGGCCAACCATGTGGATGACACACGTGGCGTCGGCGATTAGCTCCGGCCGCGGCGTTGTAAGGCGCTCGGACGGATCTAATCTCAGAGGCCGCGGTGCTGATTACTCCAAACTTAGTGCAGACATTAAACGCTTGAAAAGGAACTTAAACAGCCCTTACCCCTAAAAAATATCGTTAGTAAAGGTTTCTGACACTTTTCTTGCATGGGTGCACTTCTGCACTCAGTGGAACGAGAAACAAATGAAAGATGATGCCTCTGGTTTGAAGGCACCACCCAACTTTGTCGACCGTCCTTGACGTGACGCCTTGACGTAACGAATGGAACGCAGCGCGCGCTGCGGGATGGATTGGACCATATCGTACTGTTAGGTCGTTCAAAAGGGGGTGTCGCTAGAGCTCGCAAAGATTCCGGGTTTCGCCAAACTCGGGCCATCCTGCATAGCACCCCAGTGGATGTTTTCACCGTGGTTAAGAACTTTAAAGATACTTCGCCCGAATTAGATGACATTCATGCACGTCACTGAAAAATGGTAGGTCATTAAATCTCTTGAACTTTGGTGAGCATAATTAACAGCATCTTTAAAACTGAAATTTTCCCATGCACCATTCAGAACAGAAAAGCCCTACCCGTTTTTAAGAAAGGTGATAAGTCAAATATATCTAATTACCTACCTGTTTCCATCATATCCTCTGTTAGCAAAATAATTGAGAAACAATTTGTTGGTTGCCTCAAGAGTTACTTAAAAATTTAATCTCTTGAACACCTCCCCGTTCGGTTTTCGTTCTGGTAGTTCAAGCGACTTGGCGGTAATGTCAATAACAGACTACATTAGGAATTCTATTGGCAAAGGACCTATTGTTGGCTCCGCGTTCTTAGATTTCTCCAAGGCTTTTGACACAATTAATCATGGTATGATACTAAAAAGTTAGAAGCCTATGGAATAACAGATCCAGCATTAACCGTTTTGACAAACTACTTGTGTGACAGAAAACAAACAATTTATTTATCTAGCAAGTTTTCACACACTAAAATAATCAGGGGGTGCCACAGAACTCAATCTTAGGACCATTGTTATTTATTCTGTACATAAATGACCTTCCCCAACATGCTTCACCCTCACATGCATATTATATGCTGATGACAAGAGTGTCTCGGACTCGGAATTATGTTTAACTTCGTTAACTAATAAATTAAACAATCCATTAGCTAACATTCCTATTTGGTGTCGCAGTAATTACTTGATTTTACCACTAAACAAAATTAAATTCTTGGTTTCTCATTCTCCTAAAAGAGAGCTACAATTTTCACCTCCGGTCACCCTCGACTCCCGCTTCATTTCGACTAGCGATTTTGTTTCGTTTCTTGGGGTCTACATCGATGAACAACTAAAATTCAACAAACACATTTCACAACTTAGGAAAAGAACTTCTTTTGTATTAGGGCACTAATAAAAGCTAGACACAGTCTCTCGACTCCTGCTCTCCTCTCATTTTATCTCGCATTCATTCACATAATAATTACGGTAATGCTGCCTACGGCGACACACATCAATGACACGTATCATCTATTCCGCATATACAAAACGAAGCTCTGCGCATTATTTCTAACTTACTCGCAGTAATATTAATATCATACCTATAGAGAATAAAGCGCTCACAACTAATCATTTATTATCTCTCAACCTAATTAACATGCTGTTCAGGTTATTAAAAACAGAAATCTCACCCACGAGTTTATTTCCTTGGATTCTTTATAGAATAATAACCGAATTCCTTTCGCTCTGAAATATAACTCTTTGCTGCCTAGGGCATTTACGAATTACGGCAAAATGACAGCATCATTATGTGCTATCAAAATGTGGAGTTCTCTTCTTCACCCCATCAAAACGTCATCTCTTACTGCGCCTAAGAAATACTTCAAGCTCATTTTATAAACCAATATTTATATGAATTATTCAAAGTGTGTACTGCATTCTTTTGGTGTGTTTCTTTTTCTTTCATATAATATTACATGAATATTACGGGAAGTCCTTTGCTACATTTTTATGTTTTATGTGCTTTAAAATGACAATAGGGAGTTTTACCTCGTAACGTATACTTCTTTACGTTACCGTGTTACCGGATACCGGATGGAATCTGTCAATGCGCGAACCTTTACGTTCCGTAAAGGTTCGGAACGTAAACTACTCGCCGGATAGGCTTTACGTTTACGGCCCTATCTCGCAAATCCACCTTCGTTTGTGACTATTCGCGATATCCGCTTCGCGGAGACTCCAGCCGCCGAGTCAAAATAAGCCGAAGTGCGAGCGCCACTGACGATCACCTTATTTCAGCCGGATTACCGAGGCTAGAGCGACCTAGAATACCGAATCCGCAAGCGTGAGAGGCCTAAAGACGCTGACAGGCTGGATAGGTGGCGCCATCTAGCGGGGCCAAGGTGTACCAGGCAAGCACAATATTGTTATTGTAGAAACATCGGGCATTCTACTCCCAATGTAAATGCCTTACAGCGGCATTATTACGAATTAGTTGCCTTTTTAACCATTGTTTCTCCTCAATAACGCTAAGAGAAAACAAACGTGTTCATGAGTGTGGTTGCGCGAAGCGTCACAAGATGTCGACACCATCGCCCGGTAACCTGGTATTGCTACACCCATTCGCTTATACCGGGATACTGCACATGCTAAAAACCTCTGTTATGATTTTGCCGCAGCGTAATTTATTATTATCTAAATTAAATGTAGTTTAAATGCTGTTATCATCACCATTTAGTGGTCTGCGCAAACGTAAAGGTTTACGTACGTACGTAAAGGTTTAAGTTTGGGCAGCTAAAAAACTTTACTAAAACTCGAGTTCCGGTAAAACGGTAAACGTAATCCGATAACGGTAACTTACAGAAGTATACGTTACAAGCTAAAACTCCCTAATATCTCCTATTACCGTAGTCTTTTTCGTGTGTAACTATACCACTCATTGTTTTTTGGTTTAAACATTCTTTACATTGTTCTGCTTATTTCGTAATTCGTATCTAATAATCATGTACAGAGCGTCCCGGTACGGTCTCCTGACCTTGGGACCCTCTTCTGTATATCCTCCGCGATGTAAGCAAGCTATCCACGATGAAAGGTTTTGAAATTATTTGATTTGAAGGGGAAACATAACATGCCTCATAAAACGCGAAAACTGACCGGTGTTCGATGTCGGCGTCCCACGTCGGCGGCGTCAATACGACTGATGCAAAAAATTATCACCACGTGACGATGTCGGCACATGACGTCATCACGACGTCACAGATCGCCAAATTGTGTGACATCGTGATGATGTCATCATAAGACATCACTGCTTGGATAAAGGTGGACCGATCCCGGAGACAGTGCAAAACAAGGTGACGTGCAGAAAGCTTACAACGCCTTCGATGCTGGAGGCATCCAAACGACGTTGCTGGCAGAAAGCTTTCGGATGAGGGTGAGGGAGGTTAGAAGAAAAAGTTGGCTTTCACCTTCGAGTCGACTGAGGCGGATGCTGAAGGGACCCTCTGAGTCTTAGATGCGAAGCTCCTTTTGCGCTGGCCTTTGTCCGTAGCTCCATTGGCGACCGTCCGCTTTCTAAAACCTACCATAGCCATCTGTAACATATTGAGCGCGTGCTCGCGCCAAGGAAAAGTCTTCCTCGTCTCGTTCTTCGACCGCCTTGATGATGATACGCGCAGAGCGCGCTCGCGCCAAGGAGAAGTCTTCTTTGTCTTGTTCTTCAACCGCCTTGATGATGATACGTACAGAGCACTTTAGGGGCCTGGACAGCTGCCGTATGCTGTCCTAGCTTGGCGTAACGCAGACAAAACCACGTGTGCTGGCACGCGCTAGCGCGTTCGGGCCTGTGCATAGGCGTGCGCAGGGTTCCCCATAAGGGGGGGGGGGGTTGCAAAGGTTCATCGCAGCGCCCTCCCCACCCTACTAAGTGAATGTATGGGGCAGATTTTGCGCCCCCTCCTCTTAGGTGACTAGAAGGGTCAATATACGGGGCAGATGTTGCGCCCTTCTCTTAGGTGTCTAGGGGGGGCGGCCGCCCCCCTGCCCCCCCCCCCTGTGCGCACGCCTATTGGCCTGTGTAAGGGGCTGTGTAAGACGCTCTGGCCTCTCCCCCTTACACTCTCTCAGCAATCATGTGATGGCGTCGGCGAACGAGATTCTGCAGACGCGCGATGAACCAACGCGTTGTCTCCTAATCAGAACGCGCTGGCACGTGCTAGCGCGTTCGGGCCTGCATAAGGGGCTGGGTAAGACACTGTGGCCTCTCCCCCTTACACGCTCTCAGCAATCGCGTGATGGCGTCGGGGAGCGAGATTCTGGAGACGCGCGATGAACTTGCGTAGCGTGCTCCAACAAGAGTTCGGGACGAGTAACAGCAACAGCAACTACAGTGAATTCATCGTGTGCTCCACATGCAAGGGCTCGTTAACATCGAGCAAACTGGCCGTGATGAACGGAACTTTAAGTCGACCCATGCGCTCCTTCGCATCCCCACATGGTTCCTTTTAGTGGGACATGGTGAATTTTTTTTTTAATGAGCATTTTTTAGCGGACCTTTGGCACTTTGAGCGTTTCTATCTATCTATCTATCTATCTATCTATCTATCTATCTATCTATCTATCTATCTATCTATCTATCTATCTATCTATCTATCTATCTATCTATCTATCTATCTATCTATCTATCTATCTATCTATCATCTAGCCGCCTACGTCTGGGTGCTCTCACGATCGCCTCCTTAACTTGGTGTAGACCAAAATTGGCATGGGAGGGTAAGAAGATTTGACGAATATGACTGTCGGGTCATGACATGAATAACGTCAAAATCCTGTCGCGTACGTCGTCAAACCCTCTCCTACAGAAACGTGTGGCACATACCCGTTTACCACGGGCCGCGGTGCACGGGTATGCGCCAGAAGTGATTGACAGTTTATATCTACCCAGGAACGGCGAGAACAGACTTTAGTAACCTAAATGCGAGAGCGATAAGAAAAACCGACATCTGCAGCGTTGTAAACCAAAGCACTATCTCCCCGTATCTACTGTTAACCCCTTTCCTTTAGGAGCGAAACTTCTTTGTTAGAAATTGTTAATGACGGGTGACTGATGCAAGATGATATGTACCAACTAGCTCGACTTTCAGTCTTACTTCAGGATAAAATATTCAGTTAGAAATTCGCGCTAACATTCCGGCCAACAAGAATTGCGTGAAGGTGTGCAGTTCTCGATCTTGCGCTACATTTGCGACGGAGCGTTGGGTCAACGCTGCATCGCGTTGTCCCTCTGTCCATCCCTTACGTCTCAACTTATTCGTCGAGCGCCGTTCCATCGGCGCGTCATATGCGCTCGGAGACACCCTGCGTCAGCTTGAAGAGATAATAAAATATTGAAGAGAGGATGTCTCTGGGGCCAACGTTCTGACAAGTGGCAGCACCTCAAGGCAGCAGCTGCCTTCCTTAGGTACGTAATGAAAACCAACAGATAATGATGCTGTGGGATGCCGTGTCGATAGAAGGACAGTGGGGTAGCGAAGGAAGAGAGCTTCCGAGCTTGGCAGCTTGGTTTTATAGCCACCTTCGGTGACGTAAGCCTCCGGTGACGCTGCGGTGCCGCTGTCCCTTATCGGAGCCGTGGTGTAGCATGCAGCCATGTCACGCCGGGCTAGATAGTGACGAGGCGGAGGCTGCGCCGGTTTGTGCGCAGTGTGTTGCCACAATGCCAAGGAAGGTATTTCAGACGTTAATTCTACTATTTTAAGTGTATTATATTAATTATAATATAGATGCGAAGAAAGTAAAGTGGACGAAAAGACAACTTGCCGCCAGCAGGGACCGAACCTGCAGCCTTTGGATTATGCGTCCAACTGAAACTGAAAAAAAAATGCTCTACCAGTTGAGCTACGGCGGTGGTGGTCCACTTGTACACTTTGACGGGTATTTATGTGCATATGAACTTAAATGCCTGATGAACTGAATGATGGTTTTTATGTTTGCTTCACTCGCGTCACTCTAAGCAAAGGAATATTTCTCGGATAGGTGAGGCGTATAACAAGGAACTGTAGCAACGATGGTGACTACGTTCATCACTTGAGCAATCTAAATGGAACTTTAGCTGGAATTACTCACACGACGCGCTAATTCAGGCCTAAAATGAAGCCCGTAAATTAAATAGGATATCAGCAGTAGCTCTAACAGACCGTAAAGCTAGCCCATGCAGCGGATATCAATTATAAAGAAATACTAACATGCACTTCCAAACATAAATAATATCCTGCGCAAGTATTATCCAATATTAGCAAGCAACGAGCGGCTTGAAAACTTTGATGAGCTCAATCTTTGTTTATTTCATACAAACCTCCGGGCCCCCAGCGAGAGAAAATATAGAGGGTCGTATGTTATTCGCAAGTTTAGTACACTCTAATAGGTATAAATGTTTCAAAGTGATCTCTTGAATTTATTGTGTATGGTAGGTAAATAACAACTAATAAGACCTAATTCTTTTACGTAAGCATTTCTAACCACTCTGACCGTGAAGTCTCCATGTTTAGCTGCTGCTTACATGTGATGCGAAAGACAAGGACAAATGTTGTGTTTTTATCGTGATAGTGTTGCTTTTTCCGCAGAAATTCCGGTGTCGGCATCAGTGTCGACGTCGTTGATCGTGAGCGAAAAAATCAATGAAGATGCTGTAATGAAGAAGATCAGCGCCATTCCGAAAGGCAGAAGGTAGCACTCTCAGGCAGAAAGAAGACGACGTTCGGGTTGGTGCATCAGAACGCTCGCATCTGCTCGGCTGTTGCTTCTTGGCCTGCCGTGGCGGTACCTACTGTTGATATATGTTATTTATTTATTTATTTATTTATTTATTTATTTATTTATTTACAAGTACCTTACAGGCCTCACAGAGGCATTGTTTAAGGGGGGCGATACAAAGTAAGAACAAAGTAAAAAATGCCCCCACCTCCCCGAAGGGAATCGTGAGGAAATGCGAATGCATTTCTTGCGCCGAGAGTACACGGCGTAGTAATTTTAATTGCGTAAATTCATGACCAGACGAGGATTTGTACCGTAACCATTTATTTACACATTCATCAGCACCTGTTTGTGTTGCCATTGTACCTGACGGCCATAATCTCAGCCTTGTGGTCGCCGTTGGCATTTCACAGCGGCGTCTCGAGCACACATTTCCGGATGTTCTTGAGAGGCGCCGAGCCAGCGAACGGTCGAGAGTGAGGCGCGAACGGACGTGAGAGTGAAGCGCAGGGAGGAGAGAGAGCGAACGGCGACAAAAGGAGCGGCGGAGCACTGCACCTACCCTCTCCTACACTCTCTCGCACCACATGCTCCGGTTGCTAGAGGCGAGGATAAGCGCGCGCGCCTGCAGCTGTTGCTATGGGAGAGGGAGTGAGAGCGGAGAGATAACACCTGCCGGCGTGCGGACAACGCCGGATGCCTTACATAGCCCGACTAAGAAATGCATTCGCATTTAAAACGAATTGGATTAATATCAAAGCCAGTAAGAACAATGCAGAGTAACATTAACAACAGCAAAAAAAGGGATTAAAGAAGTGCTGCGCCGGATCGTCCTGTTTATCTGGTGGAGGTGCGGGGTACTCTACCGTCCTGGAACCTCGAAACAGAACCTTGCCTCCAGTTAATTTCATGGCCACGGACGACGACCAGTAGCCTGACCCTCCGGCAACAGCCCCTCCAACTGTTATTTGCTCCGGCCCACTTCGGCAACGTGACCCTCTTCAGTGGTACTGACAAGGACGCGGAACACTGGCTTGATGACTACGACCTGGTAAGCAAGCACAACAAATGGGAGGATGCGCGCAAGCTTACCAATGTCACATTCTACCTAACTGACGTCGCCAGGCTGTGGTTTCATAACCACAGCACTGACCTTACTACCTGGTCGACTTTCAGAACGGCATTTGTTGAACTTTTCGGCCGTCCGGAACTTCGCAAGTTACGTGCCGAACAGCGCATGCGAGGTAGGGCTCAGCAAAGCGGTCAAATTTACACAAGTTCTATTGAAGATGTGGACGTCCTTTGGATGCGCATCAACCCATCAATGACGGCGGCGGAGAAGATCAAGCATCTCTTAAAAGGTATCTCTGACGATGCCTTTCAGATGATCATCGCTAAGAACCCTCGAAAGGTAGCGGACGTCGTACAGCTGTGCCAAAGCTATGATGAATTCCGGAAGCGACGTGACAGTACTTGTGGCGCCAGTGCGTCAGGTGAAACGATTGCCGCTTTAAGGTGGCGGTACCACTACAGTGTAGTATCTTTTTGAGCCACCAGAGGACGCCACCAAGTCACGTTTGGCCGCGCGCGGATTGCTAGAGAACGGACGTGTTTTTCGTGGGCTCCGGAATGACAGCGTCAGATAAGTTTTTTTTTTTTTGCATGATTCGAGCTTGTTTTTTTAGTTATATGAGTACATAAGCCACTAGATTGAAGGTTAATAGGGCTTACAACTTTGTACTGTTTCCTGTGTGACAGTTACCTGGTTTTTTTTTATTAGTATTTGTTTGTTTGGACACCACGTGGCTGAAAGGTACACATGTGATTTGCAGTGTAGCATACTTGCGGAGTTTAGTGATATCATTTGGCTTTAAGTGTATTTAATCCGCCGTGTGAACGATCTAGCCATGGTCAAAAAGACCGTAAAGTGTTCAGGGTGCGGAATGGGATGGAAAATAGAGGTTGGTACGGATGAGAAGACAGAGGGAGCTGACGCCAAGTGTAAGCAATGCGAGTTAGAGGCGAAAATGGAAATAATGATGGCTGCCCAGAATGAGCTCATGGTAAGAATCGCCGAGCTGGAAAATGCGTTGGCGACAGAGCGGGAAAAAACGATGGCTATGGGGGAAAGGCTTAAGTCAGCCGAGGAGGGGTTAGCAAAGGTAGTCATGGCGAACAAGGAAGCAAGCGACAGCGGGAACAGAGGGGCATCGACCCCCACAGTGGTAGACGCGAAGGGGGAAACAGGTTTGGAAAAGACAGGTGCAAGGGTCACAGGACCTAGCTTCCGCGAAGTAGTTTTGGGAAGGGGAGGGGACAATACAGCAGCAGTGGCACGCGCTAATAACCGAGGCAGTGGTCAGGTGCGGGAGAGTCCAGCAGAAAAGTCGGAACACGTGATAATCGCCGGGGACTCGAATTTAGTTAGATGCGCAGAAGCAGTCAAGGAAAGGGTGAGAGGCGACAAACGAGTTTTAATAGGGAAGTTCCCGGGACATGGGCTGGGATCAGTGATGAGACAAGCTAGCGCAAAACTCGCAACTAAGGCTAATGGACGTAACCTCGTGATAATCGCGGGAGGTCTAAACGACGTCTTGAATGAAGAATCAGCCGAACTAGCGACCACATTAGCGAAAGGGGTAGATGACATGCGCGCCATTTCCCCTCAGGTGCAGATAGTGGTATGCACAATACCGGAGGTACCGGTGCGTGACGTCAACCTGCAAAGAGCGGTTGTCGACGCAAACAAAGAGATATGGCATATGAGTCGAGAGAAAGGCATCGAGGTAGTGGAAATAAACACAGAGGTGCACAGGTGGGGTGGTTTTCAAAGAGACGGAATACACTTCGATAGGAGGCTTGGTCATGAGGTGGGTTGGCGACTTGCGGGACGCGCAGTAGCTTTTTTGGGGGGCACGCGGGCCCTTCGGTGCCCAGGGTAGCTTGTAATGAGGAAAACAACCAGGGGGACTCTTTGACAGGCAGTATAGCGAAAAACCGGAGAAAAGGTAAAAGAAGGGAGAAGGCGCGTGTTGCAATTAGTTACATTAACATGCAGGGTGGCAGAAAAAAGGAAAAATGGTTAGAGATTGAGGGACAGTTAAACAAGGAACAGATAGGTGTTTATGCGGTTACAGAAACACACCTTAGAGACTTGGAAGAGCCACCGCATATTGACAATTATATTTGGGAAGGATGTAACAGGATCACATCAGAAAGGAGAGGTGGGGGTGTTGGAATGCTAATTCATAGCAGAACGAAATGGGATAGAGTGAAGCAGACGTGTTCAGAGCACCTTTGGGTTTCGGGCACAGTAGGTGGAAAGAAAACGTGGCTAGGTGTAGCATACTTGTGGACGGGGAATAACTGCAGAGAAAAGAATCTGGAGATAGTGAAATGCATAAGTACCGATATTAAAGAATTTGGTCATGATGCCGAAATAATCCTTCTAGGGGACATGAACGCTCACATTCGTGACCTTGACGGATATTCAGACACCAATGGCAAGTTATTGGTAGATCTCTGCGAGCAACATAGTCTTGAGATAGTTAACGTGGGGCCGAAGTGTGAGGGGCAGATCACGTGGGAAGTCGGAAACAGGCAATCGAGCATTGATTATTGTCTCATGACAGAAGGAATATATGACAAACTTAGAGAGATGAGAATAGACGAGGAAGGCATTAACAGCTTGGGTAGTGATCATAAACGCATAATATTACAAATGGGATATAAAACTGAAAATAAGAACATAGAATCAAAATTTGGCAGCTTGTATCTAAATGACAAACAAATAACAAATGTAGCCGCAAGAGTCGAAGAAAAAGTAGACGAACTGCCAGGCAAAGACTGGAAGTATAGTGAGCTGCTACATATAATCACAAAAGAAATGGAAAAAGAGAAGAAAACTATTTGTTGGAAAGGAAAGAGAAAGCCAAAAAGTTGGTGGAACAAAGAAATCCGGGAGGCGATCGAGAAGCGACGTGAGGCATCACGGGAGCACAGACAGGCAAAAAAAGAGAAGCGGCCACAGGACGAAGTCAACCAAATATGGGAAATATATTTAGAGCAAAAATCCATCGTGCAGAAATTAGTCGAGGCAAAAATTAAAGGTGAAAGTGAACGCTGGATGACAGAGATTCGCGAAAAGAAGAAGGCCGCGCCTAGGATATTTTGGAGCCACCTAAAAGCGCTAGGTAGGAAGTCTGTCACAATGCAACAACGTTTGGTAGATGAAGGAGGAAATCAATTGGAAGGGCATGAAGCGCTAGGTTACATCCGAAAGATAACAGCCGATTCGTTTAAAAAGGTCACCCAGGGGATTCCCCCGGTAGGTAATAGTACGCAAAGGAGTGCAACTGACGAAGATGTAGTACTAGAGAATTTCAATTGGAAGAAGGCCGAAGGAAAAATTCCTAAGCGCACTACTCCGGGCTTAGATGGGGTTCCCGTCAGCCTCATTAACGAACTCGGACATAACACTAAAGAAGCACTGCTGAAAGCCGTAGAAAAGTGCTTACAGGAGCGGGAAATACCAGACAGTTGGCGAAAAAGTAGAATGAACTTAATCTATAAAGGCAGGGGAGAAAAGGATAACATTCGCTCGTATAGACCGCTAACCATTACATCGGTGCTATACAGGTTGGCGATGCAGGCAGTAAAATTAAAAATAGAAGCGTGGGTAGAACAAAATGATATTTTGGGAGAACTTCAGAATGGATTTCGAATCGACAGGCGGTTAGACGATAATCTGTTTGTTCTTACCCAGTGTATAGAAATATCGAAAATAGAAAACAGGCCCTTATACATAGCCTATCTAGATATCACCGGAGCGTATGACAACGTTAAGCAGGAAATTTTGTGGGATATATTGAAAGAAGTGGGCATAGGGGACGACTGTATACAGCTTTTGAGGAAAATGTACCGAGAAAATACAGTTTGTGTAGAATGGGAAGGAATAAGTAGCAAGGACAGCGTTGAAATTAGCAAGGGGCTGAGACAGGGATGTCCTTTGTCCCCGCTGTTATTCATGCTGTACATGGTGAGGATGGAAAAAGCGCTAGAAGGTAGCAACATTGGGTTTAATTTGTCACACAAACAGGTCGGCACGATGGTTGAGCAGAAGCTTCCAGGTCTATTTTATGCTGATGATATTGTCTTATTTGCGGACAGTCAAGATGATATACAGCGACTGGCAGATATATGCGGAAGGGAATGTGAGGCTCTAGGACTAGGATTTAGTGCAACAAAATGTGGATTGATGGTATTCAATGATCACGAAGACCATGCGGTCTTCATACAGGGCCAAAAAATACCGAGGGTAAGCGAGTACAAGTACCTCGGAGTATGGGTAAATGAAGGGGATAGATATATGGAGGTACAAGAGAAAGCAGCGGTAGCAAAGGGAAAGAGGAATGCTGCAATTATGAAGCACAGAGCTTTATGGGGTTACAATAGGTACGAGGTGCTTCGAGGGCTGTGGAAGGGTGTGATGGTCCCGGGACTTACATTTGGGAACTCAGTGGTTTGCATGAGGTCAGAGGTACAATCAGGAATGGATGTAAATCAAAGGATGGTGGGCCGCCTCGCGTTGGGCGCTCACGGGAAGACGACAATTGAGGCTGTAAAGGGTGATATGGGATGGACAGGCTTTGAAGTGAGGGAAGCTCAGAGCAAAATGAGATTCGAAGAGAGGCTGAGGAAAATGAAGAAGAGTAGATGGGCAGAGAAGGTTTTCAGGTATTTGTATAGAAAAAGCGTTGACACGCAGTGGAGAAAGAGAACTAGGAGGCTCACCAGTAAATATACGGCTAGCAGTGCGGGCGATATGGCAACAGGGAGCATTAAGCGGAAGGTCAGGGAGGCGGAGAGGACTTATTGGATGACAGCGATGGAAAAGAAGCCGGCTCTGAGTAACTACCGAAAGGGAAAAAACGAAATAAGGAGGGAAAGGTTTTATGATAATTCAAGGGGAAGCGCTTTACTGTTTGAAGCAAGGTCGGGCTGCCTTAGAACGCGAAGTTATAAAGCGAGATTCAGTAACGAAGACGAACACTGTACATGCTGCGGGGGAACTAAGGAAACGATGGAACATGTACTGATTGAATGTGGCGATATTCACCCAGGTATACTTGTGGGCACGAGTCTACAGGAAGCCTTGGGTTTTAGGGACAACAATGGAAAGCTGAACACGTCCGCGATAGAAATAAGTAAGAGACGGTTAGAGTATTGGTGGCAGAAGAGTAGAGATAAAGTACAAAAATAAATAATGGGGGGGGGGGGGAGATAAGGTCATTCTGCCTTAAGAGGCAGAGAGATAGACCGTACGTGAATTTATAATTTTTTTTTGGTATAATAAGATAGATTTAATCAATGTAGACAAGGTATTAGGGCAGCATGAAACAAGGAAGTTTTTTTTTTTCCTTTTTTCTTCGAGCATGGTGGCAGACATGTCACCGCCCCGTTATAAAGGGGACGCTCATAGCATCCATCCATCCATGAAAAAAAAGGAGGAAAATGCGCTCTCCGCCGTCGCAGCATGGGTCGGCGAAGAGCGTGTCCCTGCTGCAACTAATTCATTCTTTTCAGGGGTGCCGCTGCTTCCACAATGTACTAAACGTTTCAAATGTGCGTGAGCCCCCCCCCCCCCCCCGCATCACAACGAAAAGAGAGAGAGAGCGCCTTTGTACGCCCGTGCAACTGTCCAGAAAAAAGGTGCCTCTCTCTCTCCTCGAAACGTATTACGAGAGTCCTTCGTATAACTATTTACAATAGAGCGGTTATGCTCTGAGCCATGCTGCCGCCAGGGTTTCTGGAAATAATAGTTCGGTTTCTGAACCGGCTCTTTCTCTCCCTCTCTAAAAAAGAGTAGAAGACCGTTCGTTTGTGCAGTAACTTCTCGAGAAAGTTTGTCAGTGGCCCTGAACACCGGCAGTGTTGGGTCGTGTGGAACAGCCCGGACCTTGTGCACGTGCATAGTAATTAGAGATTTCTTCACTGTCACCAGCTATGATTCGACTGTAAGTGGAGGGCGGATGTCGCGCATGTTCCGCTTGATATTTATGTCGCTACATTCAGAAGCTATTCAGAAAGCTCATTTCCACTACTTCCTGGCTATCATTACACAAGGCCCCTTTTTCGTGCCTTGCAGTGAGCCAAAAACGGTGATTTTATGCGCATGAACGATGGAGGGGCTTTGCCTCTTTGCAAGCTAAAACACTATGAGCCTCATGCATCCCTAAACAGATATATGGGGCGCGGCTTTCTTTTTCTTTGTTACATAGCTGTTCGAAATCTTCAAGAATATGAATGATGATTAGGATGACATCGGCCATGGTGTGGTGCAAGCGTGGCGGGCAGGCAGAGAGCGGAAGATGAGGTCAAGCAACGCGACATACATACTTGGAGGGCGCACTCACCCACATATACACGAATGCACTGCTAAGCTTTAGCGAAGCATATATGGGGCAATTCTTTCAGCTATAAAACGAGTCCTCCTAGCGCTGCAGTGAAGAGCACAAGTCGTAACATAGATGCGAATTGCGTCCTTTTGGGAGTATTCAATAATAAAATGTGTAAGAGCTCTTTCTCGGCGAAGCCCAACTTATCTGTATAGGCCCGAAGTCGACACCTGAAAACTAGCTCAGCTTTTCGAATAGGTATCTATGGCGGCCGATGCCGGCTATCTGAGACGGCAAATGAGCTACGTCGCGCGCTCTGGTCAGTGAAGGGTGCCTAGAAAATAAGATATCACATGATGTACATGAGCAAAAAGGTTATTTGCTAAATTTAGTTTTGCTAGAGGTTGTTAGTTCATAGAGAGCAAATTGTGCACGTGTTGTGTAACTATTTCGCGCAGTCCAAGCTTTATTCCTGTTACCTCTGTGCTAGATCAGTCGCCGTGCACTGCATCAAGCAAATGGCAATCACATCAACGATTTTCGAGGATACAATGATCATTCGCAAAGCAGATGTGTTACCGTTATGCGAGTGTAATTAATACGCTCGCAAATACATCTTTCATCGAGAAGACGACGTACTGAAAATCATGTGTTTCCAAACTTCAGTAGGCGTCGCGACGCGTGACGTTTGTTTTGCTGCGCGCGGCTGAGAACGCTATACAGCTCACGTAGCCATCCGCACTTTTCGCTGCAGTCGGGGAAATATGGCTCGCTAATGGACGGATTTCAACATAGTTACTGCGCATATGCGAACAAGTTTGTTTTCCACACGAAAGCCTGAACCACAGACTAGCAGATGAATATTTTTTTTCCCATTCGCCACTAATCCATGCCTTTCCTTTCTTTCGTTTTGCCCTTTCTCTCGGTGGAAGAGGAAACTTACAATGAGGCATGACATTCCTGAAGTACGTTTTCAGAAGCCTTGGTGCTGATCCTGCACCTTCGCTGGAATGTAGATGACTGAACACGCTTAGAGCGAGAAAAGCAGTCAGGGAAGGAGACGTTTTACAGGTGTTTGAAAAGTGGGCGCCAGGGGCAACACCTTCTACGACGCAGTTGCTTTGTCAACACACTACGACGGAGTTGCTTAGTCGGCGCTTTCAGGAAACACTGCTGTGGAAATGTGCCTGTCGTAGGTGGAAATCGAACCCACGTCCACGAGCTAAACAGTGGGACGCATAAACCGCTAAGGTGTACCATACACGGCCGGTCGGACCGAGCGTATCCTGCCAAATTTCCGCTTGTAGCCTAATCTAGCAATTTGATAGTAGAACAAGCGCCGTTGAACGTGATGGGTTACTTTTACGACACACACACTTGCCGCGCCGTTGTCTTTCCTGGTCCGAATGATGACGACGCATAAATGAAGGAAAGCCCCGCAGAAAAGACATTCGGGTAATCTACATCTGATTGACGTGCAGGTCTACAGCTTAATTGTGTTTAATTAAATAAATATTCAGCACGTGCAAAACAGTTTTCTTGTCATTCCTTTAGGTGTGCTTCGTCTCGTATCTGTGCTGTTTGTGCGGTGGACTCATACCAACTAGCCCACCTAACTACACTTCTGGAAAACTATACGTTTGACTGAAAAAAAACGAGGTGATATTGACAACATACTTCACCCACGCACGTGTGCTCATTGCTATGTTCGCTCGTATCGCACGTGCACTGTCCCTTCGTCTGCCTTCTTTTGTCTGTCGCCGCAAATCCCTCGCTTTTTCGTGGTCCGAGAGGGGCCTCCGACGCAGCAGCCACAAACACACGGACACACACAAACGGGACGTCCCGAGAATTCAGCCTTTCTTTTCGCCTCAAGATATTCACCCTGTCCGTAGAGGGTATTTTCAACGGAGGGAAGGGTCACCTTCTTTCTGAGCTGTTCCACGGGAGTACATAAGCTGAGGGCACAGTCTTGGCTGTGCATTTTTGGGGGGTCACACGTATTAAAGACGGTCCAGGTGAGATCGCGGCGCGCAGGAGCCTTCATTGACAACGTGCATACTCTACTCTCCACGCTATCCCGTCAAAGAGACACATAGGGGAGACAAAATGAACAGACTTACAGATCGTGGTGTGGGGTTTGAAGTCAGAAAAGACACTTTCCCTTAAGGTAAAATTTTTTGTACGCCACACTCGGAGAGACGGGGAACTTTCAAATTCAACGCTTTTGTTTTGTCCGTCTAGGCGGCGCTAGAGGAAGATTTCCGTTGTAGTTATATCAATAATGTAAGTTTCGCAGCAGTCCTGCAGTATTTGTATGTGATTCGTTTGTATAATTGTATCAGGAAACTGTAACTGCGATATTTTAGCTGCGGATGCTCAGACTTCAGCGCTGTTTGAAGATTACACCGGTTTTGTTGACGTTTGCAGCATGCAAAGTTAAGACAGTTTACGAGCTTCGTATCGCATTTCTGCTTGCGTTATTGAAAAACGCTACGTTGAGGAAATATATCGGGGACCCTAGTTTCTCTACGTGCAAATTCAGCCACAGAACTTCAGTAGCTTTTCACGAAAATGAGCCAAGGTAGGTCCCTAAATGAGAATATTGCCAAATTTAGATTAATATAATTTAACAAGGAGCCCGTGCACATCGATGAAATTAAGCGTTCAGACGGAAAATCTTGTGCTATACATACGCATCGAAAATTAACTTTCTCTAGCAAATAGTTACTGGACAGTCTGCTTCGAAAGTTACTACATTTGACTGTTTTCAAAAGCTAAGCAACAAAAAGGTGGAAGGTCCAACATCAATTTGCTACGTTGAGGAAATAGGTAAGTGTATCTTGAAAGTGCTGCGCAAAGAACAGTGCTGTAGCTGTAGCAGATTTTTCAAACAATGGTCACTGCTGAGGCACAGTCAGCCAAAACAGTGTAACCCGCGCTTATTCTTGGCTATCTATCCGCAAATACTAATAGTTGACCTGTTTTTAATAAATATATTTGAAATCTGCAAAGACCAAGGTTTTCAATGCTATATAAGTCAATTATATCAAACACGGAGAACAGCCGCCGCGTCAGCTGGAAAAGTGACAAAACGATGTGTTCGTGCCGCCGGAGTGAGACCGCCACCTTAACATCTACTGGCCTTGCTCAGGACCACGCTGCTTTATTTCACGAGATCGAGTTAGAACGAGAAGAGGTCGCCAGCTCTCCTCTTTGCCTTGTATTCCTGATCGGGGCCCATCTACGCTACCAACGTCAATACAACGTGTTGTTGAGGAGCGTCACCAAGGTGCTACCCGCAGCCACTGCACCCCCTGTGACTGCTCCGCTCACATGTGACGAACATTGGTCGCTCTTCGACGTTTGCCCGCTGTGAACTCCTACGTCCTCTCGCACCCGTTTGTCTCATCGCTTCAGCCTATGCACCATGCGACAGGCACCACATTTTCAAAACCCATGGCGCACTCCCGATGACCGCCCCATATGCAACGCGTTTGGTTTCCCGGGCCGAAGACGTAAGTTTATGCAACGTGATGGCATGCGGCCACACGCTTATGACTTCGTGCCGAGACCTCAGACTGCTTCACCAGGCCCACATGGTGCTACTGACTTTTCTTTGACACGACCGAACTTCAACGCACGCCGGTCGTCTTCACCACGACGTCGTTCTCTTTCCCTTATGATACGACGTACCCGGCCTGTCCAAGAGGAAAACTAAGAGCCGCAGTTCCGGAGGCGAGAATGGCGCAGCTTTCGAACTTCTCAAGGTCTTGTTGTTCACCGTGTAATGCTGTCGCTGTTTCCGTTGACCGTGTACCCGTTTCCGCACTTGTCGACACAGGAGCCGCATTTTCGCCGAAATTACGAAGGGTTGTCGAAAACTACGAAAAGTAACGACGCCTCTTCGAGACTTTTTATTAAGCACTGCCAGTGCGCAACAAATTCGGCCTTTCGATATGTGCACAGCGCGGGTTTTTATTGAAGACGTTGTCTATACAGTAAAATTTGCGCTTCCGAAATCTTCCCACGACATACTACTAGGATAGAACTTCCTTTGCACTCATCATGCTCTCACTGACTGTGCTCGCTCCGAGGTCGAGTTCTCGCCGCTGTGTGAGTTTGCTTTAGTCGTCTCGTCCTCGCTACCCGCGAAAGTGTTCGTCGCTTCCTTTCTCATCCGATTTTGGCCCAATTTCCTGCGACGTCTCTATTGGCTCACCTATTCTTTTTACGCCAACTGAAACTGTTGTCTACCGGAAGTGCTTCTGGTACAATTCGCCATGTTCACGAGTACAATCTGTGTTTCCAATCCGTTTCTCCGTCCTTCCATCGTACTGCGGCTTGCGTGCCTTGACCGCGTTGACCTTGATTGCTTTTTGGCAACTGTCGTCACTGATCAGCCGACTTGCCTCCAGATTAACGGCGTCGATTGTCCCGCTCTAGCTTCTCTGCCATCATTTACTGATGCACATTCAAGATGTGTCGACAGCACGTTACGTCTCAGCAGCGCGCAGACATCATCGCCTTGCTTGAACGCTTTCGTGCCACCTTCGATCACCAGCAACCATCCTTTGGCCGTACTTATACCGTAGCTCATCACATCAATACTGGTTTCGATGCCCCTTTAGGTCAGCTCCCATATCATGTGTCAGTAGCTCAGCGTCACACCATCGCCGAACAAGTTGAAGACATGCTTAAGCGTGGCGTTATTGAGCCCTCCAACAGCTCGTGGGCATCGTCGGTAGATCTGGTAAAGAAGAAAGACGGCTCAATAAGGTTTTGCGCTGACTACCAACAGCTGAACAAGATCACGCGCAAAGATGTCTACCCGTTACCTCGCATAGATGGTGCTCTCGACTGCTTACAAGGAGCCGAGTTCTCTTCGTTAGATCTGCGCTCCGGTTACTGGCAGGTACACTCACCGCCCCAAAACAGCTTTTGTTACACCCGATGGCCTGTACGAATTCAATGACATGCCATTCGGGGTATGCAATGCGCCTGCCACGTTCGAGCGCATGATCGACAACATGCTCCGTGGCATGAAATGGCAGGCGTGTCTATGCTACCTGGCTGACATTTTCGCGTTACTTTCCAACGCATCTTGAACACTTGGAAGCTGTGCTCACTTCCCTGACATCCGCTGGTCTTCAGCTGAATTTGAAGAAGTGTTTCTTGGGCACTCAGAAGCTCGTTATCTTGGGCCGCGTCGTCTCCAGAGACGGTGTTCTTCCTGATCCGACAAAACTTCGTGCGTTTGCTGAGATCTCTAAACCGAAAACATTGAAAGAACTTGGCAGCTTTCTCGGCCTTTGCTCACATTTTTGCCATGTGATCCGCAACTTCGCATCCATCATAGCACCTTTGACTGAACTCCTTCGCGGCAGCCACTAACTCACGGAATGGTCATCAGCATGCGACGATGCATTGACCACCCTTCGCCGCCTTTTTACCTCACCCCCAATACTCCGCCATTTTTACCCACTCGCCCCAACTGAACGGCACACGGACGCTAGCAGTGTAGGTCTCGGCGCTGTGCTTGCACAGCGTAAACCTAGATTTCATGAGTACGTCGTTTCTTACGCCAGCCGTGCGCTCACGAAAGCCGACTCCAACTATTGCGTTGCCGAAAAGGAATGTCTTTCCACCATATGGGTCACAGGAAAGTTTCGATCCTATATCTTTACGGACGCCCATTTAGCGTGGTCACGAACAGCAAGCATTATGCTGGCTTACTTCCTTGAAGGAATTACCTGGCCGGCTGGCACGTTGGACATTGCGTTTCCATGAATACGAAATTCGCTTCGTTTACCTAGTCAGGACGTAAACATTCTAATGCTGACGCTCTATCCCGATCGCTTCTTTCATCTGATGATTCATCCGCGCCTGTGTCATCCTACAACGCGTCCTCACTCTCTGTCAGTGACATGCATCTGGAGCAAAAGAAAGACACCTGGGTTCCCCCTCTTGTGGATTTGTTGTGTAGGCCTCCATCGCACCCCATCCCTAGAGAACTGCGGCGACAAATTCATCACTTTTGTCTTCGAGATGGTCTACTGTATTGTCGAAATTATCTTTCCCGAGGGCGCAAATAGTTCTTGGGCGCAATGGCTGTTTGCTCTTAGTCGTTCAGACATATGCGGCTCCTTTCACGTCGATGCACAGTGTGCACATACAGGAGTATTAAAAACTTGCGCACGCCTGCGCCACCCCTACTATCGGCGTGGAATGTACCCTTTGGTTCCGCCACTACATCCGCGCCTGCCTCGCTTGCCAACGGCGCAAGGATACGCCTACACGTTCTCCCGCTTCTCTGCAGCCTTTACCTTGTCCAGTCAGACGCTTTGACTGTGCCGGCATTGATTTTTACGGACCTTTTCCCATTACTTCTGCTGAAACCCGCTGTATCGTTGCCATCAATCACCTCACGCGCTAATTAGAAACTTCACCACTGCCATCTGCATCGGCGAGTGATGTCGGTTCTTTTATTTTACACACCTCGTTCTACGTCATGACGCACCCCGTGAGCTGCTAAGTGACCAAGAGCGCGTATTTCTGTCCGAAGCCGTCGAATCGCTTCTAAAAGAATGCCGCAACATTCACCGGACCACCACTGTATATCACCTTCAAGCTAACGGCCTGACAGAACGACTTAACCAAACATTAGGTGATATGCTGCCAATGTACGTCGATTCGGATCACTCAAACTGGGGCCGCCTTGTCACCTTCGTGGTGTACGCGCATAATACTCTGACTCATACCACCACTGTATTGTCCCCATACCTCCTACTTTGCGGACGCGAGCCCTCCCGCACACAAGACACCAGTCTTCCGTACCGTCCCCACGTGACTGAGTCGACAACCATTTCCGAGGCAGCTGAATACGCGGAGCAGTCCCGATTCCTCACCACTTCCGATCAGCAATGCCAGAAACACCATCGCGACGGCTCGAAGGCTCGAGCATCTTATATCCCTGGTTCGCATGTGCGGTTCTGGGTCCCTTCTGCATCCCTTGGTCAGTCATCAAAACTTCTCACGAAGCACCACGGCCCTAGCTTACTGTCTCGTCCAGCAATCATCACCTATAAACTATATCAGTGAGCCGTTTGAGGCGTCTTCTGATCAACGACGCCGAGGACTCGACACTGTGCATAGAGACCGCCTCAAGCCTTACTACGATCCTATTGTAGTCGCCTGCCCATAAGTTGCCAGGCTGGCTGTTTTTCTGGAGGAGACATAAATGTAATGAAGATGAGCGCCGTTTCGAAAGGCAGAGGGTAACACTCTCAGGCAGAAAGAAGACGACGTTCGGGTTGGTGCAACGCTCGCGTGTACTCGGCTATTGCTCCTTGGCCTGCCGTGACGTTTCCTACTGTTTATAAAAGGAGTGCTTCACCGAAACCCCCTGTTTAAATTCAAATGAAGTAAATGATAATAATACTCGATTTGAGTGAGAATTAGAACCAGGCCTTCTGCGTGCATGTGTTCTACCACAGAGCCACGCAATTAAACTGCTTCCGGAAAAACACTATGTGAATATTATATAGTGAGAGGAGTCTCCTTAACGCATGTAATGTTGCGTGGCAGAAGCGTGTGAAGCGTGCTGACGAACGGACGTAGCTTCTTCCCCCTTGTCATCCCCATGCGCAGCTTTCAGCGCACTCGCTGGTACGAAAGGAGAGAGAAAGCGCTTAAACCGTGCGAAAAATCCCTGTAACTCCGGTCGTACTTGACGGATTCTAAAATGTTTGTGGCAGCGGATTCTTGCGGCAATAAACTCCTTTATTGAAGCCATTCGACGAGTACTTCGAAAAGCGCTCCACGGCCCCTTTAAACACCACACTTATTAGTGAGTAGTTTTATACAATAAAGAAATTTGATTGAATGATACAAAGCTCTACAACTGGGAAGGCCGCCAACGACATTACATTATTCATATATAAAGGTTAATGTATAAAAAGTGTTGCATGTAATATTATTACACGCAATACACGAATATGTATCATTGTTCCAGAGCATGCAACATAAAATTCACTGTACTTTTTATAGGGTGGTTCGATACGCAGTTCAACAAAATCTCTTTTTTTATATATGAAGACGCACATCAAAGTGAATGTAAATAAAGTGCCTGTGTCTCCCTCCTCTCTCTTTACACACACACACACACAGATATATATATATATATATATATATATATATATATATATATATATATATAATATATATATATAGTAGCGAAGCCTCCGAACTTAGTAATGGGTTGCGCTCGCCAGCGCCTTCTATAGTGGGTCGTCCTCTTTGGTTTCCCCTGAAAGGAAGCCGCTCGCACTGAGAGTTCGTGCTTGGCCGTGACTGTCGCCATTACGCATTATCGTTGAGTGCCGTCTAATGAATACTCTAACAAATTGGTGGAGGTGCTGTGCTCCCATTCGATGGCCCTGGAGCTTCGATCCCGTACCCTGCCAGCTACCATGCTTGAAGAAGACCCCCCCCCCCCCCCCGCAGACGCATTCGCCTGCACCGACCTCATGTCCCGGTGTCCCTCGTGTCCGCGACCCCCCCCCCCCAGTCTTCACTGGCGCAGATGACACCGACTTGGAGGACTGGCTCGCGATTTATGAAGGCATGTCCCCTATAAATGGGACGAGACAGGAAAATTGACCAACTTGGTTTTCAACCTCGCGGGTGTGGCCGGCCTCTGGTACAACAACCACGCATCTGATTTTACAATGTGGTCCGACTTCAAGACCGCCATTATCAACGTGTTTGGAAGCCCTGCCGTTCGTAAGCTGCCGGCCGAACAGCGTTTGCGAGAACGAGCTCAGAAGGCCGGCGAAACCTTTACCAGATACATTGAAGACATCCTCAATTTGTGTAAGAAAGCCGACGCCACCATGTCGGAATATGAGAAGATGAGGCACATTATGAAAGGCATCGACGACTATGCCTTCACGATTGTGCTCGCCAAAAACCCCAGCACCGTGGCCGAGGTCATAACGCTCTGCCAGAGCTACGAGGAGCTGCGCCGGCAGCGGTCTATGACCCGTCGCTCTCCATCCCGCGACGCCGAGCTCGCTGGCTTGTCGACCATATCCGACCACTCCGCCTTGCTCGCAGAGGTGAAGTCATTCGTGCGCGAGGAAATCGCGCGCCAGTTCTCTCTGCTGCACTTTGCTCAACCTCATTACGTTCAACAGCCGTCAACCACTCTTCTTCCTCCCTTCCGTCGAGCGATTGAGCAGGAAATCGCGGAGGTCATGCCTGAGTACCACCAGCAACAACCGGCTCCTGCACCACTGAGTTACGCCCAAGTTGTCGCAAGGACGTCCCCGGTAATTCCTACGGCAGCCCCACACAGTTTCGCCGAAGCCGCCACTAGACACCAGTCCTTCGAAGCGGCTGTGCCGGCTACCTACGCCGACGTCATGCAGAGGCCACGACCGCAGCCCACGATGCAGTCATATCAGTCACCACCCCTCAATCACATCCTGCGCCATGGCCGGGCCTTGCTCCAGCAAACCGATGGCGCACACCTGACAACCGCCCCATATGCTTCACATGCGGTTACGCCGACCAGGTGGCGCGTCATTGCAATCGCGTCCAGCCGCCTCAAGTCGTGTCGCCTGCCACCAGCCAGTCAAACCGCACATTTTACGCTCCACCTACGCCTCTGTCACCGACGTCACGCCAAGCTCCATCTACTCGGCGCTCTCCGTCTCCACGACATCGCTCACTGTCGCCGATGCGCCCACGTCCGGTCGCACGCGACCAGGAAAACTAGTCGTCGCAGTCCAAGAGACAAGGGCTGCGACGCTATCGAACTGCGAAAGCCCTCAGCGAAGCCCATCGAACGTGATAGACGTGTTTGTCGACGGTGTTCCTGCATCTGCCCTTGTCGACACTGGAGCTGCCGTATCCGTTACGGACCAAAAATTGAGCCGATTACTACGAAAAGTGAGGACGCCACTTTCTGGGATGTCTCTCCGTACAGCCAGCTACCAGAGTATTCATCATACGGCAATATGCACAGCTTGCGTCGTCATTCAGGACGTTCTGTACGACGTCGAGTTCATCATAATTGCTGCATGCTCTCACGACCTCATCCTGGGATGGGATTTTCTCTCTCACCACGACGCCGTAATTCATTGCGCTCCAGCCGAAATCCAACTCTTCCCGTTCTCAGATTTGACGCCGGCAGACACTTCATCGCTATCGGGCAAGATCCTCGTCAAGGACGATATGAAAGTACCTCCAAACTCGTCGACGGCTGTGTCAGTCGACTGCGCCGGTCTCGCGGACACCGTTGCACTCATTTCACCATATGACCCCGTTTGCACAAGGAGAGGCTTTCGCTACCTTTCGCTACCGTCCAAGTCACTCAGTACAGCACCGCTATTTTGTTAGCAACCCATCTCCATACATTGTTACGTTGGTGCAAGGGGAATGTCTCGGCAGAGTGGAACCCCTCGAAGACGCACAAGTTATGGACGCACCCGATGACACGCACTGTCCCAGTTCCTGTACGCTCAGCGCTGTTTCCGCGTCCGATTCCTCACCTGCTGATGTGTTTAGGTCCTCCATTGCTGACAACCTCACATCGGTCCAGCGTTCACAGCTTCTGTGCCTGTTGGAAGAATTTCGTTCTTTTTTCGATGTCGGGCAAACTTCTCTCGGCCGCACTTCCGCTGTTACGCATCGCATCGACAGTGGCGCTCAACCATCACTGCGGCAACGTCCATATCGCGTGTCTCTCGCAGAACGTCGCGTCATTAATGAGCAAGTCGACGACATGCTTCGACGCGACGTTATTCGGCCCTCTGACAGCCCATGGGCATCTCCCGTTGCTCTCGTTGCGAAGAAGGACGGTTCCGTTCGGTTCTGTGTGGACTACCGACGGCTCAAAAAGATCATTCGCAAGGATGTTTATCCGCTGCCGCAAATCGACGACGCGATTGACAGCCTGCAAGGAGCCGAATTCTTTTCATCTCTCGATTTGCGCTCAGGGTACTGGCAAGTACCCATGGCGGATGACGCTCGACCGAAGACAGCCTTTGTCACGCCCGACGGCGTGTACGAGTTCAACGTCATGCCGTTTGGTCTGTGTAATGCGCCCGTGACCTTCGACCACATGATGGACACCGTTCTGCGCAACTTGAAATGGCACACGTTCTTTTGTTACCTGGACGACGTCGTGGTTTTCGCTTCGGACATCTCCACGCATCTCCGACGTGTGCGGCATGTTTTACGCGTTTGCGCAACGCCGACCTCCAACTGAATCTGAAGAAGTGCCGATTTACAGCACGGCAGCTGACAGTCCTCTGCTACGTCGTGTCCAAGGACGGAATCCTTCCCGATCCGGCTAAGCGAGCCGTAGCAAAATTTCCCAAACCTACGTCCGTCAAAGAACTGCGCAGTTTCGTCGGACTGTGTTCATACTTTCGACGCTTCATACGAAACTTTGCCACCATCATATCGCCGCTGACGAAGCTCCTTGGAAGTAACGGACCCGTAAATTCGTGGTCGTCCGAGTGTGACGACGCGTTCGCAAAGCTCCGTCGTTTGTTGACGTCTCCTCCCATACTACGCCACTACAATCCTACGCCCCCAACGGAGGTACACACGGACGCCAGCGGTGTAGGCCTCGGCGCTGCCCTTGCGCAGCGCAAACCAGGTTTCGCCGAATATGTCGTGGCATACGCAAGCCGTACGCTTACCAGAGCCGAGACCAATTACACAGTCACGGAAAAAATCACAGCATATCCACGGGGTGAATGATGATGAGTGGGGCGAAGCTACGGAGGGAATCATCTGTAAACCGTGAAACTCTTCCGTGAAATGCGCCCAGTACATAATATAAAGAGTGTGAAACATCGTGTATATATTAAACATCAAACTTTTATTGTACTGTTGGTTTACGTGGTCCCTTCATTATCACTTGTGATCGGTGAAATGCAAGGAAGAAGTCCGCTCCCGAGCGAAAGAGCGCCAAGAGCGACCGCATTCCCCGCTCGCCCTGTGCGAATTAAAGGCAAGGCTAGAGGGAAGACAGGACGCGCGTTCCACGACGCGAGGTCGGTAGCATGCCCAACGAAAGCCAACGGAACGCGATCGTGCAAGTGCTCCGGCTTCGCATCGCCTCATGGTTCCATTTAGCGTCCCAAAACCAAATATATTGCTCACGGTGTGCCTTGCGTTTTTCGTAGAAATAATTTCTTTATCATGTACATTAAGACGAAAAGTTGAAAGCTCACTAGAGTGTATCGCCCGCAAAGTATGTCTTTTACTGTGATTTAACTCTCGTACGGCAGGGTCCTCGCGCCGTTGCCCGATCGTCAACGGGCGAGGTGGCTACATACAACTACTACTACTACACTTTAAGAAAAACATCTGGCGTTCTTTCGTTCTGGTTTTACAAAACATGTGGCGTCTTTCGTTGGTTTATTTCATCAATCAACGGCGTTTTGAACAAAATTTTTATTCTTTAATCACGCACAGGAGAAATCTCACCAGGCACTACCTTGGAGGTAAACAATGGCTGCTAATGGGAATGAGAGACAGAAGAAGTCGGCTTTTAGCTAACACTTACACTTCTACTTCTACTAACGTTTCCTACTGGAACATGCCAATGGCTGCTAATGGGGAATGAGAGACAGAAGAATTCGGCTTTTAGTTAACGCGCACGCTGCGAATTTTTTATTGTTCAACAACGCACAGGAGAAATCTCCCACCGGCACCACCTTGGAGGTCAAAGCGTAAGACTTGTTACGGACTACTACGACGATGACGACTACGAGGGACGAACGGGTGCCGCCTTAAGGAGCTTCGCCCCTAAAAGAGTGCCTGGCGATCATCTGGGCCCTTACAAAGTTTCCACCTTATTTGTATGGTCGCCCATTTGATGTCGTCACCGACCATCATGCACTATGCTGGCTGTCATCGTGGAAGGATCCCTCGGGCCGTCTCGACCGCTGGGCACTTCGCCTGCAAGACTACATCATCCGCGTGCTGTACCGCAACGGACGCTAGCATGCTGACGCCGACGCCCTCTCGCGCTCTCCCTTGCCTGACGACAATGCCTGACATTTCTGACACAGCCAGGCTCGCTGAAGAGTGTCGCGAGCTTGCCAAGACATTTACGACGCATGAACAACAGCTCCAGGAGAGCATTCGTGATGGCACCACCACTTCTGAGCCCACGTTCCTCCCTGGAGCGCTCGTACGGCTCTCGGTCCCTACCACTGCAAGTGGCCTCTCTTCAAAACTGCTGCCGTAATACGAAGGCCCCTACCGTGTCGTCGAGCGCACATCCCCGGTCAACTTCCTGATCGAACCCGTCGAAACACCTTCAGATATGTGCCGTCGAGGGCGCGACATTGTCAACGTGGAGCGCCTCAAGGCATACTATTACCCGCTCATAGTGACAAGCTGTTAAGTCGCCGGGCGGCTCCCTTTTCGTACCCGGGGTAATTGTAGCGAAGCCTTCCAACTTACTAATGTGTTGCGCTCTCCAGCACCTTCTATAGTAGGTCGTGCTCTTTGGTTTACCCTGAAAGGACGCCGCTCGCGCTCAGAGTTCGTGCCTGGCAGTGACTGTCGCCATTATGCATTATCGCTTAGTGCAGTCTAATAAATACTCTAATATATATATATATATATATATATATATATATATATATTGTTAAGGTGTTTAATAGACAGCACTCAACGACAATGAGTAATGGCAACAGTCACGGCAAGGCACGAACTCCCTGCGCGAGCGGCGTTCCTGTACAAGCAACCAATGAGGACGACCCACTAGAAGGCGCTGGAGAGGGTAACCCATTACCATGTCCCAAGGCTTCTCTACAATTACACCGGGTACGAAAAGGCGACTTAACAGCTCGTCACTATGAGTGGGTCATAGTAGGCCTTGAGGCGCTCCACGTTGACTATGTCGCGCCCTCGACGGCGCATGTCCGAAGCTGGTTCGATGGGTTCGATCAAGTAGTTGACCGGGGATGTGCGCTCGACGACCCGGTATGGGCCTTCGTATTTCGGCAGTAGTTTTGAAGAGAGGCCACCTGCAGTGGTAGGGACCAAGAGCCATACGAGCACTCCAGGAAGGAACGTGGGCTCAGAAGTGGTGGTGCCATCGCGAATGCTCTTCTGCAGCTCTTGTTCCTGCGTCGTAAATGTCTAGGCAAGCTCGCGACACTCTTCATCGAGCCTGGCTGTGTCAGAAATAGGCGCACACTCTGATGGATCCGGCTTGTATGGAAGTATGGTGTCGATGGTGTGCGACGGGTGCCTTCCGTACAGTAAGAAGAAGGTTGAAAAACCAGTAGTGCTCTGAGGGGCGGTGTTATAGGCGTAGGTGACGAAGGGCAGAATGGCATCCCAATTGGTGTGATTGGCGGCGACGTACATTGACAGCATGTCGCCGAGCGTGCGGTTAAAGCGTTCGGTTAGGCCGTTCGTCTGCGGGTGGTAAGCAGTAGTTTTGCGGTGAACAGCATGGCACTCTTTCAGAATGGCTTTCACGACTTCCGATAAGAAGACACGGCCTCGATCGCTGACAAGCTCTTGGGGTGGACCGTGACGCAGTATGAATCGGTGTAGTAGGAAGGAGGCAACATCGCGCGCTGTAGCCGCTGGGAGGGCGGCAGTTTCGGCGTATCGCCTTAGATGGTCAACAGCGACGATGGCCCAGCGGTTACCAGCCGAAGTCAGAGGATGTGGTCCATACAAATCGATGCCCACGTGCCCGAACGGACGGTTAGGGCAAGGTAATGGTTGTAGACCTGGTGGCGACACGTGCGTTGTAGGTTTTCGGCGTTGGCAATCGAGGCAGGAGCGAATGAACTTCTGCACGTAGCGGTACATCCCACGCCAGAAGTATCGTTGTCTTATGCGGTGGTAAGTTTTGGATACCCCAGAATGCGCGCATTGCGGGTCAGAGTGGAAGGCCTCGCATATTTCAGAACGCAGACTGCGGGGTATCACTAGTAGCCACTGGCGGCCGTCGGCGTTGTAATTGCGTCGGTGCAGGAGGTCGTCACGAACGGCGAAATGGTGGGCTTGACGACGCAACGCGCGAGTGGATGGTGTTGCCGACGGATCAGTGAGTAAGTCGATCAGCGAGGTGATCCATTTATCCTTGCGCTGTTTGGTAGCGATGGTGTGAACGTTGATTGAAGCAACGCTATGTGAGGTACTGAGCAGGGGGCATTGTCGTCAGGCAAGGGAGAGCGCGAGAGGGCGTCGGCGTCAGCATGCTGGCGTCCGTTGCGGTACAGCACGCGGATGTCGTAGTCCTGCAGGCGAAGTGCCCAGCGAGCGAGACGGCCTGAGGGATCCTTCAATGACGACAGCCAGCAAAGTGCATGATGGTCGGTGACGACATCAAATGGACGACCATACAAATAAGGTCGAAACTTTGTAAGGGCCCATATGATCGCCAGGCACTCTTTTTCCGTGACTGAGTAACTGGTCTCGGCTCTGGTAAGCGTACGGCTTGCGTATGCCACGACATATTCGGGGAACCCTGGTTTGCGTTGCGCAAGGACAGCGCCGAGGCCTACACCGCTGGCGTCCGTGTGTACCTCCGTTGGGGCCATAGGGTCGTAGTGGCGTAGTACGGCAGGAGACGTCAACAAACGACGAAGCTTTGCGAACGCGTCGTCACACTCGGACGACCACGAATTTAGGGGTCCGTTACTTCCAAGGAGCTTCGTCAGCGGCGATATGATGGTGGCAAAGTTTCGTATGAAGCGTCGAAAGTATGAACACAGTCCGACGAAACTGCGCAGTTCTTTGACGGACGTAGGTTTGGGAAATTCGGCCACGGCCCGAAGCTTGGCCGGATCGGGAAGGATTCCGTCTTTGGACACGACATAGCCGTGGATTGTCAGCTGCCGTGCCGCAAATCGGCACTTCTTCAGATTCAGTTGGAGGCCGGCGTTGCTCAAACGTGTCAAAACATGCCGCAGACGTTGGAGATGTGTGGAGAAATCCGGAGCGAAGACGACGACGTCGTCTAGGTAACACAGGCACGTGTGCCATTTCAAGTTACGCAGAACGGTGTCCATCATGCGCTCGAAGGTCGCGGGCGCATTACACAGACGGAATGGCATGACGTTGAACTCGTACAAGCCGTCGGGCGTGACAATGGCTGTCTTTGGTCGAGCGTCATCAGCCATGGGTACTTGCCAGTACCCCGAGCGCAAATCGAGAGATGAAAAGAATTCTGCTCCTTGGAGGCTGTCAATTGCGTCGTCGATTCGCGGCAGTAGATAAACATCCTTGCGGGTGACCTTGTTGAGCCGTCGGTAGTCCATACAGAAACGCACAGAACCATCCTTCTTCGCAACGAGAACAACAGGAGACGCCCATGGGCTGTCGGAGGGCCGAATTACATCGCGTCGAAGCATATCATCCACTTGCTCGTTAATTACCCGTCGTTCTGTGGGAGACACGCGATATGGACGTTGCCGCAGTGGTGGTTGGGCGCCAGTGTCGATGCGATGCGTAACAGCGGACGTGCGGCCGAGGGATGTTTGCCCGACATCGAAAGAATGACGAAATTCATCCAACAAGTACAGAAGGTGGGAACGCTGGACCGACGTAAGGTTGTCAGCAATGGAGGGACCAAATACATCAGTGGGTGACGAATCAGACGTAGAAACAGCAGTGATGGTGCGGGAACTGGTACAGTGCGAGTCATCGGGTGCGTCCAGAACTTGTGCGTCTTCAACGGGTTCCACTTTGCCGAGACATTCCCCTCGAACCAACGTAACAATGCACGGGGATGCGTTGGTAACAAAAATAGCGGTGCTGCCCTGAGTGACTCGCACAGTCGCGAAAGGTACCAGCAACCCTTTCCTAGTGCAGACGCGGGCAGATGCGAAAGGCGTGCAGTGGTGTCGCAGAGACCGGCGCAGTAGACCGACACAGCCGTTGACGAGTTTGGAGGCACTTTCGTATCGTCTTTGACGAGGATCTTGCTCACTGCCGATGGACTGTCTGTCGGCGTCAAATGTGAGAACGGTGAGAGTTCGATTTCGGCTGGTGCGCAACGAATTACGGCGTCGGAGCGGGGGAGGAAATCCCACCACAGGATGACATCGTGAGAGCATGGCGCAATTATGATGAACTTGACGTCGTACAGAACGTCCTGAATGACGACGCGAGCAGTGCATACTGCTGTAGGATGAATACTCTGGGAGCTCGCGGTACGGAGGGACATCAATGAAAGTGGCGTCATCACTTTTCGAAGTAAGCGGCAAAGATTTGCGTCCATAACGGATACACCGGCTCCAGTATCGATAAGAGCCGATGCGCGAACACCGTCCACAAACACGTCGATTACATTCGATGGAATTCGCTGAGGGCTTTCACAGTTCGATGGCGTCGCAGCCCTTGCCTCCTGGACTGCGACGACTAGTTTTCCTGCTCTCGTGCGACAGAACGTGGCCGCATGGGTGACAGTTATCGACGTCGTGGAGACGGAGAGCGGCGAGTAGGTGGAGGTGGGCGTGACGTCGGCGACATAGATGGAGGTGGGTCGTAGAATGCACGGCTTGACTGCCTGGTGACAGGTGACGCGACTCGAGGCGGCTGCACGCGTTGACAGTAACGTGCCACGTGACCGGCGTAACCGCAAGCAAAGCAGATGGGCCGGTTGTCGGGGGTGCGCCATCGGTTCGCCGGGGTAGGTCCCGCCCATGTCGCAGGACGCGATTGACGGGTCGGCTGCTGAAATGACTGCATGGTGGGCTGCAGTCGGGGCCGAGGGATGGCGTCAGCATATGTAGCCGCCACACCCGCTTCAAAGAACGGAGGTCTAGCGGCGGCTTCGGCGTAACTCATTGGGGCAGCCGCAGGAATTACTTGGGGCGTCCTGGCGACAACTGGAGGGTAACTCTGGTACGCAGGAGCCGGAGGTTGCGGGTGGTACTCAGGCATGACCTCCGCAATTTCCTGCTCAATCGCTCGGCGGACAGGAGGAAGAAGGGTGGTCGACGACTGTTGAACGTGCGGCCGGTGGGCAAAGGCTAGGAGGGAGACCTGGCGTGCAATTTCCTCGCGCACGAATGGCTTGACTTCTGCCAGCAAGGCGGCCTGGTCAGATATTGCCGCCAAGCCAGCAAGCTCTGCGTCGCGTGATGGGGAGCGACGGGTCATCGAACGCTGCCGGCGGAGCTCCTCGTAGCTCTGGCACAGCGTTATGACCTCGGCCACTGTGCCAGGGTTTTTGGCGAGCAGCATGGTGAAGGCATCGTCGTCAATGGCTTTCATTACGTTCCGGATCTTGTCAGACTCAGACATGGTTCAGTTGGCCTTCTTACACAAGTCGAGGACGTCTTCGATATAACTTGTGAAAGATTCACCGGCCTGCTGATTCGTTCACGTAAGCGCTGTTCGTCTTGCAGCTTACGAACTGCTGGGCGGCCAAAAACGCTGATGACGGCGGTCTTGAAATCGGACCAAGTCGCAAAGTCGGACGCGTGGTTGTTATACCACAAGCTTGCTACGCCCGCGAAGTAGAATACCAAGTTGCTTAACTTGCCCTCTTCGTCCCATTTGTTGGGGATGCTGACGCGCTCGTAAATTGCGAGCCAGTCCTCCACGTCGGTGCTATCGGCGCCAGTGAAGATAGGTGGATCGCGTATACGGGGGACACCGGGACATGTGCTCGTTGCGAGAGGAGGCGTTTGCTGGGCGGCGTTTTGAGGGATGGTAGATCGCAGGGTACGGGATCTGAGCTCCAGGGGCATTGAATGGGAGCAGACCACTCTCCACCAAATTGTTAAGGTGTTTAATAGACAGCACTCAACGACAATGAGTAATGGCGACAGTCACGGCAAGGCACGAACTCTCTGCGCGAGCGGCGTTTTTTTACAAGCAACCAAAGAGGACGACCCACTAGAAGGCGCTGGAGAGGGTAATCCATTACCATGTCCCAAGAAAGAGGTAGTGGAGAGAACAGTACAGCCGGCCTGTAGCAAGGGTGCTGTCTCTGTCCCTCATTCCTTGACAATGGCGCAGTCTACGCAACACAAACCGTAAGTGCGTTCTCGTAGGTCATCGGCGCTGCGGGCCTTCCATGGAAGGAACGCCCACGATCATGCTGCCCGCGTCCCAACTGCCGGAAGAACCTATGCCACCACTCAAGGACGGCGTCCAGGCCTCCTCGGTGGCCCACGGGCAGGCATATCCCGGCGACGCCAAGACAGCGCACGACTTCCTGTTGCCCGAGTACGGCGTTCACGTTTCCCGTGGCGACGCTGTCTCACTCAAGACTCCATCAGCGCATGAGCTGCTTTAGGATGCTGTACAAGCTCTCTCCGACAAGCATCCTGCCGCCGTGAGTGCCGGAGCCGCTGTATCCCCCGCAGATGCCGGCCCTGTCTCTCCACGCAAATGCACCGACAGCGCCGCGGAGCTGCTGCGTACCATCACGCAACTCCGCATCACGACTAACGCCTTGACAGCGTCGAGTTCCAAGCTGCCTCCTGCCGCGCTGCCAACACTGTGCGCCATCAATGCCGTCTTGGCTGCGGCCGCCTGACAAAATCGTGAGGCCAGCTCACCCGAGAACCACCGAGAGCTCCGCTGCGCCCTGACGCGGATCTCAGAGCAACTGGGATGCTTGGCGTGGGCACACTCCGGATTTTCGTCTGCCGTCCCACTATCGGCGGCTGCCTGCACACTACCGGCGTTCCGCGGATTCCAGGACGACGCGGTCCGGTGGATCAAAACCATCAACTCGCTCGGCGATCACCATGCCTGGACGGACCAGCAGAAATGGCTAGTAGCCATCGACCGCCTTCGCGATGCCGCCAAGCCATGGCATGCCTACGAAGGCATCAGGCAACAAACCTGGGACCTTCCGCATTGTGCCTCTCTAGTAATGAACATCAAATTGAATGTAAATAAAGTGTTTCGCTCCTCTCTCTTTACACAGACACATGTACACACAGATATATATATATATATATATATATATATATGTATATATATATATGTATATATATATATATATATATATATATATATATATATATATATATATATATATATATATATATATATATTGTGATGACGAAGAGCGGCACCGAGGCCCTGGCGCGCGGGCAGCTAGAGCGAGGTAGAGAAAGACGAGGACAGAATATAGAACAGCTGGCCCAGCAACGGGTGCTGTCTCTGTGTCTCGTTCATTACAATGGCGCAGTCTACAACGCAAGCCGAACCTTGCAGCTGAAGCCACCTGTCATCGCGCATCGTCGGCAGCGCGGGTCTCTCCAACCTAGGAACACCGTCCACGCTTCCTCGGTCATGGACACCATGGCCCAACCGCTGCTGCAGCTACCTAGCCAACCATCCGAGGACGGCGTCCAGGCCTCGTCGGTGGCTCATGGGTACGCTTACCCCTGCGCTGCGAAGACAGTGCATTACCTACCATTGCCAGGGAATGCCGTTCCGCTTCCCGTGGCGACACTCTCATTCAGGGCTCCATCGCCACCTGAGCCGCTTTGGGATGCGGTACAAGCTCCTTCGGACCAGCAGCCCGCCGTCAAGGGCCCAACCACCACCGCCTACTGGTCCGACATTACTGGCTTCCCACGCGAACCATCGGAGAGCGCCGCGCACCTGCGGCGTACCATTGCGCGACTTCGCGTCACGACCAACGCCTTGACAGCATCGAGCTCTGCGCTGTTTCCTCCCATCATTCCGGCATTGACAGCCATCAACGCGATGCTGGATGTGGCCACCTCGCTAGACCTCGAGGCCAGCTCGCCTGAGCAACGTAGAAAGCTCCGGTCTACCCTCAGCCAGGTCTCTATCCAACTTGGTGACTTCGCGCACACACTCTGCCGTTTCGCGCCTGCCGTATCACCATCCCAGACTACCTTTGTACTACCGGAATTCCGCGCCTTCCAGGACGACGCCGAAAATGGGTGGCGACCGTCAACGCCCTGGGAGATCGCGAAGCCTGGACGGAGGCGCAGAAATGGTCCATGGCGGTAGACCGCCTTCGGGAAGGTGCCGCGGCGTGGCACAGCTACGACGGCGTGAGGCAGCAATCCTGGGCAGAATGGAACACCAGGCTCATAGCTGCCTTTGGACCGATTGACCACCACCTCGCTACCACCACCCAGTCCAACCTCACCGCTACCGAGGATGGAGCTCTGGAGGGGCACCACTGGAGGCTGCTACGGCGCAGTGCAGCTTATCGAAAGCAAGCTTCCCGCGCTGCCCCCATACAAACACTGGACTCAGGCAGTGCTCTGACATTGCGCCGGTGTCCGGCATAGGACTACGACGACAAGAAGTCGAAACATCATTCCCTCCACAGCAGTTGGTAACGCGTGCCCCAAGCTCATCTTCCCTTGGTGACCCGGACGTGACGGATCCTCTCGTGCTTGACACGCTACCGATTCAGAAGGCGGACGGGTCCATGACCATCAGCAACGTCTTCTCAGATTTGTCACAGCTGAGACCCGAAGGGAACGAGAAGCAGCCTCAAATGGTCGGACCAGACGTACTGAAAGGAAAGGACGCACAGCACATCATGGGAGACTTGCAAGGTATCGATGGAATACACTGGACGTGCTCCATTATTAGTACAGAGAGAGTGGCGAAAGAAAACGGTTTCTCAGTTTCGTCGAAACCACGACATATTCTTTTCGCCGACAAATGCCCTGACCATCCTTCCGCTGATGGTAATGATACCGACGTAAGCAAGAAGAAGCACCGAGGAATCACGCCACGCAAGGTGCACCTTCGGAAACAGTTCGGGCGATCTCCTCCTGGTATGCCGCAGCTGCCGTTTCCTTCGCGACACAGCGAAAGCCGGCCGCCAGATGCATCCTTCACAACACACATGACGTCGCTGCGTGGCCCAGACCGACCAGCGCGAGGAAGGCAGTGTTGCCCACCAGAGGCTCTTCTGGCCGAACCCCAAACCATGTTCCAGCGTGGTCGGGACCGTCCACCTCGATGCAGCCAGCACCGACCACCAGAGGGCAGGCACAGTGTCGACAGCTCCGTGCGCTCGCAGTCATGGCCGAGTGTGATGACAAAGAACGACACTGGGGCAGGGCGCGCGGAGAGCTGATCGAGGCAGAGAAAGAAGAGGCAGACAATAGAACAGCTTGGCCCAGGAACGGGTGTTGTCTCTATCTCGTCCTTTACAATGAACGAGACACAGAGACAGCACCCGTTCCTGGGCCAGCTGTTCTATATTCTGTCCTCGTCTTTCTCTACCTCGCTCTAGCTGCCCGCGCGCCAGGGCCTCGGTGCCGCTCTTCGTCATCACACTCGGCCATGACTGCGAGCGCGCGGAACAGTCGACAATGTCTTTGGTGGGCGGTGTTGGCTGCATCGCGGTGGTCGGTCCCGACCACGCTGCAAGTTGGTTGGGAGACTTGCCAGAAGTGCCTCTGGTGGGCGACACTCGTTGAATAGTGGTGGTCGCTCCCGGCCACGCTGCGACTTGGCGTGTGGATGAGTCATAAATATCTCAGTTCGGCGACACTGGCTGCATGGCGGTGGTCGGTCCAGGCCCCGCGGCCACTTGGCTTGAGAAGGTGCCTCAGCGTGCTCTGGCGGGCGACCCTGGTTGATATAATGTGGTCGTATGTAGTTCGCACGTTTATCCCGTCGGAGTTGGCAGAACAGGGCAGGACGTGGTGGGCCCTGTAGCGCCACTTGCTGCACCGAAGGAGGCCATCTGCGTTTTTTGCAGTGGTTCGAGGGGCGTCTGGGTCTCTTACTAGACGTCTGCGGCAACGGGAAGCTCAGTTCACGCGTTGACCTTTGACACCGCTTGTACTTTTGCAGCGTTGTCGCTGTGGAGCACCACCCCGCCGTTCCGAAGTCAGCTTTTCTTGAAGACGCGCTGCGCGCAGCAGGGGCATCCTCGCAAGAAGCCGTTCCAACAGCAGAAGACTTGTGCTGCACAGGCAGGTCGATCTCCGCCGTGTCAGACTCATTGGCGGCTTCTGGAGAGACGTCTCGCAGCAAGTTGGAAGCATTCTCGCGTTCTGCCAGTGCATGCTGTGAGGTACGCAGATCCGCCTTCGTCTGGGCAGAGAGGATCGCGTTTGAACCGACGGAAAAGCACGGCTCGTTGCATGGTAGAGCGTCCATTACTGTAAGTGTCGGTGCCTCCAAATGGTCGAGCGACGACGAGCATGGGGGTGGCTTTTTCCACAGATGTGGACGGAAAACGCTCTCGGCCACCGGCAGGGATGTTATGGCGTTGGATACCGACGCCGAGTCCGTGACTTCAGGTGGTAGGCCTGGTCTCAGTTGTGTGTTTGTCCCAGGGCAGGTTGAGGCACTGTCTGTGGGTGAGCTGCAATGCACAGTTGCAGCCTCCTCGAGGTGGTGCCCCTTCAGAGCTCCATCCTCGGTAGCAGTGAGGTTCGACTGGGTGGTGGTACTGAGGTGGTGATCAATCGGTCCAAAGGCAGCTATGAGCCTGGTGCTCCACTCGGCCCAGCATTGCTGCCTGACGCCTTCGTACCTGTGCCACGCCGCGGCACCGTCCCGAAGGTGGTCTATGGCCACGGACCACTTCTGTTGATCAGTCCAGCACTCGCGAGCTCCGATCGCGTTCACGGTCGCCACCCACTTCTTGGCGTCGTTCTGGAAGCCGCAGAACTCCGGCAACTCACAGATAGCCGGCGACGGTGGGGCAGCAGACGAAAATCTGGAGTATGCCGACGCCAAGGAGCCCAGTTGAGATGCGAGCTGCGTCAGGGCACACCGGAGCTCTCTACGGTTCTGGACTGAGCAGGATTCAAGGCCTTGTGAGGTAGCTGCAGCAAACAGGGCATTCATTGTGCACAATGATGGGACAGCGGCAGGATACAGCTCGGAGCACCGCGCTATCCAGGTGTTAATCTCGACGCGGAGTTGTGCGATGGTACGCAACAGCTCCGCGGCGCTGTCGGATGAGGTGCACAAGGAGCGAGGATTCAGGTCCCCGGAATATGCTGTGGTAGCGGTACTCCCGATGGCAACATCCACGTCCAAGGAAGCCTGAACGGCGTCCGTTGGATGCTCACGCGTTGAATGAGTCACGCGTTGGAAGGGCACGGGATGCGTGCCGCGGGAAGTGTACGCGACGTTCCCAGACGACAGGAGCCCGTGCACATTCTCAGGCGAAAGTGGTAGCAAGGTTCCTGGAAGGTCGCACGCTGGAACCACCGAAAAGGCATGGACGCCGTCCGCGGATGATTCGATAAGTAGCGGCAGCAGCGGTCGAGTCGTGGAGTCCATGATAGAGGAAGCGTGGACGGCGTTCCTTGGATGGATAGACCCGCGCTGCTGACGACCCTCGAGGACACGTGGCTTCCGCTTCAAGGTTCGATAGAGGACGAGATAGGACAGATAGAGACAACACCCGTTCCTGGGCCAAGCTGTTCTATTGTCTGCCTCTTCTTTCTCTGCCTCGATCAGCTCTCCGCGCGCCCTGCCCCAGTGTCGTTCTTTGTCATCACAATATATATATATATATATATATATATATATATATATATATATATATATATATATATATATATATATATATATATATATATATATATATATATGGCGACTAAAGCTGCGCTAAAAACACAAAGACAAAGACGAGGAAAACAGGACTGCGCGAGTCCTCTTTTCCTCGTCTTTGTCTTTGTGTATTTAGCGCAGTTTTAGTCGCCATAATGAATCTTAACCAACTAGCCCGACTTGGTGCTCTACTTCAATATATATATATAATCCCCCCCTCCAAATGTGGTCGGATTATTCTTCACCGTAGGGGGGGGGGGCGCTTGCTCGGCATTTTACGTTAGTAGCGCCAGTACCAGGTTCAGAAGCAGAGTTCAGCCAGCGATAATTGTTTGGCACGGTAGTGTTGCGACAGCAGTATCTTGTATGTTAAGATACACGATACATTATTGAATGTATCGGAAATACAGTATCGTGTATATGTATCGTGGATCTTAACATCCTCTCTCTTTACACAGACACATGCACACACAGATATATATATATATATATATATATATATATATATATATATATATATATATATATATATATATATATATATATATATATATATATATATATATATATATATATATATATACATGTATATATACAGTGCTGGGCAGTATCGCAGGTACATCTATCTTAGATACTATCTTAGATACTCTTTGGGTATCTTGTATCTGTATTTCCGATACATTCAATAATGTATCGTGTATCTTAACATACAAGATACTGCTGTCGCAACGCTACCGTGCGAAACAATTATCGCTGGCTGAACTCTGCTTCTGAACCTGGTACTGGCGCTACTAACGTAAAATGCCGAGCAAGCGCCCTCCCCCCCCTACGGTGAAGAATAATCCGACCACAGGGCGCCAGCTCGGTCCCGGACCGAAATTCAAGATGGTGGCGGGGGAGCCGCTAAACATAAAAAATGCCCATCTATGTTTCCAATGAAATGCTTTATTTTGCTGTTATTATTCCCCCTCGTCACTGTCAAACCATTGAAGCAGGACCGGTTGGACCAATATACGACCGGCCACATGAAAACGGAATTTCATAAACAACAGTGTACTAAATCTTGTGGTTCTTTTTACACAAGCGATGCTCGTCTTGAAAAAAAAAGTGGCCGCAGGGGAGGAGGGGGAGGAGGGGGGCTCTTGCTCCGTCATTGGCGCTCATTTCAGATCTCCCGAAAAAGAGAGGGGGGCGCTTGCTCGGGTGGAGGCGCTCGCTCGGCATTTTACGGTAATCCACCTGAATAAAACTAAGGGCAGCGACATAAATTTATCTTTCTGCCAGAGTCTTCTAGTGAGGGCATGTGATGAGGTCTGCGCGTCCCTATTGGTGGAACAGAGTCAAGTGGCAGCGCTCGCGCAGTCTCGACACAAACACGTGTGCGAACGTCTACCCAGCCCACGTGGTTCTTGTTTTCTCGAATTTTTTTTTCCTTTTATTTGGGTCAGTTCCATGACACTTTCTCTTAGCCACGGTCCTGCGCCGCGCACTCCAATGAGCGCAGCGTCTGTCACGGAAATTCTTATGCCGCTCTCGTGTCGTTATTGAAGATTCTCTTGCGTGGTGCTTCGTTACGAAATCTGAAGAATGCAAGAACGAAGTTGCTTCGCGTCTCGTGGCTTTCACACACCAGCGACTTGAATGACTTCGTGGATGTAAGTTTGCCTTACATACGATGACATTGGCTTATATGCAGATAATGTTCTAAGAACTACAGCTCCACCGATACCGATGCTCGATCTATTAGAACAAGCCTTTATCTAGCAAAAGGTATATCAGTGTATACCGTATGTTTTTCTTCCTGCTATCTTTTTCAAAGAGTTTTTGAAATCATAATTTGATTGTTAGCACAAACGCTTTCTTATCTGCGCTTCTTTTGGATATGATACATTAACTAGGTCTCTATTGCTTTTTACGGTGTTGTCGCTGCAATATCTTTTTTGTAAAGGGCTGCCAAAAGAAGCTGTCTGCTTTGTTGCTACTTCTAAATGTCTGCGTTATATTTGCTACTGTTTACACATTTATACTTCACTTGAATTTACTGTTCTGCAAGGAGATATTGAAAAAAAATATATAATTATGTGGGCGTGCCTTGAGTAAACAGTAATAATATTATTTGAGGTTTAACGTCCCCAAACCAAGTTAATAATATGAGACGCCGTGGTGGAGGGCGTCGGAAATTTCGGCCACCTGGGGTTTTTCAACGTGCACCTTAACCTAAATACAATGGCCTCAAGGATTTTTGCCTCCATCGAAAATTCGTCCGCCACGGCCAGAATTCGTTCCTGTGACCTTCGGATCAGTAGTCGAGCACCATAACCACTAGGCCTCCGCGGCGGGCCTTGAGTATACAGTGCAAATCATTCTACTTTACCGCTTAAAAAAGTAGCGAAATTGAGTTTGATTTAATTTCCATTATAATAATGGAAGTTATTAGGAGCTATCTTATAGATGTTAGGTGGGGGATTCGAGAAACGTTTATGCCAAATGCACCGTTTTTCTCGTGAGCGTCCCGACTAGTATTTTCAGGCAATTTTGCATAGGCAATTAATTTTGTATTGTCTTACCTTAACAGGTAAGCTGATGATACTTCATCCTTAATTGGCAGGGGTAATAGTGGTCCCGCCTGCATCGGGTTTCTATACATATTCACTGTGAATGTTTCATACAGAACCCCCTGTCTATTTTACTTATAATTTCTTTCTCCCCTTTTTAGGCCTCCCTGTTTTTTTTTTTTTTTTTGCTATTACTAGTCGCCAGATCATCGGAGCTTTAAGTGGCAATAGCGCGAATAGCGGCGGTGTCCTGCGACGCTTTGTGCAACTATACTGCCATGCGCTCTTATTTATCTATTTATTTTGGTGTGATTGGATTTAAACCGCAAAAAAAAACTGTTAGCACCACTCAGCGCAAGCCGCGCCGCAATGTTTCGGAAGCTTCGCAATTTCTTCCAATTGTTCTGTTGAAATTACGCGCAGGACGCGAATAGTCTAGTTTTATCAGGAGCTTGCGCGCGCTCCAGTGATAACGCTGGAAGCTTTGATCCCTGATGTATGAAAGACGACGCGTGCCGCCGATGATCAGATTACCGACGAATGTGATCGCCGCTATCACCGTGCAGCGTGCTTTGCTTGTACTTTCAGTTACTTGGTTTTCTTGGCGCAAGTTTCTACAATCTGACTGCCGCCTTCATATTCGACACCATACCACGTGACAATACAATACGGCTGAGATGTTTCCTGGTTGCACATGCTCTTTCGTTGAAGAAAAAATGTTCAATAATTGCACGTTAGTGAGCATATTGATAACGAACGCTTTAAACTAGAAGATGCATAGAATATGAACAGCCATTTCTGTTTTATGTCCTCTACGTACGTATACACTATGCGTCATAAAAAATGTCGCTACCAGCTTTGTTGCTGCAGTAAACCTGTCCGTGGATCCAGTACTGCGTAGCGGTGGCTTACGGACAAGGTTAATGTCTACGCCGGTATTTGCACCATCGTGACAAGACTTCTTATTGAAGTTCTTGTGATTAGAGGGCAACCCGATAGCTGGTCGGCAACCTGAGCAGCGACTCCCATCAATTACAAAAAAACAAGCAAGAACCGCTGTCAGCGAAGTTGATAAAGAGGTGTCCTGTTAAGCAGCTTAAACAAACCCCAGTAAGTTATTTCAGAATTGAGCTAATGTACTTTGAGCAAGAAGGACAAAGCTTTTAAGATACTAACAGACATTTCATTCAAATGAAACAAGGTCGGTCACAGTTAATAAATTTCAAGCAGACATTTTTGTGCATTGCCGTTTGCTGCTACATTACATGGATCTATAATAACAAATTTGCGAATGTATCGAAGTATCTTAAGATACAATTGGCAAGTATCATATCGGATAAAATTATTGCGGTAGTATCTTGTATCATATCGCGATACAATTTCAAAGTATCCGTTCTATTTTCTGGCCTTCTTCTTCCTCTACCTCGATCAGCTCCCCGCGCGCCCGCACCCCAGTGTCGTTCTTTGTCATCACAATATATACATATATAGTAACGAAGACGAAGTACTCCGGCGCAGAAGCAGCAGCATCGAGGGTGCAGCAGAGCCTCGCGCTAGCGGACTGTGCTCGGTGCATTACGCGACCAACGATAAGCTCGACGCCCAATAAATCTCCTTTATATTTGGTGGAGGTGCTGGGTAACGTTTCCTCTACCATCCTGGATCTTCGTTCTCGGAGGCTACCTTCTGCTATGCCGGAGTACTTCGTCTTCGTTACTATATATATGTTTATTGGGCGTCGAGCTTATCGTTGGTCGCATAATGCACCGAACACAGTCCGCTAGCGCGAGGCTCTGCTGCACCCTCGATGCTGCTGCTTCTGCGCCGGAGTACTTCGTCTTCGTTACAATATATATATGTATATTGTAGCGAAGCCTTCGAGCTGAGTAATGGGTTGCGCTCTCCAGCGCCTTCTCGGTCCATGCCAGCAATCAGTGTTAATGTGCTCTCTGACCCGCCGGAGGTACACATGCGAAGATCAGTGCAGTCATTGGCCAAATGCACAGATGGTCACCTTGCGCGTAGCAAGAACCGAACGGCTGGTACAAGCGACCTTCCAATCCAGCCCGTGTGCGCTGATGGCTTGACTGGTGGCTTCCGCAACGATGTCGCCACGTTCATGACTCCGCAGTCGACGCTATCAGTATATCGCAAGCGCGCACCGGAAAGCGCTGGCAGAGACGTTGCCGTCTCGTTCAACAATGTCTCTCTGATGGAGGCCGGAGAGACCAACTCGGCTGCAGGCTTCGGTGACATGCCGCTTCGATCCAAATGTCACTCTCTTAGGACCAAAAACGTGAAGTCTTGTGGCAGAGCCAGCATACACATGCGTATAGCGTTAAAATAGTGGGCACTGATGACGCGGCAGTGCGGAAGCTTGTCCCCATGTTGCAGAAAAAGTGCCAGCTCATAGCGTCGTCGTCTGCCACTCACCCCTTTAGCCAATGCCCGACCGAGGCCTTCCACGACTACCCGGACACAGCGAGTGTCACCCCGCAGAATGTGCGGCATTTTGGCACAAGTCGCGGCGTACACAAGACCGACCGTCGCGGCACAGTCAATGCCGCCCGCCGGAGTCAGTTTCGACAGCTCTCCATGCAGTGTCGCAGCGTGGCCGTGAGCGGCCTCTGCGAGGCAGCCAATGCCGCCCGCCAGAAGCATCGGTGTCTCTATAAGCCGGCGTCCCTATGATGGTTCAGGGCCCAGGACCTCTGAATGTTTTCACCAGCCACCAGTGAAGGGTCATTTTTTGGCAGGACACCGTGCTCGCAGCGTGGACAAGTGTAATGAAGACAGCGACGCTCGGACATAGGCGCATGCCCGGCTAAGGCGACGGAGAGAAAGAGGGAGTGGATAGAATAGAACAGCCGGCCTGTAGCAAGGGTGTTGTCTCTGTCCCTCATTCCTTGACAATATATATATCTATATATATATATGTATATATATATATATATATATATATGTATATATATATATATATATATATATATATATATATATATATATATATATATATATATATATATATATATATATATATATATATATATATATACTGTAATGAACAGAGACGGACACAGCACCCGTTCCTGGGCCAGCTGTTCTATTGTCTGCCTCTTCTTCTTCGCCCTCCAGCCCGTGCCCCGCAGCTGCCGTGCCGCTCTTCATTACATTCGGCCACACTGCGGACCTGACAAAGAAAGGAAACGACAGTTCATTTCAGCTGTAGCTGCCTGACCGTTTTTTTTTTTCAGGCGCGACACGTGCACGGCAAAGTTATTTCTTTTTCGCTTATCGAGAGTGAAGTTCGCATCTGAGGTGCTCACACGCCAGGTATTTTCTCCTACTCGCTCAGTGATTTTGAATGGCCCGTCGAACTTAGCGAGTAGCTTCTTGCCCGGCTCGCTGCCGCACCTTTGCATCCACACCTCGTCACCGATGTTGTAAGCAGGAGCAGGTCTACGGCGGCTGTCGTAGTAGAGCGGCGGCCGTCGTATGCAGAGGGAAGCGGGCTGAAGGCAGTGGTGATGGCCGTAGTCCATTCGCTCCAGGATTGGTACTTATAGCCATCGTACTGATGCCACGCCTTGGCAGAACCGCGCAGTCTGCCTTCGGCTAGCGATATCTTGACGTCGTCAGGCCAAGCGTATCGACGGGCCAACGAATTGATCGCTTGCAACCAGGCAGTGGGGTCCTGTTCCACGCCACTAAATTCGGGAATTTCGTCGAACGATGGCGAAGGCAGTGCGGTGCGTGCACAATCTGCTGTGAATGAGACGGTAGCGTCTTCAAAGCGCTTGGACAAAGTGGAGATGGCCTGCATCACCGCAGAGAGGTCGCTAGTGGTCGCAGGCGAGAGATTACGCCTGTCTTCTGGCGACGATACTGAGGTTCCTCCAGTTGCGGTACCGGAGGCGAAGTCCAAGGGAGCGTGTACAGCGTCCCTTGGCAGTGAACCGGATTGTGAAGGCCAGCCAGTTGAGTCGCCGACCGGAGCTGCAATGACGCCTGCAGACAGCGCGCTGGATGTGGTACCCGCGGTGGCCAGGTCGGATGCCGTGGCCACGGTAGCAGAAGCAGCAGGGCGCAGGAAAGTGCGTCCACTTCGTAGCACGGTCTCTGACTGCAGGTCGTCGCGCAGAGGTTCGTTGCGTGGCTGCGCCATTGTAATGAACAGAGACGGACACAGCACCCGTTCCTGGGCCAGCTGTTCTATTGTCTGCCTCTTCTTCTTCGCCCTCCAGCCCGTGCCCCGCAGCTGCCGTGCCGCTCTTCATTACAATATATATATATATATATATATATTTCTTGGAAGGAAGGAAGACAGCGCCGTTCGCGCAAGTGAGCGCGCTCGCCAAACGGGAGGACGAGAAACACGAAGGAACAGAATAGAACAGGCGGCCTAGTTAACAGGCATTGTGTCTATTTCTCTGTGTCTATCCTTTACAATGGCCCTGTCGTCGAACAGCTTTGGCGAACCCCAGATGCTAGCTTGAGGTAACGCGTCTTCCTGAGGATGGTCGTCACGGTTCCCCGGTGACGGAACCCGCAAGACGACCACCGCCGCAAGTATCCATCCGACCACCAGCGGACGGCGTCCAGGCCTCCACGGTGGTTCCGGAGAGCTACTTGACCGGCGACGTGCTTTTTCGCCGACAATGCGCACAGGCTCCTCTCGCCTGAGGACGTCGCTCACTGTTCCCATGGTGAGAATCCCATCCCGTGACCATGACTCTACCATCACCTCAGCCGCCAAGGGACGCCGTACACGGTTGCTTGACAGTGGATGTCGCTGACGTTAGTGGTGCGACCGCCGCATACTCCGCGGACACGATCCCTGGCTCATTGGGCGCTTCACCTTACAGCGGCGCGGAGCTCTTGCGCACGCTCAAGCAACTATCAGAACACATCGGCCGCTTGTCGTCGTTGAACTCCGGATTCTCGCCTGCCACTTCACCATCGTCGGCTTTTTGGGCAGTACCAGATTTCCAAGGCTTCCAGGACGACGTCGTGGGGTGGATTCAGACCATCAACTCGCTCGGCACCCACCATGCTTGGCCAGACAGCTCGGTACCCACCATGATTTGCGATGCCGCCAAGGCATGGCATGCGTACGAAAGGATCAAACAACGGTCCTGTCCTGAATGGTGTGCCAAGTTGATCAGTCTTTTCCGCCCTCTCTCTCATGCCTGCGACCCCCTCCCTGCCGACCGAGTCTCTAACGAGACTGGGAGCTCTGAGGCACACAACCTCGACGGCGCACCTCGGGCGTTCACAGACCTGTCCTCCCTTGGAGATGAAGCTCGTGAGGCGCAGCGCCCCTGTGGTTCAGCTATGCCGAGCGCCAACCAGCCCTATTTCGCAGACACAGCTTGTGAAGGACAGCATCTCGAATGTCCATCTGTTTGCCGAAGTCACTGCGCAGACATCATAGTGGACGCGGAAGGCTACGTGGCCGACACGGATACCGGCCGTGAGCAGGACTCCATACCACATATTTCGTACTCCGCAACGCCCCCACCAGAACCCATCTCACCAGAAAAGAATACCGCCCACGACACACATTAGTTGGTGATGCGGCTTCCAAGCTCCCCAGCACGTGAGCGTGAGCACGTTCCAGATCTTCTAGTGCCGGAAACTCTCCACGTCTAGGAACCGGGCAAGCCTATGGCACCCTTCAATGCGCTCTCAGGCCCATCAGTGCAGCTCCCGCTGACTCGAGAGCGGTCACTACCCGAATGCGCTGACGGTCACCGTGCTGTCGTCTGTTCCAATGAATATAATGCGACCAACACGACTACAAACGTCGAATACTTGCCCATGAGTACTACGCCCCTCTCCAAACCAAGAAAACGAGGAGTATTGGGGCACATACACCGGTCCCCACTGTGAAACCCCTGTGAAGCCTCTGTTTCGGCAGCGCCATACATTCCGCCTAGCTCGCGCAATTGGAGTTCATCGACGCGAAGCGGATGTACGCCTGCAAATCTTCCGATACACGCCCGTCTACTGACGACACGGTCTGTCGGCGGCCACCGCACATCAATTCGGTCATCCACCGTTCTTCGTAAATCACATGCGGTTCATTCGGAAATGCGACATGCGAAGCGACAGCGGCAGCTACGAACTTTCCGCAACAGCTGGTGCCGTCCGCCTGAAAAGCCTGCACTTCGCCCTACACAGTCAAACGAGGACCGAGACCTGCATAGACCGACACGAAAAAGCTAATTCCACCCACCAGAGACATTTCTGTAGCTTGGCCGCTATGCATTGCCGCAGCGTGGTCGAGTGTAAGGACGGCAGCGCCGTTCGCCCAAGGGCGCGCGCCAGAAAGCGGGAAGATGAGAAAGACGAAGGAGCAGAATAGAACAGCCGGCCTAGTTAACAGGTGTTGGGTCTAATTCTCTGTGTCTTTCCTTTACACTATATATATATATATATATATATATATATATATATATATATATATATATATATATATATATATATATATATATATATATATATATATATATACTCATTGCCCCGTTCACTGCTTTTGCGTGTGTTGCACGGCCCCTTTAAACATCACAGTTATTAGTCAGAAGTCTTATACAATCATCAAACTTGAATGATACAAAGCTCTACTACTGGGAGAGAGAGAGAGAGAAACGCTTTAATGAAAAGCTGGAGATGTTTGCCTGGCTATTCGCCTGACATGGTACTCCAGGTGCTCCAGGGTGATGATTATGATATATACACTGATAACCACATATACATACATAGACTACACTGTTTACAAAGTTTCGGTCAGGCTTGTGGCCCGCAAGAAAGTCAGCAGCGCTTTCGTTGCGCGTAACGCACAGGTGCTGTTTTGCCATGGGCCCAGAATGTGCTGCAGTTCTAAGCACGAGTCCTGTTGAAGGTGCAAAGCCGCCTTCAGAGAAAGTCTTTCTGTTGCGTATCGTTCTCTGCGAATGCAGGCGATACTACTGGGAAGGCCGCCAACGACATTGCTGTATTCATGTATAAAAGTTATTGTATAAAAAGTGTTGCTTGTAGGCGTCATTGAGAGCGATCAGGGTTTGCTGCTGGACCGTGACATTAGCATCGCAAGAGGCGTTGCTCGGTTGCACGAGGGAAAATGATGCGTGATGCTAACGAACTAGAGCCGGCACCGCGATTGCATACATCGCGGAAATCGTGGCTGTCAGCGGTGCTTTCGCGTTTTCAGATTCTGACGAAGCTACGACGATGACCCCTACACCTGAACCATCGGAGAAAGCATCGGAGCAATAGCTCCGATGCTCTCTCATTTAATACAGAGACTGTCTCGCCGTCATCAAAGTTTTGACGAGCACTCTTGCTAAGCACCGTATCATAGCGGAAGAAAATGCTCGACCACTCTGTCACAGCCCCGACCGGGTTTCGAGGTGAGAACGAGAAGCTATAAAAGGACAACTCGACGAAATGCTGCAGGATGACATCACAGAACCATCCAAGAGTCCGTGGGCATCACCGGTAGTCGTGGTGAAGAACAAGCATTAAACTTTGCTATTCTGTACCTATTGTCGTCGCTTGAACATGATCACGAATAAGGACGTATATTCCCTCCCTAGGATAGACGACGCCTTGGATCGACTTTGTAACGCAAAGTACTTTTATTCGATGGACCTCAAGATGGTCTATTGGCAACTTGAAGTCGATGAGAGAGACCGCGAGAAGACAGCCTTTGTAACACTGGACGGCCTGTTTGAGTTGAACGTCATGTCATTTGGTCTTTGCTAGGCGCCTGCGACGTTCCAGCGCGTGATAGACACAATGCTGGCTGGATTAAAGTGGCGAAGTTGTCTTTTCTACCTCGACGACGTCGTCGTATTCGCTCCCAACTTTGACAAACACCTCCGACGCCTTGGAACAGTGCTTCAAGCAATCAGGTCCTCTGGCCTAACACTCAGACCAAAAATGTGCCGATTCGCCTACGAAGTGCTTCTCTTCCTAGGACACGTCATCAGCCGCCATCGCTACATTCCCGCCGACCGCCGACAAGAAGGCTGTGTGTCGATTTCCCGGCCTGTGTGCCTGTTACAGGCGCTTTGTAAAAAACTATGCACGCATCACCGAGCCACTTACAAAATGCATCAACAAAAACGTCGAGTTTAAGTGGGAAACGGCGCCAGTCGAAGCATTTCAAGGACAGAAACTACGCCTGCAAACAGCTTCGATACTTGTTTTTTTCCATGAATACGCCGATACGGAAATCCACACCGCCGCAAGCAGCGTAGGGCTCGGCGCCGTCCTTGTGCAGAGGACTCACGGACTTGAAAGACTTCTCAGCTATGCTAGCCGGTCTCTATTCAAGGCGGAAGCCAACTATTCCACAACAGAAAGGGAGTGCCTTGCCATCATCTGGGCTACGTCAATGTTTCGTCCCTACCTCTTCGGCAGGCCCTTCAAAGTTGTGAACAACTACGCCTGAACCACGCCTGAACAACGTGGAGTACCCTTCAGGTCACGTCGCACGATGGAGTCTCAAATTTCAAGAATTCAACATTACCCGCGTTTACAAGTCCAGGACATAAGCACTCTGATGCCTACTGCTTGTCCCGCGCACCAGTTGATGCGCCGCCGTATGACGATCTCGAGAAAGACCAGCTTCTGAGGACCCATAAGTGCCGACGACATCGCCGAATAACAGCGAAGCGACCCGGAACTGAGAAGCCTGATAGTGTAATTGGAAGGCAAGACCGCCGTTGTACGCAAGGTATTTAGTCGATTGGCGTCATTTTTCTTGCAGAACGACGTTCTCGTAAAGAAGAACTTCTCGGCGGCCCCAGCCAACTACCTTGTCTTTCTACCTTCCGCACTGCGACCAGAAATTCTGAAGGCCACGCATGACGACCCGACGGCTGGACACCTTGGATGTTCACGCACGCTTGCGAGAATACAAGAAAAGTGCTTCTGGCTTCGCCTCACTGCCGACGTCACCCACTACGTAAAGACTTGCCGAGACTGCCAGCGACGCAAGAAACCGCCGACTAGGCCAGCCGGACTTCTGCAGCATATCGAGCCACCTCGACGGCCGTTCCAGCAAATCGGGAGGGACTTACTGGGGCCCTTGCGGACTTTGAATTCCAGAAACAAATGAATCGTCGTAGCTACCGACTACGTCACCCGCTATGCCGAGGCAAGGGCCCTGCCCAAAGCCAGTGCCGCCGAGGTGGCCGAGTTTTTTTATGAGAACGTCGTCCTGCATCATGGCGTCATTGAGGTCTTCATTACTGACAGAGGTACCGCCGCTACTGCGGATCTAACTCAGGCGATCTTGGGATACAGCCAGACAAGTCACCGCAGGGCCACCGCCTACCACCCACAGACCAATGGCCTCACCGAGCGTCTAAATAAGACCATCGCCGACATGTTGTCCATGTGCGTTCACGTCGAACACAATACGTGGGATACCATCCTTCCGTATGTGCCATTTGCATACAACACGGCCGTGCAAGAAACGACGCAGATGACGCCATACAAGTTGGTATACGGAAGTAACACCGCGCTCGACGCCATACTACCCAACGTCAACGACGAAGACGACGCTCGACGCCATACTACCCAACGTCACCGACGAAGACAACCTCGATGTCACTGTCTCTTCAGCGCGCCGAAGAAGCCCGACAACCCGCCCCTCAACGCATCAAGAATCAGCACACGACTGACAGCCGCCGTCGACAAAGCTTCGTGTAATACCAGCCGGGGGACCGTGTTTGGGTCTGGACGCCGACACGCCGACGTACACTTAGTGAAAAACTTCTTCGGCGATACTTCGGCCCACACGGGGTGCTTCGACGTCTCGGCGCTCTAGACTACGAGGTCATCCCGGACGGTATAACGAACTCTCAGCGGCGCCACGCACGAACTGAAGTCGTTCGTGTCAAGCCGTTTTACACGCCTTAGCGAACCTTTGGACTCTGCTTTTTTCTTTATTATTGTACTTTATTTGTGCATGTACTTTTTTCCCCTTTCATGTTCGGTTACAAGCACCGGGACGACTCTTTTTTGTGTCTACATTACGCCAAGCGACATGGGACGACGAGGACAGTATACGATTAGAGCATACGACCGCCCGAACCCTACCGCACTTAAAAGACGTGTCCATCTCGTTCACCCCGTCTCTACAAAGTAGTGACCCGTACTTCTTCACAACACCGACGAAGCATTGTTGAGCCATGAACAGCAAAGAGACGAACCCAAACACGGAAGCTACCGGCCCGACCGGTCATAGCGTCTTTGCGGTTTCCCTCCGACTCCTATCTTACGGGGACCGTAAACCTTCGGTCTCGTTTCTTCAAGCATAGTCGCAATTGGTGCTTTGCGGCGTGCGCACGGAACAACGCAAGTACTATCTCATTGTTTAGGCGCTGCCACTTGCCGCTGCCGAAGAGGTATCCGATCTGCTTTCCGGACCGCCCTCCACCACCTCAAATAGTAATCTCAAGGCTGCACTGCTGGAGCAAACGACGGCGTGACAGCATTTTCGAACCCAAAAGTTGCTCCCCACCGAGGAATTGGGAGACTGCGGGTCAAGCCAGCTTCTTCGTCATATGGGTCAGGTAATGAATGGCAGAATAACCACAAGTGATGACAACTTGCTGCGCGAACCGTTTCTGCAGCGCCTTCCGCCCAATGTAAAAATCGTTCTCCCTATCGCTTCCACGTTCGTCCTCAACACTTTGGCCAGCCTAGCGGACCTGTAAGTAGCAACGCCATCTTTGTCCACCGTTACGCTGTCGTCCAACAACGTAAGTGTACTTCTGCAAACATCATCTGCCACTGCTTCTCCGATCGAAGCGATTTGCAATGACCTGGAACAAGTAGATTGTGCTGTGGAGCGTCGTTACACCCCCCGCGTCACCGAAGAAACTGAAGCACAAGCATCCCACTATATGGACGAGAACAACTCTCCCGGTCTCACACATCACCTCGGATATGTTTATACCACAGCTGTTTTGGACAGGACGTGCGTTACTGTCTCCAACCTTGCGCGTCTCAGGAAAACAAGCAGGCCGACCATTAAAGGCGACGACCGGTCAAGGCCAATGAGAAAGTCGCCTACTTCACGTCACTGACAGGATCACAGGCTAGCAGTACCTGGCGGACACTGGGGCAGAGGTCGACATCATTCCTGGTCAAAGACCGAATATTACCCCCGGACATCAAGCTGTCACCGGCAGCAGGATCCCTGTATACAAATAGCGGTCGCTCCCTCTGAACCTCGGCTTAAACCGTGTGTTTCGTTGGGATTTCCTTGTCGCTGACCTACGCCGTGCCCTCATCGGCACTGACTTCTTGAACCATCGTGGATTGCTGGTCGACGTCAAACGACAACGCCTGCTAGACACTACTACAGTATTCTTCACGGTGTCCTTGCCCATGATTCATGCATAATTGCCCCAAATACAACAGTGGCCGATCACCATTTCTACTGGCTTCTTCGAGAATTGACCTTTCCTAAACGTCATGCACGCCACCATGCGTTGGTGTAGTACATCACGGGGAAAAAGAGCACTGAACTCCGTGGCCTGCTTCAGCCTCGCGTTCAGGGTTGTCGTAACGCACGTGGTTCGTCGCTGCACACACCGTCTGCGGACGTCATCGTGCGTTTAGCACTTGTTCTTTAGCAACGTGCTGGCCGTCGTAGTCTACGGAGTACGCCATGTTTTATCTGGAAAGGCGTGTCATGCGGCGAAACTGAAGTTACCAGCAAAAATGTATATTATCACTTCATTGACAGCTGACGCCTTTCATTGTGTGACACGAGTCCGTACCTGCGGAAAACGACTTCCTCGTACCGCTTTCGCGCCTAGCGGGCTCGTAGTCTTAACGAATCGCTATTTACATTGTAAGAGTAACACGCACGAACGATTCTCCCATTCGTACAGTGTTCTGTAGTGCCTGGGTTTTTTTATTGCCTCCGTTTTCTGTAAACCTTCATTGTCGGAGATTAACTATATGTTTTGCATTGTAAAGGAAGAAGGAAAAGAAAAAGGACGAGACACATTTTTTTTCTTTTTGCATTGCAACACAGTTTTTTTAATCGGAATGCACTAATGGTGCTTATATGTTTCCTTAGCTTTTTCTTGGTCAGATGCACATGCCTGGGAGAGATGTGCTACGGTGCGCCCCCACGGCTCCTGTTTTCATGTACCGCATTAACACAAGCCAGGTATATGTCATGCCTTGGTGCGCGAAGTGTGGTATCTACGTAATAACCCTTGTTCTTTTGGATACGTGCTAGCAACTATCCTCCAATGTCATCCCGAAAAGTCGTATAGATTAAGAGCGAACAAGGCATTGTACAAATTTCTAAGGTACACAGACTTGCACGAGCGGCTGTAAATGATGCCGTATACGGCACAAGACTGCCGCTCTGTTCTATGACGGTGTGTGTGTGTTCTTCCCCTCTGTTTTTCTTTTTATTTACTCTTTCGATCTCCGTCATCCCTTCCCACTGAGCAAGGTAGCATACCCATTATGCTAAACTGCTTAACATCCCTGCCTTTCCTCTCTCTCCTGGTTTGCTTTCTTCCTTCGGATACATGGCCAACGAAAGCGGAGTATAAATTTCGACCGTAGGCGTGCAAGCTTTGGCTACGATTCGCGGGAACTTCCTTCCAAGTGTCCATTCTCTACTTATCGAGCGATATGAAGGAGCTTTAGCGCCGAGGACCCCAATGCGTTGGGTCCCCGCGTTCTTGCGTTCTTTTGTGCTCTACCCCCTTTCTTCCGTTCGCTAGCCGCATAACCAAAGGAAAGTACAGCAGAACGCAAGAGCGTGCTTACACATGCCACTTGAGGGCCCCGGCAGAAAGCTCTGCTATAAAAGTAACTGAAAGGTTGTATGCTCGCACGTCACCTCCGCCTTTAACTTTTCATTCTCATTTATAGCTATGCTTAAACTTCATGCCGAAGTATGGCTGAGTTTACCTTTGATTTATTTCACAATTCATTCTATAATTATTTTGGAACGTGTGATATGGCGGCAAGTTCAACGGCCCCTTTATTTGAAAGGGTCGTTAGGTATGGCGACGTGAACAGCGCTCGAAACACACAAGGACGAATAACCGACGAGGACTAACGCTGACTTCCAATTGAAATTTATTAACACGAACATGGAAAATGAGAACAAGACGGTACACGTGATCACCGCTCATTCACTTGCGCATGACGGGAGACATAGAAAGGGAACCGAGAGACACAAAGGAGTAATATAGCAAGAACCACAAGAAACCGCGAATAGACACCACGAAAATCAACCGGAGTATCTCTAGCTTATCTGACCGGATGAACTAAGGTAATCTATTAGTTTGTCAAATAAGAGCGATTGAAGCTGCTGCAATTTTCTTTAGCGGTAGCTTCAGCTTGAATGATGATGCGCGTGCTATCCTGGCGATGCCTACCTAAAATCTGTGTTATCAAATGCTGGAGCACACTCGCATGGTGAACAGTGAATGGCGAGAAAACCTTCTGTCCCTCTGTGTACCTTTTGGTTATGCTCCTGCAAATTTACACTAAGACACCTGCCCGTCTGGCCGATATAAGTCTGTCCGCTTGAAAGTGGTATGCTATACACAACGCTACTAGAGCAGTCAACAAATTTATTTCTGTTATAAAGATGTTTATTGGCGGACACTCGGCGACGATGAACGACAGCGACAGTCAAGGCGGGGCCGACTCTGCGCGAGCTGCGCGCTGTCCGAAGAGGGCAACCCACTAGAAGGGGCCGGAGAGGACGACCCACTTCAGAGTTCCAATAAGCTTCGCTACAATTACTCCGGGTGCGAAAAGGGAGCCGCCTGGCGACCTAACAACTTGTCACAATGAGCGGGTCATGGTACGCCTTGAGGCGCTCCACGTTTACAATGTCGCGCCCTCGACGGCGCATGTCCGAGGATGGATCGATTGGTTCGATCAGATAGTTTACAGGGGATGTGCGTTCAACAACACGGTAGGGGCCTTCGTATTTGGGCAGTAGTTTTGAAGAGAGGCCAGGTGCAGTGGTAGGGATCGAGAGCCATACGAGCGCTCCAGGGAGGAACGTCGGCTCAGAAGTGATTTTGTCACCGCTAATGCTCCTCTGCCGCTCTTGGTCCTGCGTAGTGAAGGTGTTGGCAAGTTCGCGACATTCTTCAGCAAGTCGGGCGGTAGCAGAAATCGGCGCACACTCGGACCGATCCGGCTTGTATGGAAGGATTGTGTCGATTGTGTGCGAGGGGTGCCTGCCATACAATAAGAAAAGGGAGAAAAACCAGTGGTGCTCTGAGCGGCGGTATTGTAGGCGTAGGTGACGAAGGGCAGAATGGCGTCCCAGTTGGTGTGATCGGCGGCTACGTACATGGAGAGCATGTCGCCGAGCGTACGGTTAAAGCGTTCGGTGAGGCCATTCGTCTGCGTGTGGTAAGCAGTAGTTTGGCGGTGAACAACGTTGCACTCTTTTAGAATGGCTTCGACGACTTCCGACAAGAAGACACGGCCTCGATCGCTGAGTAGCTCCTGGGGTGGACCGTGACGTAGCATGAATCGGTGGAGCAGGAAGGAGGCCACATCGCGCGCTGTAGCCGCTGGGAGGGCGGCAGTTTCGGCATATCGCGTGAGGTGGTCTACAGCGACGATGGCCCAGCGGTTACCAGCAGAGGTCAGAGGAAGTGGGCCATACAAATCGATGCCAACACGCCCAAACGGCCGGTCAGGGCAAGGTAGAGGTTGCAGACCTGCCGGCGACAGGTGCGTTGAAGTTTTGCGGCGCTGACAATCCATGCAAGAGCGAACGAACTTCTGCACGTAGCGGTACATCCCTCGCCAAAAGTACCATTGGCGGATGCGGTGGTAAGTTTTCGATACCCCAGAATGCGCACACTGCGGATCAGCGTGGAACGATTCGCATATGTCAGAACGCAGACTTCGGGGTATTACTAGTAGACACTGGCGGCCGTCGCCGCTGTAATTGCGTCGGTGGAGGAGGTCGTCGCGGACGGCGAAATGGTGGGCTTGACGACGCAAAGCGCGAGTGGATGGTGTTGCCGATGGATCAGTCAGCAAGTCCATCAGTGAGGCAATCCAGCGATCCTTGCGCTGTTCGGTAGCGAGTGTCTGAATGTCGATGGAAGAAACGGCAAGGGGAGACACTGAGCTGTGGGCATTGTCGTCAGGCAAGGGAGAGTGCGACAGGGCGTCGGCGTCAGCATGCTGGCGTCCGTTGCGGTACAGTACGCGGATGTCGTAGTCTTGCAGGCGAAGTGCCCCACGGGCGAGACGGCCTGAGGGATCTTTCAATGACGACAACCAGCACAGCGCATGATGGTCGGTGACGACATCAAACGAGCGACCATACAAATAAGGTCGGAACTTCGTAAGGGCTCAGATGATTGCCAGGCATTCTTTCTCCGTGACGGTGTAATTGGTCTCGGCTTTAGTAAGCGTGCGACTTGTATGTGCGATGACATGTTCCAGGAACCCAGGTTTGCGCTGTGCAAGGACAGCGCCGAGGCCAACACCGCTGGCGTCCGTGTGTACCTCTGTAGGGGCCGTAGGGTCGTAGTGGCGTAGTATCGGAGGAGACGTCAACAAACGACGGAGCTTCGCGGAAGCGGCGTCGCACTCTGACGACCACGTATTGAGAGGCTGCTAAGGAGCTTTGTCAGCGGCGATATGATAGTCGCGAAGTTTAGTATGAAGCGTCGAAAGTAGGAGCATAGTCCTACAAAACTGCGCAGTTCTTTGATGGACGTAGGTTTGGGGCACTCTGTCACGGCCCGAAGCTTGGCCGGATCGGGGAGAATTCCGTCCTTGGACACGACGTAGCCTAGTATTGTCAGCTGCCGTGCTGCAAATCGGCACTTCTTTAGGTTCAGTTGTAGCCCGGCGTCGCTCAAACGCGTCAAAACAAGTCGCAGGCGTTGAAGATGCGTGGAGAAGTCCGGGGCGAAAACGACGACGTCGTCGAGGTAGCACAGGCACGTGTGCCATTTCAAGTTGCGCAGAACGGTATTCACCATGCGCTCAAAGGTCGCGGGCGCATTACACAGCCCAAACGGCATGACGTTGAATTCGTACAAGCCGTCGGGTGTGACAAACGCTGTCTTGGGTCGAGCGTCATCAGCCATGGGGACTTGCCAGTACCCTGAGGGCAAATCGAGCGACGAAAAGAATTCTGCTCCTTGCAGGCTGCCAATGGCGTCGTCTATTCGAGGAAGGGGATAAACGTCCTTACGGGTGATCTTATTGAGTCGGCGGTAGTCCACGCAGAACCGCACAGAGCCGTCCTTCTTCGCAACGAGAACGACAGGAGACGCCCACGGGCTGTTTGAGGGTCGAATAATATCGCGGCGAAGCATGTCTTCGACTTGCTCGTTAATTACACGACGCTCTGCTGGAGATACGCGATATGGACGTTGCCGCAGTGGTGGTTGGGCGCCAGTGTCGATGTGATGCGTGACAGCAGACGTGCGGCCGAGAAAAGTTTGCGCGACATCGAACGAAGAACGAAATTCTTCCAACAGGCAGAGAAGCTGGGAACGCTGGACCGACGTAAGGTTGTCAGCAATTGAGGAAGCAAATACATCAGCGGGTGACGAGTCAGATGTGGAAACAGCACTGAGCGTACGGGAGCTGGCACAGTGCGTGTCACCCGGTGCGTTCATAACTTGTGCGTCTTCGAGGGCTTCCGCTCGGCCGAGACATTCCCCTCGCACCAACGTAACAATGTACGGGGATGGGTTCGTAACGAAAATATCGGTGTCGCCCTGAGTGACTTCTACGGTCGCAAATGGCACCGGCAAACCTTTCCAGGTGAAAACGCGGTCAGAGGGGGAAAGGAGTGCAACGGTGTCGGAGAGACCGGTGCAATAGACGGACACAGCCGTTGACGAATTGTCAGGAACTGTGGTGTCGTCTTTGACGTGTGCCTTGGTCGCAGCCGGTGGACTATCCGCCGGCGTCAAATCTGAGAATGGTGAGAGCTCTATTTCGGCTGGTGCGCAATGAATTACGGCGTCGTGGCGAGCGAGAAAATCCCAACCCAGGATGACATCGTGAGAGCATGAAGAAATTATGATGAATTCGACGGCGTACAGAGCGTCCTGAATGATGACACGGGCTGTGCACACCGCTGTCGGGAGAATGGTTTGGGCGCTGGCTGTACGGAGGGAGAGCCCGGAAAGGGGCGTCGTCACTTTTCGTAGTAGTCGGCTAAATTTAGCGTCCATAACGGATACGGCAGCTCCAGTGTCCACAAGGGCCAATGTGCGCACGCCATCCACAAGCACGTCTACTACGTTCGATGCGCTTTGCTGAGGGCTTTGGCAGTTCGATAGCGTCGCAGCCTTTGCCTCTTGGACTGCGACGACTAGTTTTCCTGGTCTCGGGCGACCGGACGAGGCCGCATCGGTGACAGTGAGCGGCGTCTTGGGGATGGCGAACGGCGGGTAGATGGAGACGGGCGTGAAGTCGGTGACATAGGCGGCGGCGGCTCGTAATATGGACGGCTGTACTGGCTGGTGACGGTCGGTCCGGCTCGAGGCGGCTGCATGCGATTGCAATAGCGGGCGACGTGACCGGCGCAACCGCACGCAAAGCAGATGGGGCGGTTGTCGGAAGTGCGCCATCGGCTTGCCGGGCTAGGTCCCATCCATGTCGCAGGACGCGAGGGACGGGGTGGCTGCTGGTATGACTGCATGGTGGGCTGCAGTCGTGGCGTATGGATGACGTCGGCGTACGCAGCCGGCACACTCTCTTCGAAGGCCTGAGGCCTTGCGACGGCTCCGGCGTAAGTAAGTGGTGGAACCACAGGGATCGCTGGAGGCGGCCTGGCCAGAACTTGCGCGTAACTGAGCGGCGCAGTCGCCCGAGGGGGTTGGTGGTATTCGGGCATGACCTCCGCGATTTCATGCTCAATAGCCCGGCGTAGGGGCAGCAGTGGGGTCGACGGCTGTTCAACAGGCTGCGGGTGAGCGAAGGCCAGTAGAGAGAACTGGCGGGCAATCTCCTCGTGCACGAAGGACTTGATTTCGGCGAGCAAGGCGGAGTGGTCCGAAATAGCCGACATGGCAGCGAGATCGGCGTCGCGTGATGGAGGTCGACGCGTCATCAGCCGCTGCCGGCGCAGCTCCTCGTAGCTTTGGCACAGTGTGATGACCTCAGCCACAGTGCAAGGGTTTTTGGCAAGTAGCATGGTGAAGGCATCGTCGTCGATGCCTTTCATGACGTTCCGGATCTTCTCAGCTTCAGACATGGTCGCGTTGGCTTTCTTGCACAAGTCCAGGACGTCTTCAATGTAACTCGTGAAAGATTCGCCGGACTGCTGGGCTCGTTCCCGTAAGCGCTGTTCAGCTTGCAGCTTACGAGCCGCAGGGCGGCCAAACACGTCGACGATGGCGGTCTTGAAAGCGGACCACGTAGCGAAATCGGATGCGTGGTTGTTGTACCATAGGCTTGCGACACCCGCGAGGTAGAAAACCAAGTTGCTCAGTTTTCCTGCCTCGTCCCATTTATTGGGTACGCTGACACGCTCGTAAATCGCGAGCCAGTCCTCGACGTCGGTGCCATCCGCCGGTGATAAGAGGAGGATCGCGGATGCGGGGGACACCAGGACAGGATGTCGGTGCAGGGGGAGGCGTTTGCTGGGTGGCATCTTGAGCCATGGTAGAGGGCACGGCACGGGATCGAAGCTCCAAGGGCATTGAATGCTGACCGTAGCTGTTTGAAGGTCACAGCACTCTCCACCAAATTATAAAGATGTTTATTGGCGGACACTCGGCGACGATGGACGACAGCGACAGTCAAGGCGGGGCCGACTCTGCGCGAGCTGCGCGCTGTCCGAAGAGGGCAACCCACTAGAAGGGGCCGGAGAGGACGACCCACTTTAGAGTTCCAATAAGCTTCGCTACACTGTGTTTAATTTTGCATGAGCTTTCATACTGTTTTATAGGGTCAGTCCTGGCGCTCAGCTCAGACAGCTTATGCGGTGCCGTAAATACGAATGAGATGCTCGCCTTCTCACCTACCTTTTTGAACTTGTGAGAAATGGCATGTTGATATATAACGGGATGCCCGCCACCTTATTTCTCACTGTTGCCTGAAGATTAGTAGAACTACTCGACTGCTTCAAATTTCGCGCAGCTTGTCAGCAACAGAGACGAGAAGGTAACGGGGATAGCCAGCTGCCCTCAATCTACCTATCTGCGAGAAGAATGTATGCCTCGAGGTATTCCCGCAGAAATCAGTTCAGAGATCTTCCATCATCATTCTGCGCGACCAATTTCACTGCCTACAAAGTCAGGCAACGTACAACCAAACATCCCGTTTGACGCTACAGAATTTTCAAAGCTGACCAAGTGTCGGGCGCAGAGGCTTGCCGATGTGTACACCGTCCTCCTTATCCTTGTCGATTTATTCGCGGCATCCACTATCTCTTCATCATCTGGTTTTTTGGAAATAGGGGAACGAAATGTCTGCATGTTCCGTCAAGTTTTATCACAACCTGGAACAGAGCATGCAATCCTTCCACGCAAGTCCGTCTCCTCGTCTTGACAGAATTGTGTCACTAGGACAAGCCTATAGTGACCACGCGGCACAGTTTAATATTCAAAACGAGCGAGCGTAGGAACAACGATGGACGGAGGGCTGCTCGCTCGTCTCCCACGCTCTATTTCCTTACAGGGCCTTTCGCGCCCACCAGGGGTAGCATGACACTGCGGTTTACGGAAAGTCCCATTCCCAATCATGGCGCAACCATCCAGCTGGACAAAAGCAGTGCAACATAACGTCCGCCATCGTATCATCACCACTGGTCCACTCACCTTTTTTGCTCACCGACGACGACCTACCCCTGAAAAGCACAATGTTGTCAGGGCTTGGTTCGAACACATGCTAGAACTTGAAATAATAATGCCACGTACGTTTCTGATCACTTTTGCTGCATTCGCCCACAAAGGCTGTCGGCAACGTTCAGCGCAAACCGCGCCTCATTCTTCGAGAAGCTTCACGATTGTTGTAGATGATTTTGTTAAGATTGCGCGTAAGACGCGAACGCTCGAGCTCATTCTAGAGATTGCGCAACCACCAGCGATATCGCTGGAAAGTTCCATAGCGCCTGTATATAAGCCGACGCGCTTGACCGCTTGTCAGTTGATCGACGGACGACGCCCTGTTCGCCGCTATCATTGTACAGCGTGTATTGCTGTAGTGCTAGTTCTGATTTTCCGGCCACAAGTTCGGCCAAATAAACAGCTTCATCCTGCAAACGCCGACTGCTGTCTTCGTCGAGGTCACGACCACGTGACAATAAGACTGTCATCTAGCGGCTGGGCATTGTGAATCCCACGCAAAGATGACATCAACACAATATGCACTTCTTCAAAGCGTAGTCAATTAAGGACACAAACGTCATGGTGTCCGCTTCAGAGTAATATGATCAACAACGCCTGTGCTCATGCATGCCCTACCACTTTACGCTTCAGCATCAGGGCAGGCAGAGGTTCGTAGCTTCAGCCGCGAACGCGCGCAAGCGTTCCACTTCCCTTCGACATTGTTGCCCGTCTGCGGTGCTTATTGCAGTAGTTTTATTAGTCGTTGCTATCGCACTCGAAACAGTCGGCGGCGGAGAAACACCGTTGGTGCATGTGGAATCTGCACTACTCCGACAATGAGCAGCAAACCTCTAACACAAAGCGAAAAGCACATAATGTAACTGCGTCTAGGGCGACTGCCCGATCCTAGCGCGGCCACTGTTTTTCGCTGGTATCGAGACGCTTTAACCATGGGCTTCGAGATGGCGCGCTGGCAGAAAATTTGCTGGCACGCATTCTCGGAGGCGATGCGTCAACTGCGTTGTCAACGGATCGTTCTCTATCGGCTCTAGTAAGCGTGCACCCACACGATGGACAGCTTGGCTGAAATCCTTTCCGCGGACGATGGTTCCGCCGCCCGTACGGCTGCGAAGCCCATCCAGACGCGGACGAAGCGAGTAGACGAACGCGGCGGGGAAAGAGAGCATGATGGCTCCATCTCAAGCGAGAGCTGCCCCTTTCGTCGTGCTCTGCGTGGCCTGTAAGTCCCAAACTGACGCTTGTATTTGCTTTAGATTTGTGTCCAAAAGCTTCGACGGCAAGGCATTCATGACGATTTGGCAACGTTTCCGAGAGCCGTAATCGTTTTCTCGGGTTTAGGTAGTGTTTCCATTGGTGGAACATAGCCTCGGAGATTTGCGGTAGCTCGAATGCTAGCAAGTCTTAGAGGCCGTAGTGTACAAATGTTTGCTTGTTCTTCTCTCTCTAGATGGCGCGAATGGTGCAGGAGTCTTTTTTTTATGTTTTTGTCTTTGTCGTTGTTTTTCGTTGAAGAATGAGTTTGAAAGGAAACGATGATTAGCTGCAATGGATGTTGTTTTGCCGGAATTAAATGATGAACGGCGCTTGTTTCCTGCAAAAAGAACTCTTTTGCAAAATGACTATATAGGTGAACAAAATTCAGAAGAAAACAAGTCGCGTCGTCACATAAATTCATAGCTGAAGTCGTGTAGGTAGAGGGAACTACCCGCGCAAAAGCCCGAACAGAACGCGAGAAAAAAGAAAAGAAGGTCGTGCCTGTTGCCAGACCCTTATAACTTCGTTGGCTAAACCTACAAAAAAACAACAGAAAAAAAAAGAGTTGCGGTTGTTGCCACACATATAATGGCACCCTTGGTTAAAGTTACCACCACCGCCAAACTCCAGATGCGCAAAATAGCTTGGCATTTTCTGTCTGCGAGGTCTGCGGACGACGGACGGATGGCACAAATCCGTGACGCGTGGTTACGTCACGTCATGCGCCATCCGCAACGGAAAAGACCAATTTAGTCCATCGTGTGGATACACGCTATGTGTCACGCCGCATTACTTCACTTCACCGCTCACAGAGGGCACCCCCGCTCGGCTAACCCCGCCAACAGAGAGCACCGTGCGGGACAGAATGTGTGAGAGATATAAGGTGCGTTTGTGGAGTGTCGTGCATCTGCCTCGGTAGCTTAGTCGGTAGAAGGACGGGCGCTTATCGTCGCGGACCGAGAGGTCGTGGGTTCGACTACCGGCGGCGGAACTTTTTCTTAGTTTTTTCTGTCTCATCCGTTAACGTCCATTTTATCAACGTTATATCCGTAACGGAAATGCGTCACTGCAATACCCTGGCATAAAACATTTTCGTGTTAAAATACTCTTAAGATTCCATTTCATCTGTTCTATGTCGGGAATAAATATTGTGGCTAAGAAGTGCTTTGCTAGGTGCGCTCAAAGTTCAGAAAGTGCGAATTGGTGGAGAAGTGTTTCTTGCGGCCGTAGTTTGTATAATTTTTAGGCGAACAAATTTTTTTAAACTAACCTCGAAATCATTGTCCTGGGTCTTAAACCTGCTCCAAGAGTAAGTTTCATCGCGAATTGCGACTAGAACCTCGTGTTCGTACTTATATGGTACACATTAGCTCTTTTTATTCTGTTTTTTTTTTAATTTCGAAAGCCTAGACACACATCAGGGGTCAGTCCAGTCCTTTCAAAACGTGAGAGAGGGAGAAAGGGGCGGGGTTGTTAGTGACATATAGTGAGTGTTAGTGAGCCCTTTGGGCTTCTTTGTGTTATAGGCAAGAATTGTATTTAGTGCAGGAGCAAGGCATAACCCAAAACAATGACGGTGGAGGGGGAACGTGTGCGATTAGATTCGGGAGAAGGGGTGATGATCTAAGGGCCCCGTCTTTTCATCTGCCGCGAAGACAATCCACTCTCTCAGACTTCACATTTTGGACCGATAATGCATGGGTAAGGTCGCCTGCCAAGCCTAGTCGCGGAATATAATGCTTTCTCCAAGCTTCCTAGCTTCTCCAACCAAGTACTGGGACGAGGCCTGCCAAAACGCTACGTCGATGCGCACAATCGCCTTGAGCATTCGAAAATTGTTATGGTAAAAGCCTCATATGCCTCATGCGAACTCGACCTTGAGAGGAAAGCCGGCGTCGTACAGCAACAGTCAAATGACAATTCGCCCGCCTCGTGGATCGAGGCGCACGAGCTACCTGTTCCTCTCGTCGTTGCGACGTTCGCGTGACTAAAAAAATGAAAGGCGGTGTTCGCATAATATAAAGGCGCGCTAAATTATCCAAACCGGGTGGTTTTCGCCTTCGAGTAGACTTACACGAGTGCGTACGGGGCACTGCGTGTTTTTCTTCTGTGAAAGTACGGCTGATATTATACTTCCAGTTAAACGAGTTAAACAGCAATTTTGGCTTCGGTATCGAGGGGGCGCCTTCGCAGTGACGTGTCAACAAGTCTGACGTCACGGGAAGACTACAACTCCCGACATACTATCAACAGCTGCCACTTTGCTGTCAGTCGCATGCAGTTCATGTATAGAAGGTTTTGCAAACCCAGTGTACTGAGCTGACTCGTCGTGATAATGTCCATTGCGATGGTGCTGGCTTGCGGATGCTGGGTGACGAAAACTTTAAAATGAAAGTAAAATATGTTATGCGTGTTGTCTGGCTCCGGTGCGTGGAGAACGTTGATAGAGCGCACTGTGGCAACTAAAATGTCCCTTTTCGGATGCCTCAAAATTGTGTCAGTACTCATTTAAAGTGTTCAGGGTACCGGCACGTGGGTACACCACGTAGCGGCGGCCGCAATACAAACACTATGCAACAGGGGAAGCGACACAAAATGTCGTGCTCGAAGCAGATCTCACAACTTCCGGCTTCACTGAGCTATGTCGTCAGTAATTGTTAAGGACCGAACATGTCCTGCGCCAGTGTGCGCCAAACCCAGAGTGCATATTTTGAAGCACTTGTAGTTACGTAAATGCCATGCGTTACATCTGAAGGCGTCCAGCTCACAAGAAATGTGGGGGATCGCACGTGCGATTAAAATAGGGCGTATAGGTGTGTTTCGTAGAAGAAGATATCCATTTTTCAATCCAGTTACATCGAGCTCCGTACAATATAGGCGGCCGACTGAGGCAGGCAGTGTTTGAAAGAGCATATAACGTACTACGCACAGCGCCGCCTTGCGTGAATGTTCAGAAAGTAAGACGACCGTCCAGCAATCATTAAATACTCTTTTTGCTCCTTTTCGACATTCCAGGCATGGACATTCTCACTGTTTTCTTTTCTAAACCTTAACAGTAATACTGCAGTTCATAATGCTCTCACAATCAATAAATCAGCGAATTCGTGGTGCACCCCTTTACCGCTCACTGATGACATTGCAAAAGGCAGGGTAACCAATTTTATTGTGCGCTTGATGCGAGGTTTTAAATTTTTTACTGCACGCGGTGCAATATTGTTGCACATACGCATTCGCGCTAGCCTCCATCGAGAGATTAACAGTGTTTTATTAGCGCTTTAAAAAATTTTTCAGGCCACACTTCATTGTAACTTACTTACAAAGATCAAAGTAATATTCGCTTGAGTCTCTTCTTAAGTGAATAGAATTCACAATCCACCGATCGGTGTCAGAAAACACTTACCAGTCGGGGGATTTCCCGTGCGAAGATTCACAGTGATATCAGCGGGATTCCGAGGTGACGTATATTTCTGGATTGTAACATTAACCTTGAATGCCTCGGCTTCGTCGCCGTCTGGGTGTGTTCCGTTGTATATTTTTCCATCATAACTAGCGCACCAACCAGTCATATCGACGCGGCAGGTTACGTCTATCCCGTGGGGTTTTGCGGTGCACGATCTGCCGTTTTTATTGTTGTCTCGCGTTGCTCCTGTGTGTAGTGTCCCATTTGTCAGGTTGAATGCGTAAACTAAGATTTGAGTGTGTCCGCTGCTGTTGCCAATGGTAACGTTGAAATGCCTGTCTGGTAAAGGTAGATTATAATCCTCGGTAAACAAGGACTCAGGTAGCCAGCTGATAGCTGACATATGGGCCAGGAAATCTGAAATAAAAAAATGGACAACCATGATCAGTACGAAAGGTCGAGTTCTTTTGCATTTTACGAGAAGACGCTGTCCCTAAAAACATCCTCACGCGTTAAAAGGTCACGCGCGAAATTTTGTCTTTGTTGTTTTCGTGTATGGCAGCCTTACTCACACATGCGGCTGGAGTGGTCAATATTCACCAGACCACGCGCAAGAAAAAGTTCTCTGAGGTTTAATTATTCCAAACCTTGTTATCACGAGCGAAAGGTGCGCGCTCTCTCTGTTCTTCCTTCTGGCACGTCGAACACGAGCGCTCGGAAAGGTTGAAAGACGAGCTGACGAACGGAGTGTAGTGAAAGAAAGGGCGAAATGACCAAGGACCACATTTTGATTATCCAAGCGTGCAACTCCGATAGTGTTCGCTGGAGACTCGTGCACAACTTTAACGCCACAGCTAGATTTGGGACCTCTGAGTGATTTGTGGGCCCTTTAAACCTTCGCCCGTTCACGTGGTACCGCAGCGGCGAGGCTCTGAGCGAGCGCAGTTGCGGTACAATGTGCTGGCTGGGAGGTCTCTCAGCAGCGGATCACGTGGTGTGACGTCACGCGTGCCACACTTGCGCTCCGTCCACTCAAAATCATCACGACGCGACGAAGACATGGAGTAGAAGAGCTTTCGCTCTAATATAAAATAATTTCACCCGCCCCTATATCGAATGTGTATAACAAGTTCGTGGTAATGCGAAGCAACAACCGGCTAGCAAATCCAACATTTTCTTCAATGTTATGGTGATTCATTAGTTTTGGTCAGTGTAATTCACCCACTTCGAACGATCTCGGTGCTAAAATGACTTTCGAAGCGTGAAACACGTCGTGGAAATGCGTTGATGAAAACATAACGAAGTTGGCAGATAATACTTTTTCTTAAGCCTTCCTATATGACGTCAAGTACGCAAATGCTCAGAGAGTCAGAAATTCTGCCTTCTTATAGCTATACCAGCGGCTGTCAGGGCGCGTGTATCGTATGTACCCTGATGCTAACTCGTTTTCGTAACTTTGGCATTTCTTAGGTATTTAGAAACTGCCCTAGAATTAGCATATACGTCAATAAAAATAACAATACATATCTTTGGGAAAACCAAGATATACTTTACATAAATATAGCAGTTGCCAACGTTCTTAAAATCAATGTTATTAAAATCTTATTAAATTGAAGCTAAAAGCAGAAATGTAACCCGCTACGGTGGTCTAGCGGTTATGGTTCTCGACTGCTGACCCGAAAGTCGCGGAATCGAGTCCCGGCCGCGGCGGCCACATTTCAATGGAGGTGAAATGCTAGAAGCCCGTGTACTTAGATTTCAGTGCACGTTAAAGAACACCAGAAGGTCAAAATTTCCAGAGCCCTCCACTAAGGGCATTTCTCACAATCATATTGTCGTTTTAAGACGTAAAACGTAACTGTTATTATTATTATAGGAAAAATGTAAGATGCGAAACAAGAAGGAAAACTGGTTAGCCTGTAACTGCGCTACATCATAGAGCAGACTAAAAAGTTTTCGGTGTATTTTTCATACGTATTGCGGTGTAAGACTGAAGAAAGGCCCATGAAAATATAAAACTATCACTCGACAACACGTTAGACTGGCTTTGTGATGCAAGGTAATTATCACCGGTGGACTTGAAGACTGGCCACTGGTAACTTGAAGTCGGTGAGCGAGATCCAGGAAATACCTCTAAATCACCCGAAATATGTATTCAAGTTTAAGGTCGTGCCGTTCGGACTTTGTTCAACACGTGGGACGTTCCAGCGAGCGATAGACAGTCTTGGCCGGCCTTAAGTAGCAGTTCTGTCTCGTCTACTTGGGTGACGTCATTTTTTGCTGAGAACTTTGGTGATTAAGCGGGCTCAGACAATATTAGGGATCATCAGGTCATTCCGGCTCACCTAAACCGGAATCCTGTCATTTTCACAGAATTTTCTTTAACCTGTCGATAAGAAGACAGTGCGCCGGTTTCTTCACATGTGTGCCCACTCTCGAGGCTTCGTAAGAAACTTTTGCGGCATCGTCACACATTTCACACGTTTGACTAAATCACGCGCATATTTCAAGAAGGAAACTCCGTAGGTTGAAGCGCTAGTGATCAAACATATGTAGTTACCGCCGGTTCTGCAGCATTTCAATAAAGAAGCTGAAACCGAAATTCACGCCGGCGAAAACAGTGTTTGACGTAATGCCATACTTTTATAGAGGACTGACGATCTTCAAGAGAAATTTGCTAATGTTCGCCTCTGGCTACCAAAGCCTAGGCCAGCTATTCCACTTCAGAAGAAGGATGCCTCACCATTACTTGGGCTACACCGATATTTCGTCCCTACCAGTGCGGCAAACCCTTCAATGTTGTGAGTGTGACGACCACGTCTTCTCACGGCTGGCACACTTAAGGAAACCTTCAGATAGCCTCGCACAGAGGAGTCCCAAACTCCAGGAATTTGACACAGCCGTGATTTGCAGGCCCGGCAGGAAGCAGTCTGATACCGACTGCTTGTCGCTCCCCGAAATTACCCGTCTCCGCAATACGAGGTTAAGACGTCTTCCTGAGACATGTAAGCGCGGACGAATTTCCCGAATAGAAGAAGACCGGCCAACAACTCAAAAGCCGTGCGGAGTATTCAGAAGGCAAGACTAGTGTCGTCACTGGGGCATTCTGGTGTCTATTTTCATTGTTTTGCTTGAACTTCTCGCCAGCACAAGCCGCCTCTCTTTCCGCAGTGCCTTCAGCACTGCGGCTGGGTGTTCTAGAGGCCCTGCGTGACGACCCGACCGCTTGGCGCCTCCGTTTCTCGCGAAAGCTAGCAAGTATTCATAATCATTCTGGCCACGCCTGAATGCCGATACCACTTATTATGCCAGAAGAGGTGCAGGCTGTCAGTGATGCAAGACACCGCTGACAAGGCCAGCAGGATTCCTACAGCCGATAAAACCACCTTGCCTACCATTCCAGCCGATCGGTATGGACTTACTGAGGACCTTTCCCATACCAACGTCCGGTAACTAATTAATGGTCATTGCTAGGGACTGCCCCACGGCTACACCAAAACGAGAGCTATACCCAAACGAAGTGCTGCCGTGGTAGCGAAACTCGTCGTCAAAGACATTGTGCTGTGACGACGTCGTCAAGGATATTGTGCTGTGAGGACGAGGGGTCCTCATCATGCACACACGAACGCCATTTATCGCGGAGCTCGTTCATGCCTTTATGCGATTTAGCGAGACAAGTCAACGCAAGACATGCGCCTGCCACACGCAAACACATGGCTTAATTGGGTGCCTGAATAAAACGATCTGCAACATGTTGCCACTGTACGCAGACGTCGAACTAAAGACATAGGATGCCATCCTTCCTCTCGTAATTTTCTCTTACATCCTTACATGGCATGCAGTGCTTGATGCAACGCATATGGCGCCGTTCAGCTCGTTTACGGGAGCCTAGAAACGACGCCTGAAGAAATGTTACCGAACGTCACCGGCGAAGAAGACGTGGAAATTGCCGCTTACCTTCAGCACGCCAAAGAAGTTAAAAAGTCGCAGGCCTGAGCCTCGGGAAAAAGCAACAGGCCGACGTACGTTAGTACAACCTTCGACGACAATAAGTAGAGTACCTATCCGGCTACTGCGCTTGAACCGGGACGTCGACACACCGACAAGGACTTGGAGAAAAGGTTCTTAGAAGATACTTCAGGGTGTATAAGGTACTACGACGTCTCGGTGCAGTCGACTAAGAGGTTCTCCCCAAAGCCATTACTCAATCACAAAGGTGCTACGCAGTACCTGAAGTCGTGAACATCGTGTGCCTTAAAGGGCCCCCAAACCACTCCGAGAGTTCACAGACGGGAGAGTGGTTTCTTTCTCGTCTTCACTACCGCTCCTACAGGCCCTATGTCCTCCTCGCCACTTATTCCTTCATAAAACATGTGCACGATATCAGCACTAAGGATTGAGCCTATCTATATTCGCGCTTTACGGCTACAACCTGTTATGGACTATCTTACGGATGGGTTTCGGTGCCGCTATACTCGGGTTTTAACCTCGCCATTTTTTTTTATTTTGAACGATTGCACGGACAGCACTACGGAGCAGCGAATACACGTGAGAATAGTTGCGTTGGTGCATTGGGCGTTTCCTGACCTCATCATTTCTCGTCACGAGATACTACAGTAAGAAAAATTCGTTTAACAGCCCAAGGTGGCAGCACTAGTGATGCAGAACTATCGATGGTACTATCGATAGCTTAGTCACTGTCGAACTATTGATGGTAAAAAATACTATCGATAGTGTTATCGACAGTATAAAATCAACAGCGCGAACTCAGTGCAGAATAAACTTGGTTCCCCACGCGCGTGATACATAGTGTACTTTGAGGACCAGCCTGAACGGCAAGAATGTTGACATGCTTTTGTTCTTCTCGTGAGTTCTTTGCCGACACATGATCTTAAAGTCAAGCTATTCAGCTGTAGCAGGAAGGTAGGCGTAACATGTAGTGGAAGTGCGTGGCTTCAAACGTATATGGCATTTTATGATTTCAAAATAACAAAAATATCATCAACTAGGTTTGTTAGTTTTAAGGTTAACTGGTTGCTTTTGCATGGGAATTTATTGATTTATTCAGGGACCTATCCCGCTATTTTCACTGCGGAAATAATTTATTTCTTTTGCCAAGAATTGCTAATTAATTAAGCAAAGCTGATAGTAGGCTGTAGCAAATGTTTTGCCAATATGGCCGGCCCGCAACAGCATCATTATTCCCACCACTATCGATAGTATTACCACGTGCGTTCCTTATTATCACTTTTGATGTATTCTGTTTTCGCCCACAAAGACTGCCAGCAACGCTCAGCGCAAACCGCACCTCATTTTTCGAGAAGCTTCGCGATTATCCTACATCGTTTTGTTAGGATTGCGCGCAGGCCGCGAACGGCCTAGATTGTTCCAGAGCTTGCGCGACCACCAATGATAAGACTGGAATATTCGTCCTCACATGTATAAATGCCGACGCACTTCACCACTTGTCAGTTGATCGACGGCCGACGCTCTGTTCGTCGCTATCAGTGCATTGCTGTAGTCTTTCAGTTCACCGGCCACAAGTTCGGCCAAATAAAGTTTCATCTCTGACGTGCTGACTGCTGCCTTCGACGACGTGACGACCACGTGACATCTGGTGGAGGTGCTGCTTCCTTGATGTTCCGGATACTTACGAAGAGCCGGGAACCAAGCCCACGGCGTGAAGAAGACGTCGTGAAACAGCGAGCTAGCCGCAGGCTACAAGGCTTGCAACCCGAATACGGTCTCCTACAGGACAAGCTAAGAGCCACGGCGACGAACACAACGGGCACGATGACAGCCGTAGCGACCCCTGCAGCTGTCGTGATGCAGCCGCCCAGACAGCCGCCGACCTTCCATGGATCACCAAGCGACGACCCCGAAACCTGGCTCGAGACGTTCGAAAGGGTCTCAACGTTCAACAACTGGGACTCCGAGGACAAGCTGCGCCACGTCTACTTTTAGCTTGAAGGCGCAGCAAGGACCTGGTTCGAGAATCGGCAGTTCACTCTTCGAACCTGGGACGTCTTTCGCACCGCTTTCCTGTAGACGTTCGCAGGCGTCGTCCGAAAGGAAAGGGCCGCAGCCTTGCTGGAGACACGGGTCCAACTTCCAAATGAAAGCGCGGCCCTCTTTGCAGAGGAAATGACCCGGCTGTTTCGCCACGCAGACCCTACCATGACCGAAGACAAGAAAGTCCGCTTCCTCATGCGAGGGGTAAAGCAAGAGCTCTTCGCTGGTCTGATGCGGAACCCACCTTCTACAGTCCAAGAATTCGTCTCAGAAGCGACGACAATTGAGAAGACGCTGGAAGTGCGAACCCACCAGTACAATCGCCATTCGATTGAAGACAGCCTAGCTGTTCATGCCGTCGCCTCCGACGACCTGCGCGAAACGATCCGAGCGATCGTTCGGGAGGAACTGCGCAAGCTGTTACCCTCACCACAGCCTCAAGTGGACTCGATCGCAGAGCTCGTTCGATCAGAAATTAAACAGTCACTGGGTGTTCCTCAGCCGCAAGCCATTAGCTACTCTGCAGCTGCCCGACGCTACGTTCCCCCTCCGCGCCCACGTCAAGACACCGCATCGCCACAGTTCGGCCGCGAGACGCCGCCGCCACCACCACCACCGACGCCCTACCGTCCTCCTGTCACCCTGCGCTATGCCCAGCGCTACTCGCCAAGGAAAACCGACGTTTGGCGCGCCCCAGACAACCGCCCGCTCTGCTATCACTGCGGGGAAGCCGGCCACACCTACCGCCGCTGCCAGTACCGACAGATGGGGCTACGCCGATTCGCCGTCAACACACCGTGCCCGCAGCCAGGCGAACGGCCTCGCGACATCGACGACTACCTCACCGGAACACAGTGGCAAGAACGACGACCTTCCCGCTCGCCGTCGCCAGGCCGCTACATGTCACCACACCGTCGGCAGCACACTGGCCCAAACCGGGGCCGGTCGCCTAGCCCGTATCCGGGAAACTAAGGGCAGCAACCGATGGAGGTGCGGTTGCTGTACGACAAAATGCCGAAGATCCTCCGCGGCCGCCGACGACGACAACGCCACGAGACCTGCAAAACACGACGCGAAGCAGACGAAGCCCTGACGACAAAACCTCGGTCCCTGAAGAAGACCTGTCGACGCGACGTAGAAGCAGCGGGACAAGCCGAGCTAGCCGTGACCCGACGCCGCGATTTAACCACAACGCAAGACGACGGATTAGCGACCTCGATGTTCTCTTCGACGGGCACAACGTCACCGCTCTCGTCGACACTGGAGCTGACTATTTCGTCATCAGTGGGCCGTTCGCAGCAAAGTTGAAGAAAGTTAGGAACGCTTGTCAAGGCCCCGAAATCCGGACCGCTGGGGTCCATCTAATAACTCCAGCTGGAGTCTGCACCGCAAGAGTCACCATCAATAACCGGACTTATCCTGCGAGCTTTGTAATCTTACAGCATTGCTCCAGGGATGTGATACTTGGGATGGACTTCCTTAGCCACCACGGCGCCGTCATTGATCTGAGGTCTGAGTCAATACCACTAACCTCAGAAAAAGCGCTGCCGCCACACACGACGCTAAGAAACCCCTATTGAATGTGATAGAAGAGCATGTCACCATTCCGCCTCTCTCCAGCATCATCACTTCCGTCGGCACCTAAGAACCCCCGCACCTTGAAGGTGTCATCGAGGGCGATCAGCACCTACTTCTTAACTGTCAGATCTGCGTCGCAAGAGGCATAGCCGAGCTGCGTGATGGCAAAGCAAAGGTAGTGCTGACATACTTCAGCCACGAATATGGGCACCTCAACATTGGTACGATGATCGCCTGCATCCACGAATTCGTGGACGCTAGCAATGCTTTCGCCCTCTTCGATGCTACCGAACCTGCTTCAACAGATCGACGAACCCAACCCGATTTCGACGTCAACCCGAGCCTCCCGAAGCACAAGCAAGACCAGCTAAAAGCCCCGCTCCTACAATTCAAGGACTGCTTCTCGTCGTCGTCAAGGATTCGACAGACCCCAGTCCCGAAACATCGCATAACAGAAGTGCCCGACCAATCCGTCAGAGGTCGTACCGAGTTTCGACGCGAGAACGCGAGGGCGTGAAGAAACAGGTGGACGAAATGCTACGCGACGACATCATCCAGCCGTCCAAGAGTCCGTGGGCGTCACCTGTGGTGTTAGTGAGGAAGAAGGATGAAACCCTACGTTCTTGCGTCGACTACCGTCGCCTGAAAAAGGTCACGAAGAAGGACGTGTACCCTCTCCCACGAATAGACGACGCCCTAGATCAACTCCACAACGCCAAGTACTTTTCGTGGATGGACCTCAAGACCAGATACTGGCAAATCAAAGTCGACGAGAGAGACCGAGAAAAGACTGCCTTCATAACACCAGACGGCCTGTTCGAGTTCAAGGTCATGCCCTTTGGTCTTTGCTCGGCACCCGCGACTTTCCAACGTGTCATGGATACAGTACTGGCTGGCTTGAAGGGGCCGACTTGCCTCGTGTACTTGGACGAGGTCGTTGTGTTTGCCTCAAACTTCGATGGACACCTACGGCGGCTTGAAGCTGCGCTTCAAGCAATAAAGAGCTCCGGACTCACCCTGAAGCCAGAAAAGTGTCGCTTTGCGAACGAGGAGCTCTTGTTCTTGGGACACGTGATAAGCAAGTCCGGAGTACGCCCTGACCCGCAGAAGACAGTTGACATCGCTACATTCCCGCCACCTGACGACAAGAAGGCCGTGCGTCGATTTCTCGGCCTGTGCGCCTATTACAGGCGGTTCGTCAAAAACTTTGCCCGCATCGTCGAGCCACTTACTAACCTAACCAGGGCCGACGTCGAGTTCAAGTGGGAAACGGCGCAGGAGGAAGCATTTCAAGAACTAAAACGACACCTGCAGACGCCTCCGTTGCTCACGCATTACGACGAATACGTCCACACAGAAGTGCACACCGACGCAAGCAATGTAGGACTCGGCGCCGTTCTTGTGCAGAGGACTGACGGATTAGAAGGGGTAATCAGCTATGCTAGCCGGTCGCTATCAAAGGCGGAAGCCAACTATCCTACGAGAGAAAAGGATAATAATGTCTGGGGTTTAACGTCCCAAAATCACGATATGATTATGAGAGACGCCGTAGTGGAGGGCTCCGGAAATTTCGACCACCTGGGGTTCTTTAACGTGCACCTAAATCTAGGTACACGGGACAGAAAAGGATTGTCTTGCCATAATCTGCCAGTGTCTTGCCAGTTGTTTTTGGCGATAATCTCGCTCATGATGTTGTTACTAAAATTGTTTTATTGTGTTCTATCGCAATGTATAATGTGTAATTTTGTATGTAATTTTGACTTTTTTTGTGATTTTAACCATATATGATCCTGTGTAAACATATTGTCACGTTTAATACAAAGGCGACGTGCACAAGGCGGCGATACAAGGCCCCAAGTCCCGAACGGGGTCGGCACAGCCAAAAACAAAGGCATTGGCGCGAGAGCTACTGCGTCTTCGCCTGCCTCTTTCTCGCTGGCATATTAAGCGCGTGGCATTGCCCCTCCTCCTCAAGGAGCATTGCCTCGATGCTCAACGAAGCATTTACGGTAAACATAAACGAAAACCTAATGTCATCAATGTTACAATGTGTAGTATGGTTTTAACCGCACCACGTGCACAATATCGGGTCGTGGCTGTCGGCGTCGTGGTGATTGGCTTCCGTCCGGAAGGACTTCGTAGTTGACGTCGCTCACTCGTCGTAGAACTTTGTAAGGGCCGAAATACCGACTGAGAAGCTTTTCAGAAAGACCTTTGCGGCGCACGGGGGTCCAACCACACTTGGTCACCCGGTTGGTAATCGACTTGTCTGTGGCGGAGGTTGTAGCGCCGTGTGTCGACGTCCTGTTGTTGCTTGATGTTAACGCGGGCCAGTTGGCGTGCTTCCTCGGCTCGTTGTACAAAACATTCAGCATCTTCGTCAAGATTGTCGATGTTGTCAATGTCGTAGGGGAGCATTGCATCCAACATCGTCTGGACATCACGACCGTATAGGAGACGAAATGGCGTGAAGCGTGTGGTCTCTTGCGTAGCGGTATTGCACGCGAATGTTACGTAAGGCAGCACCTCATCCCACGTCTTGTGCTGTACGTCTATGTACATAGACAGCATATCAGTCATCGTTTTGTTCAGCCTTTCGGTCAATCCGTTTGTCTGTGGGTGATAGGCTGTTGTCTTGCGGTGTGTGGTGCAACTTAGCTGAAAAACCTGCTCAAGGAGCCTCGCCGTAAACGCCGTTCCTCGGTCTGTGATGACGCAGGAAGGAGCGCCGTGGCGTAGTACAACGCTCTCTGTGAAAAACTGAGCGACTTCGGAAGCTGTGCCTTTGGAAGAGCCTTCGTTTCAGCGTAGCGGGTTAAATAATCTGTAGCGACGATTATCCACTTGTTTCCCAAAGACTACAAGGGAAACGGGCCCAGGAGGTCCATGCCGACTTGATCGAAAAGTGTTCTGGGTGGCTGGATAGGGTTCTCGGTGTTCTGGGTGGCTGCGGGTAACCCCGCAGGCTTAACAGATGGGGATTTTCGGCGCTGGCATTCGCGGCAGGCTTGAACGTATTGTTTAACGCAAGCGGCAAGTTTCGGCCAGTAGTATGACTTGCGTACCCTAGCGAGGGTTCGGGTGATGCCCAGGTGGCCAGATGAAGGTTCGTCGTGGCAGGCAAACAGAATTTCGTCACGGAGCCCTGCTGGAACGACCAATAGATAAGTTTTGTTGCTGGCAGCAGCGTTCTTCTTGTACAACACGCCCTGTCGCAAACAAAAGGATGACAATCCGCGAGCGATATTCGGGGGCAGAGATACGTTGCGGCCTTCTAGATGTTCCATTATAGGTCGCAATCCAGCGTCTGCTCGCTGCCGTGTAGCTAAGTCTGTTATGCTTACGGCTCCAAGAAAAGGGCAGTCATCTTCGAGGTTTTGAGCGGGAGGTTCAACTGGCGCGCGTGATAACGTGTCTGCATCTTCGTGTGCGTGACCTGACTTACACACGATAGTGACGTCGTACTCCTGCAGACGTAAGCTCCACCGTGCTAGTCGTCCGGAAGGGTCTCTCAAGTTCGCGAGCCAGCACAGCGAGTGATGATCCGTCACTATCTTGAATGGGCGGCCATAGAGGTACGGTCGAAACTTAGCAAGTGCCCATACGACGGCAAGGCACTCCTTCTCCGTGGTACTGTAGTTGGACTCAGGGCGTGATAGGGTGCGACTTGCGTAAGCGATGACTCTTTCAACTCCCTCCTGCCGCTGTACGAGTACCGTGCCCAGACCTATGTTACTGGCGTCGGTGTGAATTTCTGTTTCGGCTTCCTCGTCGAAGTGCCCAAGAACAGGAGGTGATGCCAGGCGATGGCGAAGCTCGGTGAATGCAGTTTCTTGTTCAGAGCTCCAAACGAATGGTGTGTCGTGTCTATTGAGTCGAGTAAGTGGTTTGGCAATTTTCGAAAAATTGCCTATAAAGCTCCGGTAGTATGCACATAGCCCAAGGAACCGCCGAACACTTTTCTTATCAGCAGGGGTCAGGAAGGCTGCTACAGCGGTGGTTTTCTCGGGGTCAGTACGGACGCCTTCCGCGCTCACAAGATGCCCAAGGAACTTCAGTTCTTCGTAGCCAAAGTGGCATTTCTGTGGCTTTAACGTGAGGTTAGCCGGCCGGATTGCCTCGAGTACTTTTCGTAGTCGCTTCAGATGTTCGGAGAAGCTGGCTGAAAATACGACCACGTCATCTAAGTAGACAAGGCAGCTTTGCCACTTTACGTCGGCTAACACAGTGTCCATCATGCGTTGGAAGGTAGCTGGCGCAGAGCAGAGACCAAACGGGAGCACTCGAAATTCATAGAGGCCATCCGGCGTGACAAAGGCTGTTTTTTCACGGTCGCGCTCATCAACCTCGATTTGCCAATAGCCACTCTTCAAATCAAGGGAAGAAAAATACTTCGCTCGCCGTAGCCGGTCAAGAGAGTCATCAATACGCGGCAGCGGATAAACGTCTTTTTTGTGACGTTGTTGAGCTTTCTGTAATCGACACAGAAGCGAAGCGTACTATCCTTCTTCTTGACCAGGACGACGGGTGATGACCACGGACTGTTCGAAGGCTGGATAACGCCATCGTCGATCATTTCCTTGACTTGCTCCTTAATGGCTGCGCGTTCTTTCTGCGAGATACGGTATGGCTGTTGGTGGATAGGTCTTGCGTCATCGTAAGTGATTATCCTGTGCTGCGTGATTGGCATTTGACTCACTTTAGACGATTGAGCAAAGCACGTCCTGAATTCAAGTAACAGCTCTCGCAAGGCCTTCTTGTGCTCTTCTGTCAGTGCGTTGTTGATGTCAACATGTGCCACGGCTTGTCCATCGCGGCTACTGTCTTTACACGTAAAACACTCAATGACGTCCTCCAAGGCTTCAGCGTAGGCGACGGCAGTGCCACGGAACAGGTGACGATGCTCATTTGTGAAATTCGTGATCACGACCTCGGCTTCGCCGTTCCTAATGTCAACGATGCCTCGTGCCACAGAAATCCCAAGCGCCAGCAAAAGGGAGACGTTGCACTCTGCCAGTGTTTCACCATCACTTGTTCCTTCGGAAGTCACCTGAATCATGATACTTGCACGAGGTGGTATTGTCACACTGCCGTCAGAAACACGAAGGGCGGCTGTACGGCGGCAGGTGTCCTTTGACGTAGCCTTGACAGTAGAAAAGGAAATGCAGCGTCTGCGTAGGTCAATTATGGCACCGTATTTCCGAAGAAAGTCAATTCCGAGATTTAATTCGCGGGAGCATTCGCGTAGCACGAGGGAGCTGACCAAAAACGTGGAAATTCGTATTTGTAGCCTCGCAGTGCACACACCAAGCGGCGTGACAACATGTCCTCCAGCAGTGCGTACGCGGGACCCTGTCCAAGGCATGATAACTTTCTTCAGTAGGCTGGCCAATTTTCCGCTAATAATCGAGTAGTCAGCGCCAGTATCTACTAGAGCAGTTACATTCCGACCGTCGATAAGCACAGGTATGTCCATTGAAATGTCGCCAGGCTGGGATACATGCGTCGTCGAATTTCCGTCGGTACGATGTCTCGTCGATTGGAGGTCTAGGTCTTCATCACGTCGATAATCAGCGGCCTCGCCTCGAAAGGTCGCTGGCGTCAGTTTTCCAGGTCAGGGCTCGGAGATCGTCCTTGCGGCATCCGACTCCTGTGGCCCGAATAGGATCGCGACCGTGGTGATGGTGAACGTGACTGACGCCTGGGTGGTAGACGCTGCCGAGCGATAATATCTTCAATTTCGGGTGGTCGCTGTCCGAACCGGGGACGGGGTGAATTGGCAGGAAAACCCTGAAGGCCAAGTCGCCGGTAATGGCACTCTCGGTACACGTGACCCGCCTCACCACAGTGGTAGCAGAGCGGTCGTCAGTCCGGCATGCGCCAAATCTCGGATTTACGCGCGGCGGGCCGAGTGTCCTCAAAATAAGGAACCGCCTGTGCAGACTGAAGTGTGGCATACGGGGTTGCTGCCGATGGCGGCACTGTTGCAGGTGAGATGTGTCCGAATGTGTCGGCATAACTGGCGTGCTGGAAGCCGCTCACCGGAGGTGGTGTCACCGACGACGGGACGGTGCGTCTCAAAGCGTCGGCGTAACTCACACGTCGAGGTTCACTTGAAGGTGTGAACGCCTGAAGTGGTGCAGGAACCTGAACAGGTGCTTCGCGACGATGCGCGCCGAGCGCATGCTGCACTTCGTCACGTATGATGCTGGCGATGCAGTTAGTGGTAGGCTGCTGCTGCGCCTGGTGCAACTGTTGCAGTTCGTCGCGGACAACCGAACGTATAAGCTGCCGAAGCGTTTCCACGTAAGTCGGGAATGATCCTAGGCCGGTAGTATAGGTAGCATTCACTTGCCGATCATACTGGTTCCGCTGCTGCAGCGCCTTCTCCATGGCGACGGCTTCAGTGAGGAACTCCGCAACCGTCTTAGGCGGACTACGAATGAGTCCACCAAAGAGCTGCTCTTTCACACCTCGCATCAAGTGTCGCAGCTTCTTGTCTTCCGGCATGTTTGGATTGGCTCGGTTGAACAGATGTACCATATCCTCCACGTACATAGCCACATCTTCATTAGGCATCTGAATGCGGGACTGGAGGGCCCATTCAGCTTGCTCTCGACGATCAGGGCTGGAGTACGTCTCGAGGAGCCTGCGACAGAACTCGCGCCATGATGTTAGGAGGCCCTTGCGGTTCTGGAACCATGTACGAGCACCATCCAGAAGACTGAAGTAGACATTCCTGAGTTTCGCGTCTTCGTCCCACCCATTGAAATCCGCTGCGTGCTCGAACTCAGCCAGCCAGTCTTCCATGTCTTCAAAAAGACCACCACGGAAGGGACTCGGTACGCGCGGTTTTTGCAGTGTGTAGTAAGCGGGTGCGCCTGCAGCTGCAGTTGCAGGGATGGCAGCAGGGGTGAGCGCAGTAGTATCCTCCATACCTGTCGACGTTGAAGTTGTACAGCGGTGCACAATCTCGAGCACCAGTCACCGAATTCTCCGGCTAGCACGGTGTACTGGCGTAAGTTCCGGTTTCTGGTTCGCGTTCCTGCTACTGGAAGGGGTCTGTTGCATAGGTGAGATTACCCCGCACCTCCACCAATAAAATGTCACGTTTAATACAAAGGCGACGTGCACAAGGCGGCGATACAAGGCCCCAAGTCCCGAACGGGGTCGGCACAGCACAGCCAAAACAAAGACACTGGCGCGAGAGCTACTGCGTCTTCGTCTGCCTCTTTCTCGCTGGCATATTAAACGCGTGGCAATATAGTATTTTTCATGTGCCTTCCCTGCTATTTTCTCTGAAGAGATTGGCAGTATTGTTAAATGAATTAAATAAATAAATCTGGGCTACATCAAAGTTTCGCCCCCACCTTTACGGCAGGCCCTTCAAAGTTGTGAGCGACCACCACGCCCTGTGTTGGCTAGCTGACTTCAAGGACCCTTCAGGTCGTCTCGCACGATGGAGCTTGAGACTTCAAGAATTCGACACTATCGTCGTTTACAAGTCCGGAAGAAAACACTCTGACGCCTACTGCCTGTCTCGGGCCCCCGTGGACCCGCCGCCGCAAGACGACCAGGATGATGAGTACTTCTTGGGAACCATAAGTTCCAACGACCTCGCTGAACAACAGCGATCCGACCCGAAACTCAAAAGCCTTATAGAATACCTCGAGGGCAAGAACGCCGTCGTTCCGAAAGTGTTCAAGCGAGCACTGGCGTCGTTTTTCTTACGCGACGGCGTTCTCCAAAAGAAGAACTTCTCACCACATCGCGCCAAGTACTTTCTCGTGGTGCCTTCAGAATTGCGACCAGAAGTCCTCCAGGCCCTGCACGACGACCGGACAGCAGGACACCACGGTGTTTCCCGAACGCTGGCAAGAATACAGGAAAAGTACTACTGGCCGTGCCTTGCCGCCGACGTCACTCGCTACGTAAGGACATGCCGAGACTGTCAGCGACGCAAGACACCGCCCACAAAACGAGCGGGCTTTCTTCAGCCGATCGAGCCACCTCGGCGACCGTTCCAGCAGATCGGGATGGACTTACTGGGGCCGTTCCCAACGTCGAATAGCGGTAATAGGTGGATCGTCGTAGCTACCGACTACCTGACCCGCTACGCCGAAACAAGGGCCTTACCTAGAGGCAGTACCGCCGAGGTATCGAAGTTCTTCGTTGAAGACATCGTTCTGCGTCATGGCGCCCCAGAGGTCCTCATCACCGACAGAGGTACGGCGTTTACCGCGGACCTAACTCAGGCGATCTTGAGGTACAGCCAGACAAGCCACCGTTGGACCACTGCCTACCACCCTCAGACCAACGGCCTGACCGAGCGTCTAAATAAGACCATCGCCCACATGCTGGCCATGTACGTCGACGTCGAACACATGACATGGGACGCCATCCTTCCGTACGTGACCTTCGCGTACAACACGGCCCTACAAGAAACGGCGCAGATGACGCCATACAAGTTGGTCTACGGACGGAGCCCGGCAACGACGCTCGACGCCATGTTACCAAACGTGACCGACGAGGACAACATCGACGTGACCACATACCTACAGCGCGCCGAAGAAGCGCGACAGCTCGCCCGCCTACGGATTAAGAACCAGCAGACGACTGACAGCCGCCGCTACAACCTTTGGCGACGCCACATGGAATACCAACCCGGTGACCGCGTATGGGTATGGACGCCAATACGCCGACGGGGACTTAGTGAGAAGCTTCTTCGACGATACTTCGGACCGTACAAGGTACTTCGACGCCTCGGCGCACTCGACTACGAGGTTGTCCCTAACGGCATTACGAATTGTCAGCGGCGCCTCATATCGTGCGCCTCAAGCCGTATTACGCGCGTTGGTGATTCTGAAGGCTGTACATTTCCCTTATTATTGTACTTTCTTGCTTATGATTATTGTGTATTGTACTTTCTTTCTTTATTGTTGTTATTTATTGTTGCATGCATTGACCATACCCCCCCCCCCTCCCATGTTCTGTTTTAAGCATCGGGACGATGCTTTTTCAGAGAGGGGCATTGTCACGTGCGTTCCTTATTATCACTTTTGTTGTATTCTGTTTTCTCCCACAAAGACTGCCAGCAACGCTCAGCGCAAACTGCGCCTCATTTTTCGAGAAGCTTCGCGATTATCCTAGATCGTTTTGTTAGGATTGCGCGCAGGCCGCGAACGGCCTAGATTGTTCCAGAGCTTGCGCGACCACCAGTGATAAGACTGGAATATTCGTCGTGACATGTATAAATGCCGACGCACTTCACCACTTGTCAGTTGATCGACGGTCGACGCTCTGTTCGTCGCTATCAGTGCATTGCTGTAGTCTTTCAGTTTCCCGGCCACAAGTTCGACCAAATAAAGAGTTTCATCTCTGACGTGCTGACTGCAGCCTTCGACGACGTCACGACCACGTGACAGTATGGTCACGTGGTTGTGACGGTGAAGAATGCTGCAACAAGGCTGGGAAATACGGAGCTCTTTCTTTGGGTGATCTTATGCCCAGAAAATCAAAACTTAAAATACAAGCGATACAGGCTGCGCACTCATAGCGGCAAGAACAGTCATCGGCCGTCGAGTAATCTGATCATCGGTTGAACGCGTCATCTTTTATACAGTCATCGAACCTTCCAGCGTTATCGTTGTGCTCGCGTAAGCTCAAGAATAAACTTGACTGTTCGCGTTCGTGGCGTAATATTAACAGAATGATCTCAAACAATCGTGAAGCTTTTCAAACATTACGGCATGGTCTGCGTTAAATGTTGTTAACAGTTTGTATGGGTGAAACCCGATTACATGAAAAAAAAAGCAGTACACACAAGTGGCAGTAATATTGCTAGTAATATTAACCATCGTACTACCAATTACACTAGCGATAGTTTGTCGATTGTCGTACTATCGACAGTTTGTCTACACTATGGACAGTTTAAAAAATGAAATTCAGCTTCACTAACGTGAAACCTGTGAAGGGGCGAAGCATGCTGTGTGCGCCGGTGTTTGCTAGAGCAAAATCACTGCTAATGGGCAATGAGAGAGAGAAAAAAAATTTTATACACAGAGACCCGCAGTCCGCTTTTAGTTACCGTGCACGCTGCAAATCTTTATTATTCAACTACGTACAAGAGAAATCTGCCACCGGCACTATATTGCAGGTAAAGATCCAGCGCCTATATATACGCGGTGGCCGGTGAACGATTGTGCAGAGCGAGCTGTCGGTTTTTCTAATAAAAGATCACGGCGTTGCGCAGGAGAGAAGCGTAGGAAAGAAGAGACAGGGGGAGGGCACGCGCATGCGCATTGGGTGTGGACGGCTCCCGTGGCGTGCTTGTGCTGGCGCTAACGCTGACACTGGCGGCAACGTTCACGCTGGCGCTCATCGCGACGTGGCGCAGGAGAGAATGAGGTGCGTGAGAGGGGGGAGCGTAGGAAAGGAGGGGGAGGGGACGTGCATGCGGAGGGCGCGCGAGAGGAGGGATCAGGACTGAAAGTTGGGCTAGTTGGGGATGCATAATGGGCAAAAAACAACGCGCAGACGGACGGGACGAACAGCGCTTGTTCTGTGTATCCCTTTCTTCGTCCCGCCCGTCTGCGCGCTTTTTAGGGAGCTTAGGAGAAGAAGGGGAGGGGACGCCCGCGGGACGGGGGCAGCGTAGGAGAGGAGAGAGAGGGGGAGAGGACGCGCATGCGCAGTGGGGGTGTGGAAGCCGCGGGATGGACAAAGCCCCTGCCTTGAGATGCTTCGCGTCTAAAAACTATCTATGCTATCGATAGTCAATTTACCGATAGTTCTGCATCACTGGGCAGCACCCACATGTCGAAACAACAAAGAATGTAGATGGCGTACGTTCGCGTTTCTTTCCATTCCCACTGTACCCCTTCCGCAGGCAGTCTGCCAGGCCTTGCTGCCGGTTCGATATTTGCATTCGAGTTTGAGAGCATTAGCGTTTTCTTTTCTATTTCAGGCTATTGCAACCACATCATTCGCATGCCTTAGTATGGTGATACTGTTGTGTTCCACTCTGCAAATGGGACGGAAAGGAATCATGATTGTCTTTTTTGTTATTTCACTTTACTTATAAAGGAAAAAACTCACAGAGCACCTTATGCATTCACCTAAGACGACTGGAAGGCGAAAGCCATCCTCTTCTTTTTTTCCCCAGAGAATGTAGTGGACATCCCCTGCCTCCCTTCGAGATATTTCTGTACCTAACGTGCTTTTCTGACAGACTCTAGGATCGGAGGCCCTGCTAGCTTTCTGCACCTCAGCTTGCTATGGAATGCCTCCGTGATCGGCCCATTTTGACCAAGCGAAGATGTAACAGGACGTTGTCACGTTATGTGACGTCACGTTGATGTCACAAAATTTTATTAACTGTGACCTCGTATGATGACGTCATCACGTAATGATAATTTCTTGCATTAGTCGTGTTGACGCCTCCGACGGTCAATTTTCGAGTTTCATGAGGCATCTAAAACTTTCGGCTTAATACCTGTTCGGCTGTCGTTCCATGACATTCCAGCTGCCGCTGGTGTTCGGGAGAGGTGGCTTGCAGTAATTAGGCGGTATAATTGGTCTCCTAACACATCTTCAAATTACACAAGAATATGCAGCTGGCATTTACGACCCGAAGATTTCATAGAATATATATAAGAAGCGGCGGCTTAAGAAGGATGCCGCAGCGTCAGCCTTTGCGGACCGCCCTTCACGTTTGCTGCCCAAGGTAACAACTGAACCAAGCAAGGCAAGTACCACTTAACGTGACCGTGATGCGTTCTAACAGTCAACGAATGAATCTACCAGTAGCAATGCTGCCTCGCGATAGCCGCCATGTGCAGCGCTGAATTAGGTCCCGAAGCCGAAGAATCGGAGCCCATGGACACCATATGCGCTACCGGCGAAACAACCGACAATATTCATGCACAGTGTCTCAATGAATGCGTGCAAACGGCTGGGCAGGTTGCCCCGGGCGACGAACGCGTCCAGGTCGACAGCCATTCTGCCTTTACGTTTCTCACTACCGAAAAGGCCAAATGGAAGAGAAAAGAAAGAAAGCTGAGGAGACAGATACTGAGGCTACAACAATACGTCGACAATTACAAAGACGAGCTCAAGCAGTTGAGGACAGGCCACATTTTTCGAGCCTATCACATTGGCTAGGGTCGGCACTACGACTTTAGACTTTAACAACAGCGTCTGTTCGCACACATCGGCCAGTGTTGCAGGAAGCGCGCGGCATATGCAGCTATTTTTGTCCGTTTTTCGCACCACCACGATTTAACTGATTTATTTATTTATTTCAAAATATTTCAGGCCAATTGCCCAAGTAGAAGGGGCAATACACATAAAAAATATGCAAGGATGGCATAATACATGTAATGGTACAAACTAGAACTAATACAGAACAATAAAGGCTCAAGAATAAAAGACAGGGGGCACATAGACTTAGTAGCGCTCATATATAGTAATTCTCAAGTTAAGTTCTCAAATGATGGAATCACTTGGCATTGTTCCTCATTTTCTGGTATCAGCTGTTGCTTTCTCTTGGTGGCGACAAATGTAATTCTAAATAGTTTTACGAAGTGAAGGGGTGATCGCGTATATCTCTGGAAGCAGTTTGGTGACATTTCGTGTTATTTAGAGCATGAACTCACGGCTTGTGTTTAGTGTGCAACACCAGCAGACGGTAGCACGCATCTGGGAACTTTAAGCGCCTGAGCTTTCAGTATTAGCTCCTGGAAAATGCTGCTTTCAAAAATACACTTTCAGACAGTCAGAAACCGACTCTCAGTCTAGTGAACGTAACGGTGACAAAATATTCTGCTCATCCCTGCCATGCGCTCGCTGGTATTGGCCTAGCAGACGACGCGCGAGCGTCTCGATCAAATAGCCGCAAACTACACATGCCTTTGAAATGGGCTGGTTCCCCAAAACGACAAGTGCTTAATGATTCCCGTTTACAAGTTTTCATCATACTTTAAACAACGGGAATATAGGCGAAAACTGAACCTTATTGCAGCTTGGAATGCAGCCACGGCATTCGTTTCCGCGAGCGACGACACGATGGCGCGTCTACTGTGGTGGCTGCGCCTGGCGGATAAAAGCCGCACTAACGCAGTCCTCTCCTTCGCCCAGACGCAGAAAGATAGATGATGCGCTCTGTGCAGCCACTGTGACTTCCGCACGATGTTCATCTGCCCGCTGTAAAAAATGTTGATATTTTTGCTTAGTTAAGCCAGGTAAGCAAGGATCCTTCGCATTCTTCGTGGCATTGTGCTTTTGATGCGAATGTTTCTTTTGCTTGCTTTCATCATTTTACAGTTGACCTGTGAAGCGTACAAGCTTCTCTTACAAGAACCAGAGCCGTGTGGCGGCATGTACCATTTCGTACGCAATAATTTACCGCTTGCATTGCGTGCTCCACGCTGCGCATGCGCAGTACAGAAAAACAGCCTTAGCTCTTGTATACGTACGGTTCCAGCGTTAACGTACGTAGGGCAAGACAGTGGCGCTTGCTGAAGTGAAAGCCGTTCGCTTCGGATCTTTCGAGTCGTCGGCCTGCAGTGTTATGGCGCGTTGGCACTGAGACATTCGGCGGCGACAGCGCGCGGAATCCGCTTCGGCGGCAGCGAGATCCGCCGGAAAAGCCCTTTCCGCGCCGATCAGCCGAGGACCGATTTTTGCGGCAGCTGCCGCCGGATTCCCTCACCGCGAGCCAATGGGAACGTAAAGGCAAAAGGGGAAACTCTAACCAGAAGGTTTATTTTTAAAAACCCGACGTTTCGAAGCCTGACCGGCTTCTTCTTCAGGGGTGAGATGGCCCGAGGTGCACGGCGCTTATATGCGCTTTCTTGCCGACGGTTGCCGCAAGCCTTGACAATAGAGGGGGGGCAAGGTTCCCGTGGTGCGGTTGATGTTTTCCGCTGCATTCTGTATATGCCACGACTCGAGGAGAAGCCGCCGGCGCCAACAGCTTTCCTGTTCCAGGATCACCGCATCGTCAGGACTAATGCGGTGGTCACATTTTTCGCAGTGTTCCGCTACTGCACTCCTTTCGCTGTTCAGCTGACGCAGATCGTTCTTATGCTGCCGCATCCTTTCGCGGAAGTTCTTTGTTTCCCCGACATACGCGGCGGGGCAGTCTGAACACGAGATCCTATACACGACACCCTGCGCTTTCTCCACAGGCGCGCGGTCTTTGGGAAGGGGGAAAAAACGGCCGATGGTGGTGGTTGGCTTGTGTGCCACGCCGACCCCCGCCTTTCCCAGAATGCGCGCTAATGTTTCGCTGGTTCCCGCGATGTAGGGAATCGGCACACGGCGTCGCTGAGGCGGCGCCGCTGGCTCTCTACCCCCACCGCCCTTATTCCTGCGCAGGGCCTTGCGAATGAACGCCTTTGTGTAGCCGTTGTCGCCGAGATCCCGGATTATTTTTCCTTTTTCTTCCTTCTGCCGTCGTGGAGACGAGCAGATTCTTTCGGCCCTTTTCACGAGGCTTCGTACAACGGAGAACTTGTGGCAGGTGGGGTGATTTGAGCTGAAATGGAGGTAGCGTCCTGTGTGTGTTGGCTTCCTGAAGACAGAGAAAGAGAGGCTCTGACGTTGTCTTCTCACCAACACATCCAGGAACGGGAGGGTTGAATGGATCTCCATTTCCGCTGTGAACTGAATGTGGGGATCCACGGAGTTCAAAAGGGCGAGCAGGTTGTTGGCCTCGCCGGATTTCACCACGCAGAAGCAATCATCTACGTAGCGAACAAACAACTTGGGCTTGGGGTCACACACGGCAAGCGCTCGCTTTTCGATGTCCTCCATTACGAGAGCTGCCACTGTTGCCGATATCGAGGCCCCCATGGCTGTCCCACTGGTCTGTCTGTAAAACACCTTGTTGAAAGAGAAATAAGTACTTGAGAGGCAAAATTCCAACAGCTGGCATATCTGGTCTACCGAAAGTGGAGTTCGGTCGATCAGGGTGGGGTCGTCTTCGAGGGCCCGGCGCGTCACAGTCAGTGCGAGGGGCACGGGCACGCTGGTGAAAAGGGAAACCACGTCGAAAGACACCATGCGATCGGTTTCCTCAAGCACAACGTTGGACGCCAGTTCTACGAAATGCCCCGAGTGGCGGATGTATGTGTCCGTCTTCCCGGTCAGAGGCACGATTACCCTGTGCAGATAGGATGACAGAGCCCGTAGGGGGGAGCGGGTGAAGTCGACGATGGGTCGGAGAGGAATTCCCGGTTCATGGACCTTTGGGAGGCCGTAGAAACTCGGGGCGGATCCGTTTCTGCAAATCAACTTCAGGTAGAGGTTCTTGAAATCGGGATGATTGGTGAAGATCTGCGATAAAAGTCTGTTCAGATTGGTTTGGGTTTGAGGAGTCGGATCTTTCTTGATCTTGGAGTAAGCCTCCCCGTTCAGAAGTTCTCCTGCCCTCTTCTCATAGTCAGCGCGATCCATGACGACCGTTCTGTTACCTTTGTCGGCCGGTAGGACTACGATGGTCTTGTCCTTCTTCAAACCTATGAGAGCCTTCCTCTCTTCGTCAGGAAGGTTGCTGCTTAGCCGAGCCGGTATCTTGGAAAGAACTCCTATTACCTTGAGACGGGTCTCTTGACGGGCGCCGGCTTCAAGGTGTTGAATGCCGTCCTCGACTGCAGCGACTATCTTCGAGATAGGGGGAATGGCCGAGATGTTGAAACCATGTCCCTTGGCTAGTGCGGCTAACTCCGGGGTTGAGAGATGTCGGGATGAGAGGTTTGTTACGAAGGTGCTTGGGGGAATAGTCGCCGATTCCCGGTCCCGAAGTATGCTGCCCAACTTCTTGTCTTGGGCTACCTTGTGTTTCTTGGCCTCGGTGGCAGCTGATTTCTTCGCAAACTCCTCCAGAGATGGCATTATATCGGGGATGCGGTGTTCCAGCTGGCGTCGGGCGAAGAAAAGGTCCAATTCTTTCTTCTTGATGGTCGCGTTGCACTCACGTATGCGTGCGGTGAGCAGACGTTGTTCAGTTTTCCTGATGATCTGGATGCCTTCGGATGAAGAAACTGGGCGTTTCAGACGTAGGCTGTGCGGGATGACGCCGTTCTCTTTGCACGTACGGTTGAAATCCAAGTGGGACTTGAATACCGCTTTCTTTCGACGATCCTGGTGAATCGCTTGGCAAGCTGCATGGTCCCTTGGCCAAAATCTCGACGTAATGAATTAAAGGTAAACATTCGGCAGAAGTCTGCCTGGTTGGGTGAAAGACTAAAGGCAAAAGGGGAAACTCCAACCAGAAGGTTTATTTTAAAAAACCCGACGTTTCGAAGCCTGACCGGCTTCTTCTTCAGGGGTGAGATGGCCCGAGGTGCACGGCGCTTATATGCGCTTTCTTGCCGACAGTTGCCGCAAGCCTTGACAATAGAGGGGGGGCAAGGTTCCCGTGGTGCGGTTGATGTTTTCCGCTGTATTCTGTATATGCCACGACTCGAGGAGAAGCCGCCGGCGCCAACGGCTTTCCTGTTCCAGGATCACCGCATCGTCAGGACTAATGCGGTGGTCACATTTTTCGCAGTGTTCCGCTACTGTACTCCTTTCGCTGTTCACCTGACGCAGATCGTTCTTATGCTACTGCATCCTTTCGCGGAAGTTCTTTGTTTCCCCGACATACGCGGCGGGGCAGTCTGAACACGAGATCCTATACACGACACCCTGCGCTTTCTCCACAGGCGCGCGGTCTTTGGGAAGGGGGAAAAAACGGCCGATGGTGGTGGTTGGCTTGTGTGCCACGCCGACCCCCGCCTTTCCCAGAATGCGCGCTAATGTTTCGCTGGTTCCCGCGATGTAGGGAATCGGCACACGGCGTCGCTGAGGCGGCGCCGCTGGCTCTCTACCCCCACCGCCCTTATTCCTGCGCAGGGCCTTGCGAATGAACGCCTTTGTGTAGCCGTTGTCGCCGAGATCCCGGATTATTTTTCCTTTTTCTTCCTTCTGCCGTCGTGGAGACGAGCAGATTCTTTCGGCCCTTTTCACGAGGCTTCGTACAACGGAGAACTTGTGGCAGGTGGGGTGATTTGAGCTGAAATGGAGGTAGCGTCCTGTGTGTGTTGGCTTCCTGAAGACAGAGAAAGAGAGGCTCTGACGTTGTCTTCTCACCAACACATCCAGGAACGGGAGGGTTGAATGGATCTCCATTTCCGCTGTGAACTGAATGTGGGGATCCACGGAGTTCAAACGGGCGAGCAGGTTGTTGGCCTCGCCGGATTTCACCACGCAGAAGCAATCATCTACGTAGCGAACAAACAACTTGGGCTTGGGGTCACACACGGCAAGCGCTCGCTTTTCGATGTCCTCCATTACGAGAGCTGCCACTGTTGCCGATATCGAGGCCCCCATGGCTGTCCCAGACAGACCAGTGGGACAGCCATGGGGTCAGAGCCTCTCTTTCTCTGTCTTCAGGAAGCCAACACACACAGGACGCTACCTCCACTTCAGCTCAAATCACCCCACCTGCCACAAGTTCTCCGTTGTACGAAGCCTCGTGAAAAGGGCCGAAAGAATCTGCTCGTCTCCACGACGGCAGAAGGAAGAAAAAGGAAAAATAATCCGGGATCTCGGCGACAACGGCTACACAAAGGCGTTCATTCGCAAGGCCCTGCGCAGGAATAAGGGCGGTGGGGTTAGAGAGCCAGCGGCGCCGCCTCAGCGACGCCGTGTGCCGATTCCCTACATCGCGGGAATCAGCGAAACATTAGCGCGCATTCTGGGAAAGGCCGGGGTCGGCGTGGCACACAAGCCAACCACCACCATCGGCCGTTTTCTCCCCCTTCCCAAAGACCGCGCGCCTGTGGAGAAAGCGCAGGGTGTCGTGTATAGGATCTCGTGCTCAGACTGCCCCACCGCGTATGTCGGGGAAACAAAGAACTTCCGCGAAAGGATGCGGCAGCATAAGAACGATCTGCGTCAGCTGAACAGCGAAAGGAGTGCAGTAGCGGAACACTGCGAAAAATGTGACCACCGCATTAGTCCTGACGATGCGGTGATCCTGGAACAGGAAAGCCGTTGGCGCCGGCCGCTTCTCCTCGAGTCGTGGCATATACAGAATACAGCGGAAAACATCAACCGCACCACGGGAATCTTGCCCCCCCCCCCCCCTCTATTGTCAAGGCTTGCGGCAACTGTCGGCAAGAAAGCGCATATAAGCGCCGTGCACCTCGGGCCGTCTCACCCCTGAAGAAGAAGCCGGTCAGGCTTCGAAACGTCGGGTTTTTTAAAATAAACCTTCTGGTTGGAGTTTCCCTTTTTGCCTTTAGTCTTTCACCCAACCAGGCACACTTCTGCCGAATGTTTACCTTTAATTCGATGGGAACGTGAGTCTAACATTGGAAAAATGGTGGCGTGCTTGTGATATCGCAGTCGTCGAAGCCCGTACCAACAGCGAAGTCTTTCGTAATCATCCTGTAGTTCTCGATAACTGCCAAGTGTTGTCGTGATTACCATCTTTGCAATACGCCATCGCGATCTCGCAGAACGGGTAGCATTATCTCGGCTCAACCATGCTTCTGGCCTCTTGCAAATCAGGGCGAACCAACCACAACTGCTTGCGTCGTTTCTTGCTCGGCGAATGCATGTTTCTCCTCGTCAGACATCGCCAGAAAGTTGCTTTCCAGCAGGCCCAGCAGTTCGACGACCCTTCTCATGTTTATGCGCTTCGCCATAACGAAACGCGAACACAACGCAGAGCGCCTCGATGCCAGCGTTCCTTCGCGCGAAGGAACGATGACAACTAGGCGCCCAAATTTCGGCGGTGTGGTTGGTAAGTAGTGCGAACAATGCGGAATTTTGGTGGCACAAGGATTCCGGTAGCTGTGGCCGGCGGATTCCCCAGTGTGAATGAGCCATTAAGCTTATTCAGTCACCGCTCAAGCTCGTAATTGATTAGGTTTGAGTAATGAAGCTTCACTAACCGTATACTACTGTCAAAATGGCTCACTTTTTGAGATAGGCTCTTAAATAGCAGCACAGAAGCCTTGACAAGAATCTGTCCATGCTTGATGCAGCCGGGTCGAGATGGCGCCCTTGGATGTATTTATTTATTCAGTGCATTCGCCCGTCTCAGTAGATCCGACCACAAAGCAGCCGACACGTGTCATGTTTTCTGCCGTAAAACAAAGTGAAATGCGGTCCTGAGGATTTTCCTTCTCACTACTGAGTGTTTTTCGTATCTAAATCGCACCGTGTGTCTTTACGTTAGCACTAGTGTTTCATTTTTTTCCGCTGTACTAGAAGACCAGCTTCTGCCGCACAGTCCATAACGTCCGAGTGCTAGCTCGCTAACCCTAACGCTAACCTACGCACGCTAACCCCAACCTCAGCGTTTTACACTGAGCTGAAACGTTCTACTTTGGAATGAACACAGAATATTTGGCACGCATCCGATAATGCCCAAGAGTACTTCCAAGTCACGTACATATTCATCAATGCCGTTATACAAAATGGCGAAGCTTGCACTTAGTCGCGCAAGACTTGAAACAGCGATCATGTGCGATTCTGAAGTCTAATCTGGTAGTTTCTAGGTTGTTGCTAGGCTTCAGCTAGGTGATACTAGGATGTTTCTAGGTTGCTTCTCAGTGCAGAGAGGCTCGAATTAAACCACAGACCGTCACAAACAGGACACGCATGTCGAAACTCCAGAGACAGAAACTGGCGCTGAAATCGAGCGTTCGCACCTCCGATAGATCTGCGGACACGTCATCATTCGCAGACGGCTTCCGTCGCTTCGGGGTCTTCTCGCAGCCGCCGTCACCTTTTCCGTTCCCTAGTATTGTCTCGTTGTGCGTACCGCTGAAGCACTCTGTACAGATGCTTCAGCGAAGCTGAAACGTGCGGCCACTGTGTTTATCACTGAGCTAATGCCGATGGTTTATTAAAGCTTTTCTTAATTATTGGTTACTTCTGTCTAGAAAACTTAGTGGTTCATGCCGCCCGTCGCATTAGAAGAGGCAGCAAGTGGAACTTGCTCGAAAGCCTTCTCAACGAAAACAGTCCAAGAGCAGCACTCTCACTCTAGCCACAGATAAGCTTTTCCAGAAACAGATCGCCATTGGCCTCACGGAGAATGAAACTGCGAACAACCTGGCCTACATGTACCTCCCCATTAAGAAGAGCGAGTCACATGGCGAGTGCCGGGCGCAGGAGCGACCTACATATACAGGCCTACATAAGCCTGACCAAGACGAACTATTCACAGAGTCAGAAATCCGGCACGTTCTTTTAAACTGAGGCGACAGATTGGCCCCGAGGCCTGACGGAGTTACTAACAAACTCCTTCGGAACCTGGCCGACGAGGTCATTGAGATCATCAAGGCAGAAATCAATGAAGTGTGACGCTCAGCGCAGGCTCCATCGGAATGGCGCACCGCCAAAGTGGTGCTAATTCCCAAACCGGGGAAGCCGCCACACGTGGATAGCTTACTTCCCATCTCCCTAACGTCATTCATTGGCAAAGTTGCTGAACATACGATACATAACCCAATCCCAGAGCACATAGAGAGCTACTAACTCTTCAGACACAATCTAATTGGCTTTAGAAGAACCCCCTCTACACAGTACGCAATGCTTCTTGTCAAGAAATCTATATTTGAAAACGCTTCGCGCGATGTCAAAGGCATCCTTGGACTTAAACTCGCTAAACTTTTGACAGTGGCGCATGAGCACATGTTCAAAGAGATTTCCCACCTTCACCTAGGACAGAGATTTCACAATTTCACTATTTCCCTCCTGTCGAAGCAGAAGGCATTACTCAGACTTGGTACGATCTCAGGCGGGACATACGAACTGGGCAACTGTGGAAATCCTCAGGGCTCAATCCTATCCCCGATACTCCTCAATCTTCACATACACAAGCTTTCTACCAGGCTTTCCGAACACCCAAATGTAGGCCATGTCATTTACGCTAATAACATCACCATCTGGCCTCCGGGAGGATCATTCGCTGAGCTAGAGCAATCCCTACGGACGGCCCTGGAAGTGACAGAGGAGTTCCTTAAGGACACCAGAGCACAGCTCTCGCCGGTAAAATCCGAGGTCTTGCTCTACAGACAAGCTAGGCAAGGAGCCAGGAACCTTGAGCCTCTAGAAACACAAGCAATAGAAATCACGACCAAATGAGGACACCCCATTCCGAGGGCGGACTCTGGCCCCGCCACGGTGGTCTGTTGGTTATGGCGCTCTACTGCTGACCCGAAGGTCGCGGGATCGAATCCCGGCCACGGCGGCTGCATTTCCGATGGAGGCGAAAATGTTTGAGGCCCGTGTACTTAGATTTAGGTGCACGTTAAAGAACCCCACGTGGTCGAAATTTCCGGAGTCCTCCACTACGGCGTCTCTCATAATCATATTGTGATTTTGGGACGTTAAACCCCAGATATTATTATTATTGAGAACGGACTCTGTAAAATTTTAGGACGCTTAATCAACGCCAAAGGCTGCCATTCAGAAGCACTAAACAAGCTCAGCGTAAAGGCGCATAATGTTCTCAGACTTATTGCTGGAGTTGCAAACAGAAGGGGGGACTACAAGAGAACAACCTACTCAGGGTCTTCCAGGACTTCTTCATCAGCCATTTTACCTACACGGCGCCTTTCCTCAAGTGAAGTAAAGCTCAGAAAAGCAAACTTGATACGCTCGTTAGGTCCGCTCTCAAAATACTACTCGGCCTACCACAGTCCCTTAGTACGGAGTAACTCTTAGAGCTTGGCCTTCACAATACAATTGATGAACTAATCGAAGCGCATCTCGCCGCACGGATCTATAGGCTTTCATTAACTAAGCCAGGCAACAAGACTCATGACGAGGCCGGTATACTGCCTGTGCAACCGCCGTTTGACAGGCACACCCTGTCCAGGGAAGCCAAAGAAAGTACAATGGTAGAACACATACCAAGAAAGATTCATCCGGTATACAACGAAGGCCGGAGAATCCCACGAGTAAAGGCCATCCTTCAAAGAATTAATCCACATAAGGCCGATACTATCTCTGTTGACATGGCCGAGTACGGCCGAGATTATAGGTATGCAATCTCGGGTGTAGACGCGCATGGAAGGCTGATTAGCGCAGCTTCCGTTTGCACGAAACACGTTCACGTGGCAGAGGAGACTGCGATAGCCTTGGCCCTCCATGCTGCCAAAGGCCCAACGACTGCTTACTCCGACGCGCCTACGGCAGTCAGGTCTCTTGCAGCCACCCTCATATGCTAGCAAGCGACTAGCATAGTACACAAATCTCTCCAGAGTCCAACAGACAAAGAGACGGCGGGACAACACATATGGTGGTTCCCGGCTTACATTGTCGGAGTTGTCAATCAGGTAGGATGCTACCCCAACGAGCCGGCCCAATGTCTAGAGCGAGATATCACTCACCACGCCCCCACAAACGGCCCAGCTCTCCCACAGGATTGCCCCGCTAAAGAACCTCTATCCACCTTTCATGAAGTCACAGCACACTACAGACTAAGCAGGAGAAAATTTCCTCCCCCATCTCCAAGTTGAACAAGGCCCAGTCTGCCACGTTTAGGCTCTTACAGACACGAACATACATCACCCCCAGAGCGGTTGATCGGAGAGAGTCCAGCTTCCCGCCGTCGTGCTCTAAGTGTGGACATGAGTGCTATTCTTTCGGTCATGTGCTATGGCTGTGCCCGTCCAACGCGGCCTCCAACCTAAAGGACATGGCCCAGTGGGATGAACTGCTGCATAGCGCGGACTATACACATCAATGCAGGCTGTCCAGAGGGCTCGTGACGTCGCTGAGAGTCCCCATCTCCCGGTTCCGTTATGGGCGGATCCACCAACTTGATTGGGGAGCCTCCGGCTCACCTTAATCATTTTCCTCAGGAATTTTCAATAAAGGTTCTTGTCACTGTCACTGTCTTGCCACCCTTCTGTTGCCTGGTTCATTTTTTTGTCGACCAGCTTTGAGTAGTGGGATTTGCCGAATTTCTGTGGCACGTATTCGTTAATAATGATGATAGTTTTTTTACACACGAAAATTTTTACGGCCGCCTTAAACAGCTTCGCTCTTAAAAGACAAGCGTGAACGCAACAAATCCAACCTCACATTCAGTAGTCCTTCCTATGCGTGGCTGTGCGTACTTATACACCTAAGTTAAGACAAATGAAGCAAGGACCTAAGCACGCAATCTAGTGGTCATCCACCAGGAACTACGTCGCCATGTGCACCTTCGTGTAATCCACATCGTCGCCGTCATTAAACGGTGCATCAAAACGTATCATGATAACCTTCATGCCCATGTTTTGCATCAAGGTTAAGATCGCGCTGCATTGCCCAGCTATTCTAGTGAAGCAGATGACATTAAACCGTTAAAGCTGAAATTTGGGCTAGTTGGTCTTGACTTAAATAAATAATACAGTGCAACAAAACACGGACAGAGAGAGATGCACACAGGACGACCGCTATCGTCCTTAGCTGTCGTCCTGTGTGCGTCTTTCCCTGTCCTTGTTTAGTTCCGCTGTATTATGTATTTGGGAACACTAGAAGGACTGGCATTATTCATGCTCAAGATCGCGCAATACAAGACTGGGGTACACGTAGTAGAGCGCGCCTATATTGTGCTGGAGAGGCTGCTATTTTTAACAGCGAAGTTGTTCTACCTCGGCCTAAAATGCGTGGCCGTGCCCGAAATTTATCATCATGAACGGGTACGTGCAACAGAACTTGGCCAAATCCCACTAATCACCGCTACGGCGTGGCCTGTAATAGCCCTAATGGGTGAGAGAACTAATACAGAGAGAGAGAGAGAGAAAGAAGGACAGAAAGAAACAGAGACAGAAACACAGATATAAAGAAAAAGATCGACATTCTTGCCGAAAAAATGTGTTCGCGAGGTGGGACTCGAACCGGCGTATCCTCGATCTAAAGGCGAGCGTCCTAACCACTCGGCTATACAGGCACGCTAGCATAGCATGGCCTTGTATAGTATGGTGTAGCAAGTGGGTGGGAGCGGGAAGTGAGCGTGAGGAGGAGAGATGTGTGGTGAGGAGGAGGAATTGAGGAGGCGAAAGACTCAGACGTTGCAAATAAAGAATGAGAAAGATAGAAATAGAGAGACAGAAATGCAGAAGGAAAAAGAAAGAAAAAGAGTGTACATCAACGAAAGATAGAGCAAGAAGTAGAGAGAGAAAAATCACCGCCATATCCACGAAGTGAGTTGTGTTAGAGGAGCTTTCTCGGAGATGATCGGGCAACCCGCGAATCCTCCGTACACATTCCTCTACCTTCATATATAAACGTGACAACGTTGTTATCTATACATTAGCCCTCTTCGCTTCTGCCTCCCGGGCTCTCACCGCAGGGTCTTGGCGGAGAGCCCGCCGCGCAGCAGCCTTGGCTGGGGTGTTTATGCTGCGGAGCGGCAACGAAGAGTGTTCACTGAGTGAGCTCCCGGCGAAGATAAAGGAAGCGCGCCAAATGCGAGCGCCAACGAGAGGCGCGACCCTCTATCGGTCACCTATCTAACTAGCGCAAGCGCAAGCGTGATGTGCGCCGCCTTGAGCGGTGGAGCGCCATCTAGTGAGCATTCTTAAAATTACCGGAGAGTGTACACGCCGGAGACAACGGACAAGGCGCGAGCATAAGGAGTAAGCTCCTAAAAAGGATAGGAAGAGGAAGCAACCAAGCCACCTCTCTATAGTGCGTAGCCTGGCTGCGCCAGATCGTGTCCCAGTCAAGTGTGTACTCCCGACGAGCGAGCCACGCATCTCAAAGCTAGACGTGTTGGTCGACGGGGAGTATACGAGCGGCGACGGGCCCGTGCTTCGCAGTGCCAAGCTTTGCGCGAGTTAGTTCAATCGTTTCAATTTTTTTTGTACTCTTTTCCAAATGCGTGTCCGAAACACGTGATCAACAACAGAGTCACCTCTCATGCGCAAGGCTAAAGCTCTAACGGCACTGAGAAGAACCGTATTAGAATGCATAAAAGGTTCTAGAGAGGAAGCATTGCATTGCGATGAAGCAGCCAATAGGCAGAAAGGTGAAGCTATTTTGCTAGTTCCTGGCACTATATTACGAGCATATAACACAGCCCAAGGAAGAATGTATCTATAACTTTTGCACAATCGAAACTATAGTTTAAAACTCCCATTGTTCTACCAACGTTATAACGAGCCTGACTTTTATTAAAGTATATTCGTTATAACAATAAGTATCCAGCACGTTAGATAATATGCAGGCTCACCCAGCTAACTTCAGCTAAGTTTCAAGGAACACCAAAGAGGAAAATTTATTTTACTGGCATACGTAAATTGCCCTACCATAGCACGAAAAACACCATTGTTGCCGCAAGAAGACGCTAAGTAAACCAATAAATGCGCAAAACGCAAGAAAAAATATTGGTGGTGACGCCGTTTTGCTGTTGCCGCATGAACTCGCCATGCTATCCTGCATTTTGGCAGAGCCTACTAGGGCTTAAATAATTCTCTATCGATAAAAGAATGTTTTACATTGAGTTCTAATGCAGCCATAGGCTGAACATAGCAAATTTAGGAAAATTTTGCTGAAGCAACGAAGCCATCCTGCACAAGAAAATAATGAAAGCAACGAGGGCACCCTGACAATCAGGTGTTGATGTTTCAGCGCAAAACTCAAAAACTAAGTTTCAGCTTTATTCTGGTGAACTTATGACGTCGAAATTAATGGCAGCAGAGTTCTCCAAGCATTACTTATCAACTTAAATTGATTTAGTATTTTCCTTTGTGCCCAAACAAAGCATGTCAAACGGTCTAAGGCGCACAATAATCCATGTGACGGCCGCTCAATAGAAAAAGATGGCTGATCCCTCCATCATAGGAATCGGTATAACACGAAAGTTAAACGTGCCGTCACAGAAGTAGTTGACTGTTCATGGTGCATTGATATATGAGAGCTTGTACAATGTCTGTTGTTGTTTGGCAGATATAACACCGCTTGTTGTGCACGCGCTCACGTTGACGCCTGTGGCACATCTCTGTACCGACGACTAACGCCCATGAATATCATTTAACCCTTGCGGTAGCTGAAGTTTTCAAGATATACCTGGACATCGCGTATGGTAAATCGCGTGCAACTGTCATCAACAAGCACATAATGAACACTGATACTCGGTATGCACTCCTTCAAAGCGTGGTGAAACGCGAAGAGAAACGCTACGCGCATCGCGTATTCTCTCTAGCCTTGCCTGGCCGTTAATACGCACAGCGCGTGCGGGGAAGCGGTGCGACAGGCAGTCGAGCGTCGGAGAGCTATTTTTCGATATGGATGGATGGATGCTATCAGCGAGGCTTGGGCTAAAGCCGCCGCCTCGCAGTGTGTTAAATCTTTGAGAAAAATTCCACTTCTATTGGAAACGCCAAACGGGACGTTCGTAGCAACGGCGGTCCTTTTTTTTTCGAGCCTTGTTGCACACATGTCACCGCCCCGTTACGAAGTGGACGCTCGTAGCACCCATCCATCCAAGAGCGCTGTGAGAGGAAAGTGTGAAAGATAAAAGGCGCGTTCATGTAGCCTCCATAATGTGAACAATCAGAAAGGACTTTGCAATTACAGCTCATGGTATTAGGTTCCTCCCTTTTAAAAAGAGCCCTACCAATAGTACACCATATGATTTATTTATGTTATTAGGATTTCATTTGCTATGGAAAAGTCGCATGATCGACAGACACGCCGAGCCGCCACGATCGACGATATATGTCTTCCGAGAAGCTGCTCAAGTGCGCAGTGTTGCTGAGACTTTTGAGCCCGTTCCGGAGTGGCTTTCACTTCTGGTTGCTTGTGTGTGTTTGCCTGACTTTTGAAATGTATCGTACTGTAGGGAACAATGTGGGTGTTGTGTATGTTAAGGTAATTCTAATGTGACGAATTATGTAATGCGCTGTTCACAGCAATAACAGGCCATCTTTCCATGAAAAAAAGAATAAAAAGTTTGGCGGTGGCTCAGTGGACTAAACGCCCGCTAGCCATCATCGCGAACCGAGTGGTCCGCGTCGATGCGTCGACTCCTGTCAACGGAAGTTTTCCTTTTAGTTTTTTTCGTTGCCATCTGTAACGTTCCTTTTGCTGACGTATTTCCGTGACGGAAATACGTCATGAAAGTCTTGGTGGACCTAATACGCTTTCGTGTGAAAAAAAAAGACACAAAGGTGCGGCCTGCTGCATGCCCCCATAACGGCTGGAGCCGCCTAGTTGATCCTATTGCCGCTATAGCGCCACAAGACGGGACGGGGCGCACGGAGGAGGTTTAGAGAAAACACGAGTGTCTTTGTCTTGCGGGTTTTCTTGAGGAGGCCCGAACTCTTCGCAAATATTCTTGGCGATCATGCCATCGACACTCCTCCAGATTCATTATTTTCTTCAAAAACAACGATCTGCCATTTTATTGTATACTATACGGGCTTATTACGCCATTAAGTGTCATACGGAAATTCGTGCTAGCCGGCGTTGACATCCTTTCTTATAGTTCAAAGATCTCACAAAACGGAGCGGCTCGATGCAACTCATATATGGTGCGGTACAGCGTCTCCAGTGCGCCCAAACCCTAGCTTTTCTGCTCTCTTTTTTTGCTGTAAAGACGCGTGGCTGTACGTCTGCTAGCGCCAACACAGCGTTCCTGCTTGTGCCCGTGTGTTTCAGCGCGACACAACAGGCCACACCTCTTTCTTTTTTCTAATCGAGCAACCTTGTCCATGCATTCATCTATGAAAGAGAAAAAAAAAACCTTATTTTTATTTCTGGCGTAAGCATGCCAGCAAAAAGTATTTGTTGTTTTTTCTTCTTCTGAAATGTGCTTCCATATACGTAAGTCAACCGCTCGGTACTTGACGGATACCGTACTTACAAGCAGCAGATTTCATACGTATGGCTAGCGTAGTTTGAATATTTACAATGCTAGTGTTGCTCAAAGGAATAGTGTTACGGAATGATGTATCCTCAAATTGTGATTAATGAAGCACGTCGTCTGTGTGAAATGTGAAGCCCCTTATTTACTTATCTGACTTATTTTTTGTACATTTCAAACAATTTCAAACACACTAAATTCTTCCTTTCCTCTGTCAGGCTTAATGACCTGTCACTTTACGCTAATATTGTTCACATTTTGATTCAAAGTGAATAGGAAAACGTGCCAGCTCCATAGGCACTTGAACACTTGCTGAAAGACCAGGCAGGAACATGACGGCTATAGTTCTTCATGCAAGTGTTATCTGGATGCGGCATTGACAGCAGTTAATTCACATACGCACCATTTGCAAGAAAGATGACGATGGTTAGGACTTGCACGCCTGCAATATAACAGCAATTTTCAGTGGTTCACATTGCGCCCACAAATCCATCGGCTTGCACAATAATTACTTCATTCACTTTTTTATACAGTGGCAAACAACACTAGACATAAGAAAGCCATCGCCAACTCTGCCACTTAAGCTATCGGATAAGAGTACAGCTACTGGATAGGACATAATGCAGCGCTAAAAACACACACACCACAAAGTAAGGAACACAAACCGACGGGACAGGCGCTACTCCCAACTTTAATGAAGACTGCAAGATTGTGGCACATATATACACATCCCAATGCGCAAACGCAACGTCACAAACCATAGGGGGCGTATCATATCAAAGATTTGAAAAAAATTGTGTTCCGCATTGTACAGGAAGACTGGCGTCTGACTGACGCAATCATCATTCTTCTCTTTGACGTAGAAAGCCTCGAGAAGTTCACGCGCCGTTTTATCACGGCTTCTGCCCAGAATCCTCACATCATTAAATCTTGGCACACAAGAGCAGGTCTTACAATGCGCCGAAAAGTGCGCAGTGAATTCCTTCTTTAGATTCTTTGCGTGTTCCCTCATGCGGTCATTAATACATCTGCTCGTTTGTCCCGCATAGGACTTCCCACAAGTTAGTGGTATTTCATATACCACCCCCGTCACACACCGAGTGTATGGGGTGGCATGCTTGACTTGGCAGCCCGTCTTTGAGGCGCCCATGACGCGGGGGCACAGTTGGGCCAGCTTGTTGGGTGCGGAAAAAACCACAGGTACGTCGTACCTGTGAGCCACCTTTTTCAAATTGTGACTCACCTTATGCAAGTAAGGCACAACAACCGGCCGTTGGCCGCTCCGCTCACAAGCTGTAGCCGCGTTTTCCCGCGCCCCTGCTTTTAGCTTGCGGTGCAGAGATCCTGCCACAGATGCAATGACCGAATGAGGGAAGCCGGCTTTTGATAGCCGATCCAATTGGTGAAGAAAGCTGTCCCGCATCTTGTGCTCACAAGACTTTTTGAGCGAGGATCCCAGACACAGTGTGGCAATGGCCCTCTTCACCAGCTTGGAGTGGGCAGACTCGTACGCAACAGATCTTTTTTTGCTCTCGGTAAATAGCGCCAGCAAACGTGATCCTCTGAAAAAGTTAGTCTCAAATCTAAAAACTGTATCCTATTTCCAATGGGGTTCTCATGGGTAAAAGTGAGGCCTTTACCATTAGCTTTAAAAACATCTAAAACCTTGTCGACCTCGGAAACTTTAAAAGAACACGCGTGGTTCATCACAATTAAAAAGTCGTCGACATATCTAAAAACCTTTAAAACAGGCGTGCCCATGAGGCAGTTGTCAATGTTCTGATCTACTTCCGATAGGAAAATGTCACAGAGTAAAGGTGCTACGCACGAACCAATACAAATGCCCTTCTTTTGACGATACAAAGGGTTGTCAAAAGTGATCAAGGTATTCTTAAGGTAAGCATCAAGTAAAACTAAAAAGCAGTCTACACTTATACCCACGGCATTTTGAAACTGAACTTCCCGATTATATTCAACACATTTCTTAACTGTAGAGAAGAGAGCATCATGTGACACAGAGTAAAACAGTTCTTCAATATCTACAGAAAAAGCGTAGCCAATTCTCTGATTATCCTGAAAGAACCGACATATTTCGTCGGAGTTAGCAACACAAACTGTGCCAAAACTGTGCCAATACCAACTGTGCCCCCGCATCATGGGTGCCTCAAAGACGGGCTGCCAAGTCAAGCATGCCACCCCATACACTCGGTGTGTGACGGGGGTGGTATATGAAATACCACTAACTTGTGGGAAGTCCTATGTGGGACAAACGGGCAGATGTGTTAATGACCGCATGAGGGAACACGCAAACAATCTAAAGAAGGATTTCACTGCGCACCTTTCGGCGCATTGTAAGACCTGCTCTTGTGTGCCAAGATTTAATGATGTGAGGATTCTGGGCAGAAGTCATGATAAAACGGCGCGTGAACTTCCCGAGGCTTTCTACATCAAAGAGAGGAATGATGATTGCGTCAGTCAGACGTCAGTCTTCCTGTACAATGCGGAACACAATTTTTTTTCAAATCTTTGATATGATACGCCCCCTATGGTTTGTGACGTTGCGTTTGCGCATTGGGATGTGTATATATCTGCCACAATCTTGCAGTCTTCATTAAAGTTGTGAGTAGCGCCTGTCCCGTCGGTTTGTGTTCCTTACTTTGTGGTGTGTGTGTTTTTAGCGCTGCATTATGTCATTCAGCAAGCACCAACTCGCCCAACAACACGTTCTTCTACTGGATAGGAGTACGTTGAATCGCGGCCTATGATATTTGTTCCGTGTTACTATTCGTGGCAGCATGGTGGTCCATTGGCCTAGAGAAACCAGCAAGCTACAACCTGATTCTGTGTTCATTTGTAAAATACAGCACAAACCAGACGATTAACACAAGGAAGACACGGGACTATGCATCACCAACTAGCCTGCCAGCAAATGTTACTGATTCTGTGTCTGGGAAATCTGAATTGCCATTTCACTCATTCATTTTGGTAGCGTTCGCTAGTACTTTCACCATTTTTGTACACGTGTAAAAAGTTTGAAAGGATTAGAAACTATTAGCACTATTTGACATCAAACTCAACTTAGAGAAAATATGCTTTTACGCTAAACATCTATTGTATAGATACGTTCAGATATCTCACCAAGATTTAAAACCCAGTTTTTCTGCCAGAAAAGTCGCTTCGCTTCTTTTTATACGATTCGAAATTTCAAAAAATATTTGCGGCAACAATTATACCTCCTTTACCTTTCCTCAAAGTTTAGTTCAAGCGTTTTTGAAACGCAAGCGAAAGTTGCATGGTAACCGAAGTTCATAACTTCCGAAAAGCCAGCGGTGTAAATTTCAAGCTCAGTGCTATACATCGGTCCTGTAAGTTAAGGAAACTCTTCACATTCATTCCATAAAGCTTACTTTCTGTAAACATTCTTTTCACTACTCCTAAGCTGTATACCCTACACAATTTTTGACACCCACGCGTCATGCAGTTCACATGGCCTGACGTCTGGTGCTATTCTACGCTTCTGCCACGCAACATTAGTTAGAGTTGTTAAAAAATGCGGAAAGTTTGCGGTAGGTTGCGCAAAGCTTGGCACAGAGGCGCTGGTTGATCCTCAGCTCGTCGTGCTGCAGCACGGGGATCACAACTCCGGCGGCCATTGGATTAAACGTGCATGGCCGAAGAAGCTGCAGCCAAGAGACGGCGACGGGCGGATCCGGAATACGCGCAAAGCTTGCCACACTGAATGAGTTTAAATCGCTGTGCCTGAGCCACGGTGTAAGAAACTGTGGTGGTTGCTATGGCGACGACTCGGCGGCGGCCACTCGTCGGCGCAGCGGTGCCTTGGCTGTATTTAGCACAGGTGGCGCAGGGGTCATTTGTTATCGGACATCTTGCTGCCAGCTTGAACAGCTTCGCTGTTAAGGCCCGAACACACGTACGCGTTGCAGCGCGTTAACGCGTGACTTTTTGACGCGGCGTCGCGCCCTCTCCCTATGGAGAGGGAGGGTGCGCAGCTTCGCGTAGCCGCGAATCCTCTCCCCCCATAGGGAGAGGGCGCGACGCCGCGTCAAAAAGTCACGCGCTGACGCGCTGCAAGCGTACGTGTGTTCGGGCCTTTAAAAAAGACTCCGTGGTTAAACGCCTGGCTTCTTTTGTGCAGTGCAGAACAGGCGTCGTAAACCTATTGCCGTTCTCATGCGATCGAGTTTACATAGGCCAAACAAGTAGATGTATCAATACCAGGTTGTTGGTGCATACGCGTTCTTTGCAGGGAAATGTGCACTCGCACGTGTCCCAACAAGTTGCGCAGTGCATTGCGCGCCTACGTTTCATGAAGCTGAAGTCCTATCTGTGCGCCGAGATCAAGTCACGAGAGAAATAATTGAGGCTTACAATATCAGAAATAGGGGGGAGCAATGAGTCAGCGTACCTTCTATTGTGCTACACGATAGCGAACTTGCATTATTCGAAAGTGGGGTATCTTAGTACTTCCTTCCTTAAGGAGTACACGTGGCCTCCCTCGCGTTTTATTTTCGCAATCAAGATGAATGGTAGTTTGTCGTCTTCTGCGCTGTAAGCGTGGTATGAAATTTTTCTGTGTACATGTGCTTTCAATAAACATTCAGTAGCGAGTCAGCGCTCTGGTTCGTCCCTTCCGTGTCCGCGTCACGGAGGAAGAAGTATTTGAGGAGGAGAATCTCTAGGCCGCGCTAGCGCGCGAGGGCGGCGGGATAGCGTCACGGCGGAATGTTGTGCGCGCGCATGCGTAGGTGGCCTTGGGAGCGAAAGTTCCCTCTCAGTGGCTTCCGCGCGTTGCGCCGGCGGCGCCGACTCCTCGATGTTTGCGCGCGCTTTTGACGCCGCGACAAAGGAGAGTGCTTTTCAAATTTCGACCAGTGCTTCTTCAGGATGAGGCGGAAATGTTTCGTGCCGAACTGCAGCAGTGGGTAGGCGTCCTGCAAGGCGAAGGTAATTACCTTCAAAGTTCCTAGTGACCCAGTGTTGTTGGAAGCGTGAGGTCGCGCCACACCACGAAAAGAGCGACAGCTGATACCTCGTGACTACGTTTGCGATAAGGACTTCTCGGACAGTGACAGACAGGCGGCGCTATTATGGCGAGCTTGGTGGCGAAGTTCTCCTTGACAAACCGAAACGGCCAGTGTTGTTACGAGACGCCGTGCCTTCAATCTTTCCGCGAGGTCCCAGCTACTTGTCTGCTGTTGGCAAAAAAAAAGACAACGTGAAATTTCGACCACCTGGGGTTTTGTAACGTGCACCTAAATGTAAGCACATGGGCCTTTAGCATTTCGCCTCCATCTAAATGCGGCCGCCGCAACAACCTAAATCTGAATTGATGGCATATAGAGTAAGTCCCATCATTCGTGGAAATAAATTATACCTAACTCATTGAATTCACGTTATCAAAAATTATAGATTTCGCGTGGTACAAAATATATCTGCGTCGCTGTTTTTCGAAAATGTTCAAGAACCCATACTTTGTATCCGTCGGGGTTTTTCGCTAACGGAGAGCGCCGATTTTAGATGCGAAGCATCTTATGAGCGAGCTTGATCCGGTGGCGTCCGCGCTCCACTGCGCATGCGTCTACTCTCTCTACCACTTTCCTCCTTTACGCAGGTGTTCGGTCGCCTCTCTCATCTCCTCCCCCGCGCTACAGCCGCGGCGCAGCCTCTCCTCCCACGTGATGCAGCAGCGCCGCAGCCTAGCACAGCCTGTAACCCAGTCTCTCCTCTCCCTCCCCCATTTAATGTGTATATAAGTGCGTGCGCTCGGCCGGCTTCCGTCATTCTCCCTTCGCTGCCGTACAGATGAGTTGTAACGTCAACGTCAGCGCCATTCTCGCTTCGCTCCCGTTCAGATTAGTTGTAACGTCAACGTCGGCGGCAGTTGCAGCAGCACTCCAACCTCTGCCGAGATCGAGATCGTCGCGGAGCGGCAGCAGCGCAGGGTAATGATAACATACTACGTAATGATAACACAAACACTAAATACAAACCGCACACACTAACAGAAACGCCGCGTGAACGTAAACGGAAACTTGGTGTGCACCCCCAATGCTGCTTCGCACCTCCCCATGGTTCCCTTTACTGGGAGATCGTGTAATTTTTTCGCTCACCCTCAACAGCATGGACGCTGACACCGGAATTTCTTCGAAACTAGCTCTTTAACACTGTAGTGTTAACGTATGGCCTTATTCGAACGACATATGGAACGTTTCAGTAGGGTGGTTAGCCATTACTAACCTAAATTTGCATGCGCTATTCACCAGCACCCGCCACTTGCCAACATCATCCAAAGGTCAGCCACCACTTGCCAATGTTAGCATAGACTAGCCAGCGTAATTCTATATAGCAAAGTTATTATAAAATTTAAGTATACAGTGAATTGGGCTAGTTGGTACTGGTTCATTATGTTGCAGCGGGACAGGAACGAAGAAAAAAGCTAAAGCACACATGCGACAGGACACAGCTCTGACTATCAACTGAATTTTTTTATTAAAAAAGCGTGCTTACATAGAGAGGGCCACACTTGCGTACCTGCGCATAGTTAACCGCGACATGCATGCTTGCAAAAAAATACTAACCTAAAATATTGGAAATACTTGGAAAAGCATCGCCCCGATGCTTAAAACAGAGCATAGAATTGAAAATATACATGCAATGCAAAAGAAACATAAGAAAGAAAGCAAACAGTGGAGTCCAGAGATTCCTTAACGCGCATAGAAAGGCTTCAGGCGTACCACATGCACGATCTTGGGGCGTGCCCGGCGCCGCTGAGAGTTCGTAATGCCGTCGGGGATGACCTCGTGGTCTAGAGCGCCGAGACGTCGAAGCACATTGTATGGCTCCATGTATCGCTGAAGAAGTTTTTCACTGAGTCCACGTCGGCGTCCAGGCCCAGACACGGTCACCGGGCTGGTATTACAAGAAGCGTCGTCGAAGACTGTAGCGGTGGCTGTCGGCCGTCTGTTGATTCTTGATGCATAGGCGGGCGAGCTGTCGGTCCTCTATGGTGCGCTCAAGGTACACAGCCACGTTGTGGTTTTCTACGTCGATGACGTTGGGTAGCATGGCGTCGAGCGTCGTTGCCGGGTTCCTTCAGTATACCAATTCGTATGACGTCATCTGCGTCGTTTCTTGCACGGCCGTGTTGTATGCGAAGGTCCCGTAAGGAATGAACGCGTCTTCTCTTTGACGTCGACGTACATGGCCAGCATGTCGGCGATGGTCTTATTTAAACGCTCGGTGAGGCCATGGTCTGTGGGTGGTAGGCGGTGGTCCGGCTGTGCTTTGTCTGGCTGTATCCCAAGATCACCTGAGTGTGGTCCAGAGTAAAGGCCGCACCTCTGTCGGCGATAAGGACTTATGGGGTGCCATGACGCAGGAAGCTCTTCTCAACGAAAAACTTAGTTACCTCGGCAGCACTACCTTTGTGCAGGGCCCTTGTCTCCGCGTGGCGGGTGAGGTAGTCGGTAGCTACGACGATTGATTAGTTTCCGGAATTCGACGTCGGGAACGGACCCAGTAAGTCGATCCCGATTTGCTGGAATGGCCAGCGACGTGGCTCGATGGACTGCATAAGTCCGGCTGGCCTAGTTGGCGGTGTCTTCCGTCACTGACAGTCTCGGCAAGACTTTACTTATTAGGTGACCTCCGCGGTAAGGCGATGCCATTAGTGCTTTTCTTAAATTCTCGCGCGCATGCGCGAAAATGCAAGGTGTCGAGCCGTCGGGTCGTCATGCAATGCTTCCAGAACTTCTGTCCGTAATGCTGAAGGTACTACGAAGACGTTGCTGGCCCGGAGTGGCGAGAAGTTTTTCTTTAGCAGAACGCCGTTCCGCAAGAAGAACGACGCCAGTCCTTGCTTGAACACCTTTGGAACAACAGTAGCCTTGCCCTCGAGGTATTCCACAAGAACCATGAGTTCCCGTTCGGCTCGCTCTCATTCGGTGAAGTCATCAGCACTTAAAGGGACCCTCTAACACGTTTCTTGACCTCATTGTTTTGCAGTTTTTACTTTCGGGTTGCGTAGACTGGAGGCTGAAGAGATTAGTACAGCAAGAACGGCAGCGGTAGGGGCACGCAGTCCGAAGTTATTCAGCCTAGAACACTCAAAATACCATAAAATGGAGGCCTACCCTCAACTCGAATTTCGCGGCGTCACCTGACCACATTTCACTCGCCCTGTGACGTCTGATGGCGCCCCAATTAAATGAACTAAACGATCCTACGTACGGGAAGCTTGCATACAATGTTGGCCGTTCTTTCCAACGTATTGATGACGCCGTTGCGACAGTAACAAACAATGTGGTGCATTAAGAGTGAACTGCGCATGCGAAACGAGGCAGATCGTGAACGCCTCTACATTTTTTTCTAGTTTTAGTCGTGTTACTTGTTGCGACGGCGTCTATATCAACGCTCTTGCATTTTTTTTTCCTTCAGTTTCTACAAACAACGGCGCCTGGAGCGTCCCGAGCGCGTTTCCCTCCAGCGCCGTGGCGTTCGGTGCATTCTTTGCCGGGCGCTGCAGTTTTAAAGCTGAAATGTCTAAGATCGTCTGTCTAGTTGGTGTTCAGTGAAAAAAGCATGCTCAAGAAAAACTAAACCCAATAATAACCCCTTTGTGATGCAACGCCGCTATTACTTCTAACGTTACATTTATCCAATCATAGGCCAGCGCTCATCTTATGTCATCTTTGACAAATCGCACCGGTGCGCACCGGGGCACACAGGCGCTACGACGATTGGACGAAACGGCGCACCAGGGCACCCCGGTGCGCACCAGTGCGATTTGTCGAAGATGCCATTAGTCATTTCCGCCCGCAATAGTTCTGGCGAGCGCCACTACGCGTTGATGCGGTCACCAGCGATGTAGGCGCTTCAAAAAAAGTGTTGGAGGGCCCCTTTAAAGGGCCCCTCACCAGGTGACCTAACGAATTTTAGTTAGACATTGCAAGTTGTTGCAAGCCCAATAAAGAGCATTTTGCCACAAGAATTTTTCTAATCGGTCGGTTAGAAGCTGAGAAAAACAATAATTTGTAGAGGCGCGAAACCATGATGCGAGGAGGCGAGCTGCAAACCCTTGCCGCTCGCCCCGTGTAGCCTTCGCAAGCCAAATCCCTCCCCTGCCCTCTTCGGCACGCGAGCAGAAGGATCACATAACGCATACGCATGAACACGTCATGCGCACAAAATGTCACGAGCCCATGACGTGCCCGAACCAGCCCGAGCCCCCAAGACGCGAGCGGTGTTGTGGCGGCGTTCTTTGCGCTTCATCTCTGCAAGTTATGCCGAACGCGCCCTCGCCGATCACTTGGCTTTTAACCTATTACTGAGCACGAAAGCTGCAACATTTGCACGGACGCGAGACTAGCGGTGTGCTGCATGAACATAGTTAGACGCGGGAGGATAAATGAGCCTAATGAGCGCTGGAACGCGGTAGAAAATTAGTTTCTTTGCAAAGGGTGGCGTCTGCACGATGCGCAAAGCGCGAGAACACGAACGCGTGCGAAACGGAGGTAGATTAGTCTCGAATCTCGCTGCGATTCGCAGTAAAAATTAAAAAAAGAAAACGCACACATTTCGTTTGTGTGTTTTATTATTGCACTCAAGTTTTATTCATCCATTCAAGCAACAAATTACACAAACTACACGTCGTGTCAAATAATTATCGCAGTGTCACGTGCTACTGTTGGCGACGTCAGAGCACTGTCGTCTACGTAGAGGAGCGACGTCGCAGCACTACCATCTACGTAGGGCCATTCTCCCATGTACGTCATCCCCTCATTCTCTGGGCGCGCGGACGCGAGAAGAAAAGAAAGCAGCGTTCAGCTTGAAATTTGACCCATTTACGCGGCGCGTAGCGTTGCAAATTTTGGCAGACGTAATCGTGAACGCCCAGTGCAGGCATTGCGCTCGTCAGCTCAAAATTGTCAAACCTGGTGAGGGGCCCTTTAAGGTTCCCAAGAAGTAGTCACCATTGTGGTCGTCCTGCGGCGGTGAGTCAACGGGGGCACGGGTTAGGCAGTCGGCGTCAGAGTGCTTTTGTCTGGACTTGTCCACGACGGTAATGTCGAAATCCAAAAGTCTCAGACTCCACCGATCGAGGCGACCTGAAGGGTCCTTCAAGTTATCTAGCCAACATAAGGCGTGGTGATCGCTCACAACTTTGAAAGGCCTGCCGTAAAGACAGGGGCGAAACTTTGATGTAGCCCAGATGATGGCAAGGCACTCCTTTTCTGTTGTGGAATAGTTCGCTTCCGCCTTAAATAGCAACCGGCTAGCGTAACTGACAACCGTTTTCAGACCGTCAGTCGTCTGCACTAGAATGGCTCGGAGCCCTACGCCGTTTGCGTCAGTGTGGATTTCCGTGTCCACGTATTCTTAAAAGTGCGCAAGTATCGCCGTCTCCAGGCGTCGCTTCAGTTCTAGAAATGCTTCGACTTGTGCCGTTCCCCACTTGAATTCCATGTCCGTCTTCATGAGGTGAACTAGAGGTTCGGCGATCCGTGAAAATCCCTTGCCGAAGCGTCTGTAATAGGCGCACAAGCCGAGCAATTGACGTAAGGCCTTCTTGTCGGTGGGCGGTGGGAAGGCAGCGATGGCAGCCGTTTTCCATGGGTCGGGGTGAACTCCGGACTTGTTATTCACATGGCCCAAGAACAAGAACTGTTCGTACGCGGATCCGCACGTTTCTGCCTTCAGGGTGAGTCCGAATGTTTTTATTGCTTGAAGTACAGCTTGAAAGCGCCGGAGGGGTTCGTCGAAGGTTGAGGCAAACACAACGATGTTATCCAAATACACGAGGCAAGTTCGCCGCTTGACGCCTACCAGTACTTTAGCCACAACGCGTTTGGAAAGTCGCAGGTACCGATGAAAAACTTGGGGCATGACGCTGAACGCGAAGTGGCCGTCTGGTGTTATAAAGGCAGTCTTCTCTCCATCTGTGTCGTCGACTTCGATATGACTATAGCCGGTATTGAGGACAATCGACGAAAAATACTCCACGCTGTGGATTCGATTCAGGGCGTCGTCTATACGTGAGAGAGAATACACGTCCTTCTTTTTGATTTTGTTCAGGCGACGATAATCGACGCAGAAACGTAGGGTTCGGTCCTTCTTCACTGACACCACGGGTGACGCCCACTGACTCTTGAACGGCTGGATGAGGTCGTCGCGTAGCGTTTCGTCGACTTCTTGCTTTACAGCCTCGCATTATCACGTGTAAACTCTGTACAGGCGCGGATGGAGTGGCCTGCCATTTTCCTCTGTAATTATGCGATGTCTGCGTCATTCATTGCGTCAACGCTGTGGTCAGTTTCCTCGCTTCAGAACAGGTGCGCTTGTCCAACCGAGGAAGCCAACCTTAGCATTGACTCAATGAATGACAATCTGACGAGAATCATTAAGGAGTGTGCGGTAGAAGTCGGAGGTTCAGTCACTAGATATGACACTGGCAAGCTCTCCCAGGAAACGAAAAAACACGCCGGGCCTGCGCTGAAATCGCAGCACAGTCACAGCGAAAGCTAGAAAAGCGGCGTTTCTATAGCCCGTTGTAAGCTCTCTTGGGGCTACAATACAAGTACATAGAAAGGTACCCACTAAGCCATAAATCACAATTTTTGTGAAGTTGGGAAGCACCTACTAAGCCATTATTCTTCATTCTGCGGAGAAGCGAGGCACCAGCTACACGTCTGTAAGGCATTATGTGCACTTTGTTGACGCTACGACTGATGACGATGAAGAATTATGGCTCAGCCTTATGTAATGAGTTGGCAGCCTTAAAGGGGCCCTGCAACACCTTTCTTAGTTATATTGGAATAGTCTCATTATTGACGTATAACTCTTCACGAGTCATATGCCGCAAAAATTTTTCGAATCCGTCAAGTCTAAGTGGTGTTACCAAATTATAGAGATCAGTTTCCGCAGCTTTCTCCCTCAACTCAACGCCGCGAGCGCGCGGAGAGCTAGGCAGCGAGTCGAGGGAGGGAGCGCAGACGAGCGAGGCTCCGCCCAAGAGCGCCGGTAGAAATTTTTTCTTCATTTTTTTCTCTCTGACGTCTGGGCGCAACCACGTGGTCTGTGCCGCCACTTCCGGTCGGCTTGCGTCGTTCTCGTCGAGCGGAGCCGATCGCACTGTGTATCGCGCGTGCTTGAAAACTGCGCGTCGGTTTGGTAATGTTGGGTGTGCACCTCGAACGCCGTAGTGTTTTCATCGCTTTGCCAACCATGGAAGCAAACCTGCGCGCTCGTTTGGAACGAATGACAGCTGAGATCGGTTTCGGCCCATACTCCGATCACCTCCTCGTAAGACGGCACTGGCAGACGACCCCGAAGCGCCGCCATTACCGGACGCCAGCATTGTTATCGGAGACATGCTGCACGGCTGCCTCGGTCGGTCGTGAGAACGTGCCGACGATGCAGTTCCCAGCTGACGAGGCAACACTCGACGGCTGCCACTCTCAACGGCAACCGGCGATGGTCAAAAGCACAGAAATATTCACGTTTTCGGCACTGCGCATGGCGAAGAAAACGGAACCACGCAACTACGAGCAGACGAGCTGTCGGTGAGACCGGAGGTGCTAATATTAATGTTTGTTCGGTGTTTTTAACGCGATAACAGAATATAAACATACAATATTATCTACTTATTGAACTCAAAATTAACAACGAAAGTAATAATGAGGGTGTTATCGTGATTATAACATCAGCCAATGGTAGAACTGCCGACAATCGCGTCATACATTGCGGACTAATACATCATTTGTCGAGAGAAGAGGGAGCGATTTTCAGATGACTTTGAGAATTTATTGTAAATTCCAGGCCGTGCGCATCGCTATAATATTTGGCTCGCGTGTTCTCGGGAGCCTCGACTACCGATCGGCAGCGCTTTTTGAGCATGCTCGAAAAGTGTTGCAGGGCCCCTTTAAACGGCCCACCATCATGTAATTTGCATTCAGTACGCCCGGTCGCTATTTCCCTCTCCCGTCATGCTGTATAACATACGTTGACGTGGGAGAGAGGGGAGGGCGAAGAACTTTACTGAGGAAATGGATCATGCGCTTATGGCCTTCCTTGGCAACCAATACAAGTGCACTTGCGAGGAACCCACTACGCTATAAATCATTGTAATTTTACTGAGACCCCGGGGAAATGGATCATGCGCTTATGGGATTCCTTGGCAACCAATACAAGTGCACTTGCGAGGAACCCACTACGCTATAAATCATTGTAATTTTTTAGACGTAGGGCAGCAGGCAATGTGCCATTTTTCGTCATTCGACGGAGAGCCGTGGTACCTGCTAAACGCATGTAAGGCATTATGTGCGCTTTGTTGATGCTGTGCCTGATGACGACGAAGAATTATGGCAGAGCCCTTTGTAATGGGTTGCAAGCATTCAACAACGTACTGGTTGCGCAATTCGCATTGTGTGACGCCTGCTTATAGAATTCGCGTTGTGCTACGCTTGGTGCATATTTTACTCTTCTACCACGCTATATTGCATATGCAAATGTGGTTCCTTCCCGACATCAAGCCTGCATAGGACCTTTTTGCAAAGCAGTTTCAAGCACCGGCATGGCTCAGAGGTTGAATACTGGGCTCCCACGCAGAGGGCCCAGGTTCGAACCCCGTTCCATCCTGGAATTTTTTTTCTTATTTCGTTTTTTTTTTCTTATTTTGAGCGATACTGGTTACGGACACCGGCGGCGGCGACAGCGGCGGCGGACAACTACGGCGCCAAAAACGGCCGGTGAAATGATCTCATAAAAGCTTTCGCTTGTAAAAACGACAGGCCTGTGCGGAAAACGCGGCGCAGTCACAGCGAAAGCTGCGAGAGCGGCATTTCTAGAGCCCGTTATAAACTCTCTTGTGGCTACTAATACAAGTACACTAGCAAGGTACCCACTACGCCACAAATCATAATGTTTGCGTAGTTGGGAAGCACCCACCTCGACATTGTTTTTTTATTCTGCGGACAAGTGAGCTACCATACGTGAGGCATTCTGTGTACTTTGTTGATATACGATGGCTGATGATGATTAATAATTGTGGTAGAGCTTACTGTAATGTGTTAGAAGGTTTAAGCAACCCACTAGTTACGTTATTCGCATTGTGTGAGGCCCGGTTGTTATTTAACTCTCCCACCACGCTTTACAGCATGTGTTAACGTGAGAAAGAGAGAGAGAGAGGAATTAACTTTATTAAGACCCTGAAGAAATTGATCTTGGGAGCCTTATGGGCTTCCTTGGCAACAATAGAAGAGCACTTGCGAGAAACTCACTTCGCCATAAATCATGATAATTTTTGTGAAGTAGGGAAGCAGACACTATGCAAGTTTTCGCCATTCTGCGGAGAATCGTGGTACCCGCTAAACACATGTAAGGCATTATGTGCACTTTCTTGATGCTGTGGCTGATGACGATGAAGAATTATGACAGAGCAATTTTTAATGGGTTGGAAGCACTTAACAACCCACTCGTTACGCAATTCGCATTGTGTGCAGCCTAGTTACCGAATTCGCGTTGTGTGACGCCTGGCTATTATTTTACTCTTCTACCATACCACATTACACATGTTAGTTTGGTTCCTTTCCGACATGAAGCCTGTATAGGGTCTTTTTGCAAGGCATTTTCAAGCACCGGCATGGTTCTGGGCTCCACGCAGAGGACGCAGTTTCGAACCTCGTTCAATTCCGGATATTTTCTTTTTCTTATTTAGTTCTTTTTCTTCTTTCGCGCGATAGTGGTTACGAACACCGGCAGCGGCGGCCGACAACTACGGCGCCAAAAACGGCCCTTGCTGTGATCTCATAACAGCTTTCGCTCTAAAACTTCATTAAGAAACGTTAAAGCATGAAAGCGTCAAATAGAACAGACAATATAGAACTCGCAGAGTTGTCGAACTTAATCAATAAGCGTAAAGTAGCCGACATACGAAAATATAACAGGGAGAGAATTGAACATGCTTTAAAAATGGGGCGCGGCGTCAAAACGGTGGAAAGAAAACTAGGCAAAGGCAAATACCAGGATCTACGCACTGAGGGACAATGAAGGTTAAATCACTAAAACTATGGATAGGATAGTTAAAATAGTAGAGGAGTCTTACAGAGATCTGTAGAGTACCTGCGACAACCAGGACGATAATGTAAGAAGTTGCAGTAGTCCAGAGGAAGGGGACACAACACCAGTAACGACATGGGAAGTAAACAAATTTTTAGAGGGAATACAAAGAGGCAAGGCCACTGGTAAGGATCAAGTAACATCAGATCTGTTTAAAGATGGTGGACAGATTATGTTACAATCCGCCTATTCACTTTAGAGGGGGGGGGGGGCGCTGCGACTCGGGGGGGCGCAATCTCAGCGCCATACATTGACATAATTGGGAGGGGGCGCTGCGACAAACCTTCGCCCTCTCCTGAACGCTAACCCTTCGCATGCCTATGATAGTAGCTAATAGAATTAAGACATTAGAATTCAATCAACCAAAGGACCTAGCAGTTTTTTCTAGACAATAGACCACATTCACACTATCGATCAGGTGATAAAGAAATGGGCGGAATGTAACCAAGCCCTGTATATATAGCCTTCATAGATTACGCGAAGGACTTTGGTCCGGTCGAGATATCAGCAGTAACGCAGGCACTGTGGAATCAGAGCTTGAATGAAACATTTATAAACATACAGGAAGAAATCTAAAGCGGCTCCACAGCCACCATAGTCGTCCATAAAAAAAGCGACGAAATTCCAATAAAGAAGGGTGTAAAGCAGGGAGACACGATCTCCCCAGTGCTATTCTCGCGTGCTTACAGGAGGTTTTCAGGGCCCTTGGTTGAGAAGAGTTAGGAATACGAGTTATTGGATAGTACCTTAGTAACCTGCAATTCGCTGATGACATTTCATTAGTTAGTAACTCAGGGGACGAGTTGCAACTCATCATTACTGAACTGGAGAAGGAAAGCAGAACAGTAGGTTTGAAAATGAATATGCATAAAACTAAGGTAATACACAAGCCTAGAAAGAGAACAGCGCTCTGCGATAGGTAGCGATGCACTGTAATTTGTAAAGGAAGACGTGCACTTAGGACATGTAGTAACCGCGGAGCCGAAACATGAGACAGAAGTAACTAGAAGAATAAGGATGGGGTGGAGCACATTCGGCAAGCATTCCCAAATTATGAATGGTAGTTTACCACTATTACTGAAGAGGAAGATATATAACAGCTGCATCTTACCGGTACTTACCTACGGAGCAGAAACCTGGAGTTTTACATACAGGGTTCAACTCAAACTGAGGACAACGCAGCGAGCAGTGGAAAGGAAAATGATAGGTATAACCTTAAGGGACAAGAAGGGAGCAGAGTTGATCGGGGAGCAAACGGATGTTAAGGACACCTTAGTCGAAATCAAGAAGATATGGACATGGGGAGGACATGTAACACGTAGGCAAGATAAACGCTGGTCATTAAGAGCAACTGACCGGATTCCCAGAGAAGGCAACCGCGCGAGGGGGGAAGGTTAGGTGGGCAGACGAGATTTAGAAGTTTGGAGGCATAACGTGGCAGCAGTAAGCACAGGACAGCGTTGATTGTCGGAACATGGGAGTGGCCTCTGCCCTGCAGTGGGCGTAGTCAGGCTGATGATGATGATGTTTTGCGTCTGGGGTCTCCGAATTCTTGCCGACGACGAAAAGCAGTTCTTGTATTGCAAGAGCAAGGTTTTAGGCTGTTCTTCCTTATGCTTCGGAAGTCTGCGATTGGCGTGGAAAGCTGGTTGAGGCGCTTGATGGAGTAGGCCCGGAAGAATCGGTGAGGGCGAAAGAATTGGTGTCTTCCACAATTTCTTCGATGTAGGCGACCTTCATGCCTTTGTTCACAATCTTGTACTCGTTGCTGAAATTTGTGAGCATCACTGTTGCTTTCCCTTCCTGCATCTCTGCTATTTCTCCTGCAGTACGAATCTCGCGGTTAATCAACTGGTGCTGGTTGCCTTCAGCGACGCCTTCCAGCTCTGTTGATTTCTAATTGCCGACGAAAATTATGACACTGGAACAAATGGGAATGGCGACCTGGTCTTCCAGCACACTGAAGGTGTGCTCTCCAGGCGGCGTGAGTGGCGTTAATGCTTTTTCTATTGACAGTGTTATCGACTTGGATCTCAGGTCGATGACTGCACCATGATGGCCTAAGAAGTCCATGGCAAGGATGACATCTCTTGAGCAACGCTGTAGGACTACGAAGCTTGCTGGATAAATCCAGTTGTTAATGGTGACTGACGCTGTGCAGATTCCTGCCGGCGTTACTAGGTGACCTCCAGCTGTCTGGATTTTGGGCCTTCCCAGGTGGTCATGACTTTCTTTGACTTCGTGGCGAACGGTCCACTGATGGCAGAATACTTGGCTCCAATGTCGACGAGAGCTGTGACGCTGTGGCCGTCGATAATAATGTCGATTTCGCTAGTTCGTCGTCTTACGTTGCGGTTAGGTCGCGGCGTCGGATCATGGCTACGTCGGTTTGTCCCGCTGCTACGACGTTGTGCCGTGAATTCTTCTTCGGGCCGCGAAGTGTGGACGTAAGGGCTACGTTCGGCTTGCGGCATGTTCTTTAGATGTCGTCACGGCGGAGGATCTTCGGTATTTTGTCGTACAGCAACCGCACCTCCATCGCTTGCTGCCCTTAGTTTTCCGGATATGGTCTAGGTGACCGGCCCCGGGTCGGCCAAGTGTATGGCCGGCGTTGGAAAGAGACGTAGCGGCCTGACGACAGCGATTGCGAAGGTTCTCGGGGGGTTCATTGCGCTCCTGCAAGATAGTCAGCGATGTCACGTGGCCGTTCACCTTGTTCTTGACGTGGCGCGTTGATGACGAGATCACGCAGTGCCATCTGTCGGTGCTGGTCGCGGTGGTAGGTGTGACCACCTTTTCCGCCATGGTAGCACAGTGGGCGGTGGTCGGGGGCGCGACAAACATCGGCTTCCTCGGGGTTTAGCGCTGGCCGACAGGTGGGCGGTGTGGCGTGGGTTGCGGCGGCGGCGGCGGTGTCTGGCGGTGTAACTGCGGCGGTGCGGGGTCTTCCCGTGGGCGTGGAGGGGGAGGGGCGCTACGATGCGCTGCAGCAGCGTAGCTCGTAGCTTCCGGATGAGGTTGCGTTGGTTCGGCAATTCCCAACGGTTGCTGGACTTCTTCGCGAACAATGTCAGTGATCCAGTCCACTCGAGTCTGCGTTGTTGGTCGTCGGTGAGCAGTGGTTGTACTGCCGTGCTTGAATCTCAAGCGCCTTTTCTATTGCCGTGGCCTCTGTAAGGAATTCACTAATAGTCTTGGGCGAGTTGGGAACAAGTCCCGCAAACAGCTCTTGCTTGACTCCTCGCATTAGAAAACGGAGCTTTTTCTCAGACATGGCGGAGTCGGTGTGACAGAACAGGCTCTTCATTCCTTCTGTGTGCATCCTGACGTTCTGGTTTGGGAGCTGTACACGGCGTTCCAGCAGGGTTTCGCCCCCTTTCCTTTTGCACGACACTTATGAAGGTTTCGAGGTATGCGGCGCGAAATAGGTGGCAGGTCGTCATGGCTGCCTCTCTGTTTTCAAACCAGGTCCTGGCGTCATCTTCAAGGACGAAGTATACGTGGCGAAGCTTCTTCTCGCAATCCCTCTTACTGAATTGGGCAGACCGGTCGTATTTTTCCAACCAGCTTTCTGGGTCTTCCTATAGTGATCCGCGGAAAGTCGGCGGCTCCCAGGGCTGATTCTTGGTGACTGTTTGAGGTGAGAGAGTGGCCGTCATGGTGCCTGTCGTCTTCGTCTTCGTGGCGCTTGGCTTCTCAGACACGGGTCCGTATTGTGGTGGCAATCTTTGTAGTCTGCGGCTACCTCAACTCTCCTTGATGTTGTCGGTTTCTTCTTCGCGACTTGGACTGGGTTCCCGGCTTTTTGTGGGCGTCCCCAACACGAAGAAACCAGCACCTACACCAGATGTCGCGAGGTCGTGACGTGGACAAAGGCAGCAGTCGGCTTCAAGAAGAACTGGTAGCTGGGCCAGTTGGTGATAATACTTGAACATGTGTAACTCAGCGCAACGACGACGTGGTTTGTCTTCAGCGCTGTGGTTTGTCTTCTCTTTTCTTGTGTCCGCGTCGTTGTTGCGCTAAGTTAACCATGTCCAGGCTTGTTCAAGACTAAACGTTTTATTTGGACGAACCTGTGTCCGATAAGCGAGAAGTCAAACTATTAGCAATATACGCCTACACTGATGACGGCGAACAGAGCGTCGGCCTTTGATAATCTTATCTGCAGTCAGGCGTACTGGTACATGCGATACATGCGGCATCGAACATTTGAGCATTATCTTTGGTTACCGGATAAGTTCCAGAAAAAACTCAACTGCTCGCGCCTGCGCGCTCAAGCCTAGAAGATTTTAAAATAATATTGAACGTTCCCAGACATTCCGGCGTGGCTTGCGGAATGCAGCGGCTACGCGCGCAAAGAAACAGCTATATAAAAAGAACAAAAGAAGCGCGCGTGGCAACACCCTGGTATTGTCAGCGGAATAAAGAGTTGGAAGTCAGCGCTCTTTACATGCTGTCTGTATAGTCGTCCTTTCCCATTTTTCTCGCTGTTACATGAGTAGTTAGTAGCGTCAGTCTGTTGTCAAAACTCTCCTGTGTTCGGGTCGTTTTTGCGCTCGACTCCGTTTAAGGATTGCTTGTTTGCTTGGCTGCATTCGATAGTCATCTTCCTACTCAAGCAGGTAGAACAAGGGAGGAAGGTGCTTGTAAAGTGCAGTACACACACGTGGAACTGAAGGTAAGCTTATGCGCACTATATAGTAGAAGCGGCTGTTCCTGGGTCGGCGCCCGTCGCAGCTGATTTAAATGAAAGCAAAAAACAACGCTCACAGAATATACTGAAAAGTGAGAAAAAAGGTAAACGCATGGAATACTGACATTTAATGTATCACAAGTATAAACGCAGTAGTACAATCTCCTGAAACATTTGTTTGTGTCAATCGGCCTGGCACGCTACGCTCATACTTAGAATAGGCAGCGCAAGATACCTCTACGTGAACATTAAATATTTAGAATAGCGTAGTTCACCACCCTCCCCGCCCCCTAACGTATCGTTATATTGTGATTTTCATGGATAAGGACAGTAAGGCGGTGGGATACGTTTATAAAACGATGTATTCGTCTTACGACCATTTTACGCCAAGAGGCCTTCTGGGTGTACCATTATTCAATATTTATTCTGCTAAATTCGTTCAATTCGAGTAGGACTCACAATCGAGTTCCCTGGAAGTCCAAAAATTGCTTTCCGATAATGTAACCTTAATGCGCTCAACCCTTCTACCTTTTTGTATAATGTGTTATGAAATAGATAATGAATATCGCATCATGTTAAGGTTGCTTGTGCGACGCACCTATTGGCTCTAGTTCTGAAAGACAGAATATACTGTCACGTGCTTGTGACATCGACGAAGGCAGCAGTCGGCGTGTCTGAGATGAAACACTTTGTTTGGCCGAACTTGTCGCCACGAAACAGAAAGTCAAACAACAGCAATACACACCGTACACTGAGAGCGGCGAACAGAGCGTCGACCATCGTAAAACTCATCATGGCTGGGACGCGCCGTCTTTTATACATCATGCATCGACCTTTCTAGCCTTATCACTGGTGGTTGCGCAAGCTAGAATGATCTTGAGTATTCGCGTCATGTGCGCAATCTTGACAAAATGATCTACTAGAATCTGGAATGTTCCCAGACGTTCTGGCGCGGCCCGCGCAACAGCGATCACACGTGCAACGGACCAGTTACAGAAACATAGCAAAAGAAGCGCGCATGGCATTGCCCCCCACTGAGTGAGTGAGTGAGTGAGTGAGTGAGTGAGTGAGTGAGTGAGTGAGTGAGTGAGTGAGTGAGTGAGTGAGTGAGTGAGTGAGTGAGTGAGTGAGTGAGTGAGTGAGTGAGTGAGTGAGTGAGTGAGTGAGTGAGTGAGTGAGTGAGTGAGTGAGTGAGTGAGTGAGTGAGTGAGTGAGTGAGTGAGTGAGTGAGTGAGTGAGTGAGTGAGTGAGTGAGTGAGTGAGTGAGTGAGTGAGTGAGTGAGTGAGTGAGTGAGTGAGTGAGTGAGTGAGTGAGTGAGTGAGTGAGAACTAAATTTACTCTGGTCCAAAAGTGGCATAAGCTGAACGCGACTGGAGGTCGCGCTAGCTCAGCCAGGTGGCTCCATCCAGGAAGGTGCCGGAAGCTGGAGCCTCTCGGCGATGTCCCGGGCCCTCTGGACTGCCAGGAGTTGGTTGTTGAGTTCCATGCTGCGCATGGCAGCCTCCCAGGAGGGTTTTTCCGATAATGCTGACCCCAAATTAAACGGGCACAGCCAGAGCATATATTCAAAATTGCAGTGCACGTGATTACAGTGCTGACAGTGAGATGAAAAGTCTGGATCTATTCTGTTCAGCATGGCTGGAGTGATGTACGTTTTTGTATGTAGTTGTCGTACTGTGACCGCTTGCGCTTTATTCAATTTAGGGTCAGGAGGGGGGAGGAGCTGGCGCCCTAGTTTGTCAGCTGAGGTGATCTCGTGGAATGATAATAATGTATCCTTGAAATCCATGCATCCCAGTTCCCGTTGAAAATGCATCGCCCCGATGCTTAAAACAGAACATGGAATTTAAAATATGCATGCAATATAAAAGAAACATGAGAAAGAAAGCAAAAAGTGGAGTCCGCAGATTCCTTAACGCGCATAGAAAGTCTTCAGGCGTACCACATGCACGATCACGGGGCGTGCCCGGCGCTGCTGAGAGTTCGTCATGCCGTTGGGGATAACCCGGTAGTCGAGTTCGCCTAGACGTCGAAGTACTATTCTTTTTAGTTTTTATAAATGATATCGTAAACGATATACCTGTCAAAATCAAACTGTTCGCGGACGATTGCATCCTTTATCAGGAAGTAAACACACCTGATGACCAGGCATTATTAAGTAGTGCCCTGGACAAACTACATATTTGGTGTGAAAGATGGCAGATGAGCATCAATACTACAAAAACCGTTTCAATGACAATTTCAAGAAAGAAGGCACCCCTTACTTTCCAGTATTCAATAAATGGTCGCTGTCTTAGTGCTGTAAATCGTTATAAATACTTAGGCTTAATAATCACTTCAGACCTCCAGTGGAATGAACATATCACCTTCATAGAAAAGAAAGCCATGAAAAAGCTTGGATATCTTAGGAGATCGTTACGACAGTCAACGCAAGAAATAAAACTATTAGCGTATAAAACCTACATTCGTCCCCTTTTGGAATATGCCTGCGTGGTCTGGGACCCATACACAAAGAAAAATATTGATAAACTAGAAAACCTACAAAGAAAATCTGCTCGATTTATCTTTCGTTCGTATAATCGCCTTACGTCAGTCAGTGCTTTGCTTCAGACAGCGAACTTGGAAGCCTTACATCTGCGGCGATATCGCGAAAGGTTAAAATATATGTACACTTACTCTATCACTGTAAGCTTGGCATTGATTCAAGTGCGTATATAGAAAAAGTCGTGCGACGACCAACGCGGGCCGATCATTCAAAAAAATTACAGGAATTTTCTTGTAGAACCAACTCGTACATGGGCTCTTTTTTCCCACGAACTGTACGCGAGTGGAATCGCCTCCCTGGTGGGGTTGTGGAGGCGGCGACAGTGGCGTCATTCTTAGCGGAGTTAAAGAACTTATAGAATGTCTTCCTGCCATATTTGTACTCTTTGTTTTGTGACGTTGGCACGATTTGTTTTTTTTTCTCTTTGCTTGCTTTCATGCGTTGTTAGTACACATGTGATGTTAGTACGCATTTATATAGGTATTATGCTATATGCAATTCCATACCATGCACTGTATATTTTTCTTTTTTTTTTACCGCGTTCGAAACTTGTGTTCGGGGCATTTTTTGTGCGTAATATATTGTGAAAATGTTCAGTGTGCTATATTTATATTACCCACTCCTGCTTATGGCTTCATATTGAAGCCAGCAGAAACCCTGTAAATAATAACAAGATAATACCCTGTATGGTGCGAAGTATCTTCGAAGAAGCTTCTCGCTCAGTCCGCGTCGGCGTATTGTTGTCCAGACCCAGACACGGTCGCCAGGCTGGTATTCCACGTGGCGGCGTCGAAGGTTGTAACGACGGCTGTCGGTCTTTTGCTGGCACTTGATGCGCACACGGGCGAGTTGTCGGGATTCTTCGGCGCGCTGAAGGTAGACGGTGACCTCGAAGTTTTCTTCGTCAGAAACGTTGGGTAACATGGCGTCGAGCGTCGTTGCCGGGCTCCTTCTGAAGACCAACTTGTACGGCGTCATTTACGTCGTTTCTTGCGCGGCCGTGTTGTATGCGAAGGTCACGTACGGAAGTATGGCATCCCACGTCTTGTTTTCGACGTCGATGTACATGGCCAGCATTTCGGCGATGGTCTTCTTTAGCCACTCCGTGAGGTCATTGGTCCGTGGGTGGTACGCTGTGGTTCGGCGTTGGCTTGTTTGGCTGTATTTCAATATTGCCTGAGTTAGGTCAGCAGTAAATGCCGTACCTCTGTCTGTGATGAGGACCTCTGAGGCACCATGACGAAGGACAATGTTCTCAACGAAGAACTTGGCTACCTCGGAGTCACTGCCTTTGGGCAAGGCCCTTGTCTCGGCGCAGCGTGTAAGGTACACTCTTAGCAAACGACCGCTTAAAACAACGCATATAAGGCGGAAAGTAGGTCAAATTTTCGACGCTTATAAATGGCTCTCTAAGCGGCCTACTTATACGGCTCTTTCATGCGGCCCTTCTTTATACGGCCTCCGGCTAAGCGGCTCTTTCTTATGCGGCCTAAATTTATGCGGCTCTTCCCTATGCGCGGCCATCTCGTTGCCAGAAGGCCGTTTAAAAGTGACCGCTTAAAGTAACGCATACCGTCGATGTGGTTAAGCGGTATTTCAGGTCAAATCTGTCCGGCTTATATACGGCTCAATATGCGGTCGAAATATATGCGGTACTTTTCGCAAATTTTTAGAAAAAAAAAAGAAATTCTTCTACGTTGTAGTTGATCGTGCAGTGTTCCTCTTTTTATTTTCTTTTGTTTCTTCAGCCTTTCAACTCATGAATATGCATTTACACATCACAAGAACACTGCACAGAGAGTCACAAACCATGTATCAACACACACACACTCCACCACGGGGATTTGAACCCAGGCCAACCGCGTGACAAGCAGACACTGTAACCACTACGCCACCGCACCACACGATCTGGGTGGACTTCCGCGGCTTTATATATGCACTTCACGTTATCTTGGGCGATTTTACGATCGGCTACAACGCTATAATTTTGCATATATGAGAGGCATCGTTAGTCACAGTCAGTTTGTGTGTGGAATTATGTTTCTCGTCCGACGGCTTGCGCATCCCGCACGGAGACAGAGGTGAACAATGAACGATGCGTTTCCGAGTGCATTTCCATTTGCCGGCATCATACAGCAGCCGAACGTGCCCTGATGTGCAACCAGCCGCCAAAGAAAAGTTTTCTGCGATGTTTGACGCAGTACAGGCGGTGGAAGTCAGCTGATCTCATCTCCACTTGACGAAGTACAGTCTCCCACGTCCTTCGCGAGCATCGCGTTGATGTCGGTGCGTTTATACGGACAGTATTATGTAGAGGTTCATCTCAGAGAATCGGATTAAAACACATAATCGCTTATTCGCGCAACTGATGGGTTTGGTGTAGTGCAGCGCGTACGAGGCGACGGACCAGCTTTCAGAACGGGCGCGCTCATTTCTCTCTCGAGTGTAGCATAGGCGATGAAGAAACGTTGTTGTTGAGTCGAAAGAACAACGAGCCTTCGCAGAAAAAGAATGCAGTCTCCCGAGCTCGAGGCTGACGGCGCGGACGAGCGATGCCGTGGGATTGTCATGCTGGGGAGGACGGCGGGTCTGAGGTTGTTCGTTCTCGTGGTTCGTTCGTTGTTGACAGTTGGAAGTGATGCTCCCCTTGGCTTCCACAAACGATGAAACGTATAGTGCATGACTGGCGCGGAAAGAGCACGCATGAAATCGCTTGCATCACCCGTTAGAACACATGTTTCCTGCCAAGCGTCGCATCAAAAATAGCAATGCTTGAAATCGAATGAAGTCACAATATGATCCAGCTTTCAAGGATAAAACCATGCTATTTCTTCAAAAGTCAGAAGTGGCCTGAAGGATTCAGAAGGATCATGTGAACAATTATACTGAATGATGCAAAGATTAACTTGAAACATTCTAATATTTAATAGGTGCTGTTAAATCTAAATAATAACCCCAAATTAAATATGCACTTGTTTTGCACCTTGAAGCTTCATGAACGTTAAGCTCTATAACATGCCTCAGTTGACCACATATCAGCGCCGAACAGCGATCTGGTGGAGGCCCTGTGTTGGGAAACATAGCAGGTTGAAGGTTGTTTTCGTATTCCACCCATTGTCGACGAGTGAAAGTGATTCTTTCCTTGGCTACGAGATGTGATCGGAGCGACAAGGGCCAGTATTACTTCACTACACGTCATCCAGTCGAGTATGCTTTGAGCTTAACAACGCTTAAACGTATAAACTAGCAGAATGCTAGAAGTGGCTGAACTCGGGCAGTAATCTTGACTTCTAGGAATAAATGTTCACCTGTCTTAAAAATGTGCAGTCAGTAGCATCCTGCTTGATTCGGATCATGGGACACGACATGCAAACGTAAAATACTAAATAGTAGATATAGAGGAACAATTCTTTTACTCAGTAGGTGTCATAATTGCAAATAACAGCTGCAAATAAAAAGCATGCTTTCACACTAATAGCACACCCATAAATGTTGAGCTTTACGTGTCCCAGTCAACCTCCCTCATGTTCAATACCCGGGGCGTAGCCAGAAATTTTTTTCAGGGTGGGGGGGAGTCATCCATGCTTTATGTATGTTTGTGCATGCGTTTGCATGTCTGTGTGTATATATACACAAGCAAAATTGAAAATTTTCGGGGGGGGGTTGAACGCCCTCCAATGCCCCCCCCCCCCCCCCTGGCTACGCCCCTGTTCCATACCATGTAGCTTTACGTGCACCTTTATTTAAATATAAGCTGTCATGCAACATCCTTAGCTTTGGCTGGTACAGCAGCTAATACAAACTGTGCTTGAGAATCCAAGATTTATTGCCAGTACCAACACTAGCTATACACAATAACATTCTGTAGTAGTTCAAGCGCAAGTGTTGCAGCTTTTTTTTTCAGAATTAGCAGCTCATATAGCGCTCACATAAGCATGCAGACATACACGTCTAAATGTGCAGCTATTATTCTTTTTTACGAAGAACTGCGTGAAATAAACTGGCACAAGGAGACGCACGGACAAGCGTCTTCCTTGTGCCAGTTTATTTCGTGCAGTTCTTTGTAGTCATGGATTACCAACTTGCCCAGCGATCAATTCTTCAATATTATCCTTTACGTGCAGCCCCCTTCCGTGGCAGTTACCACGGCACACCATCTGTCAGACATTGTGCCACATAAAGGGTATTTGCATATAGTACAAGATTTGTCCTTCACTAAATGTTGAGACCTGAAATGTATTTGTTATTTTTCTGGTACCATTTCAAGACATGACCTTTCCCTTGCAGTGTTGAGACATATATTTGCAATAAGTTAGTCAGGCATCGAGTCCAAATCCATCACTGTGCCAGCCTGGCACTTAATTATGTATGCATGGGTCCCTTATTTCCATTCTCTGCTTCAAGCCCTTCCCTTCACCCATTACTGTAGAACTGTGGCATTTAGGTGTTCCATCTGGCACCGCTAATTGTTGTTACATTTTGTGCCATTTCTTCGAGTACCCATGCCAGTATTTAGTGCACTAAGTGAATGAAGGAACATGTTATGCTGCTGCGCAGCTGCATACTGAGCAGAACAATGAAATGTAGAGCCATGAGAGAAAATATAGAGAATATTGTCACGCTACAACGCAAACACAAGACAGTGAGAAGTTCTACAAGAGTAGGAGGACAGCTTGTTGACACAAAAAAAAATAGCAGGCACAAACATGTCTAGCAAGACTGAAACTTGGGCTAGTTGGTTGTCCTTCATGATGAACCAGCAGCACAACCACACACAGAGGAAAGGTACACGAAACACAGCACTGTGTTATGTGCCTTCTTTCCTATGTCCGTGTGTGGTTGCACTGCCGGTTCATCATGGACAAACATGATGTCTTCGGCAAAATCCCAAAGACCCACTAGACATTGATGTTCATTGATGTCCCCATTGTCTTTCTCACCTGCAGAGCACACGCATCACTACATATACAATAGGATGCATTGCAAGGGTTCTTCACCTATATGCTCTCTTGTTGGAGTAATAGGGCATTGTGTGAACAAAATAACGAAGGTAAAAATAAAATCACCCTAAAATACATGCCATATTCTTTATTGCTCAATTTTCAACCTCCACGTGTTCCACTTCAGCACCTGTGCACATAATGGCCCCCTAAAGGATCTCGGCAGTAGTTTCTCTGAAGTGGTTTTCAAAGCTGCTATTGGATTAGATTAAGCTAATTGAATCTCATGAACTTATCCTTTCAAAACAAATAAGGGGGCAGTCCACTTGTTATTTTCTAGCAAGCTACCTTAGCAATTTGGCTTTGAACGTGTGCACTTTCCTTGCAATTGTGTCCCAAACAATATTAACTACAAGACACATCATTCTACACTCTTAAAAGAAAAGGTAGTGCTACTTACTAACTTTGAGGTAGTAAATTGCTGTCACAACATTCACTACCTAAGTAGTAACTGCAGGTAGTAAACGGCAAGGTAGTAAAGTTACTACCATGTCATTTACTACCTGCAGCTATTACATACCAAAGGTAGTAACAGAAAGTTAGTAAATTTACTACCATGACAGTTACTAGTTCCTGTTACTACTTATTGGAAGGTAGTAAGCTAAGCTAGTAACATTACTACCACGACGGTTATTACTTAGTTACTAAATGCAGGAAAATAGTATTTGTAAGTTAGCAAATTTCCACCGTGCATGTTAGCTATTTGCAGCAACTATTGATGAAAATTTGCTACATCATTTGATAACGTCAGTCAACTTCATGAACTAGAAAAATTGCATCTTACTTAGCACAAGGAGCATGCATCAGCTAATCTCACAGAAAAAAAAATTAATGTATTTCAATAAAGAGACTAATGTCTTTAGACATCAGAATCATTAGACTGTCTTTTGCCAGTCTAATGCGCTTTCTCATGCACACCTAATGAGGGTCTACAAGGAATTGGCTGCTGTTAGTGTGTAGAATTCTGATGTATGAGTTTCAGCGTATTGCAGCCTTATGCCTGCAACAGCATGTTTGCTGCACACAGGTCAATAAATCTTTTTGTGGTTAACAATACGAAAGTGTGTAGGCTTTAGAGGATTGTAACAAAAATATCAGCAGAACATTTCCAGCAATGACTATATCAACAGCGTTCTTTACATGTAAGAGTATTTTGAAGCCAATAAGTAATCTTGTAGGCCTATGATGCAGGCATTTGGAAACAAGCTCTACATTGTCAATTCATTTAGTTTCAATGGGACAATAAATGGGGCTAGTTGATTCAATTCCCATGAAAGTGCAGTTTTATAATCACAAACAAACCAATAAGATGATACGAGAAGTTTCCAGGAGTAAGTGCTTTTTTATTTAATTTCTCGACGCGGCACTGACGATAGGCTCTCCTGTGCTGCACTGTTGTGGTGGTACAGTTGCTGTATTTGAAACCTGCAAGAGAGAGTGTGAAAATGTAGTTTGGCATTGAAGCGAACAGCTTAGCGCAACACATCAACAGATGCTGCAATTTATGATTGATGACTTTCTGTTTCGAAATAGTGATATCATTTTTACTATTTTACTTGAATAATCCACGTGTATTCAATGCCCAACCCCATAGCCTTGGCTTAATGCTGCTTTGATCAAAAACATAAGAAAACAAACCGCTATACAGCACTTCTGAGGGCTGTGGTGTCATAGATAGGCCAGCTATCATATACAGGCCAATTAGCTCGGTCAGCTTCTTTGATGTAACGTTGCATAACAGCATCCTTTCGCTACTCAAATGGTACTCCATGCATGACTCCTGGATGACTCCAGGAATAGGCTATTCTGCCATGAGAAACGCCCTCATCCGATCATGCCCTCAGTGGACGGAAACAAGTTTTACGATTCAAGTGGAACGCTCGAGGAGCGCGGGGTTCCCTAGTGCTCTTTTGAGCTCCCTAGCTGAAAAGATGCTCGTCACTCTTAGGACGACCAGAAATAACAGGCCAAACAAGCACACTCGCTCTCCCTTGGCTGACGTTCCCTACATTCACGGTTTCTCTCATAGGTTGAAGAAGACTGCAGGCAGAGTAGGCATAAGAGTTTTGTGCTCCATCCCAAACCATCTGGCCTCCCTATGCAGGCTAGTTAACAGGGATGAAACAGTATCCTTTTGCTGTGACAAGAAGCACAGAAATCATTTCATTGAATGCGTGAAGAACGTCATTTATGACATTCCATTATCATGCAGAAAATCATATGTAGGACAAACCGGACGATGCATAAATTACAAAATGCGTGAACATGCCAAATCTTTAAAAGCAACAACAGGCAGGAACCTGGCATTGTACATCATGCGGCTGCTCCCCATTGCTTGACAATGTGCAAGTTCTCATGAAATATCGGGAGTAATGTGCTCACAAAATTTGTGAGGCGCACATAATTCACAAAAGGGGAGCAGCTTGCGTTAGCGCGCTATCACTAGCACTATTTGACGAAGAAATTAGCTGCCATGAGCCTCAATTGTGATCACTAAGCTTGTTGTCACATGTTTTGTTTTCTTGTTTTGTTTTCTGTTTTATTGTTAGTGGTTGCAGTTTTCTAGCCTTGCTGTCACTTGCTTAAAAACCTTTTTTTTTCAGACCCTGGTTCTTCGTTTTTGTTGATTTATGAATGTCAGACTTTTAGCGGTTTTAATCAGTTTGGTATTGACCACCATGTCATTGTTCTTTTTTGCCATTTTTTGCTTGTGTTTATGTTTTAATGAAATCGGCTTCTGCCGCATCTTGTAAACCCTATCCAAAAAAAAAGCCGGGCGGCCGAGTCACTTGATAGCATTTGTGCCATTTTTCGATTTTTGCTCGCCTGCCTACAGATTCTCAGACTTTCCAATAAGGAAATCAGTTGATAGTCAGCTCTGTGCCCTGTATGTTCTTCGTCCCGTTGTCTGCGCTCTTTTGCCACAAAGAAGAATCCACATTCAAGTGCGTTGTTACTTGTTAAACATCTTGACAGGATAGCACAGCTACTCAAGAAAAGAGCACATAGCAGTGCTGAACTCACGACTAACTTTTCTAGAAATCACGCAGATACTTAAGATATCACCTGAACCCAAGTGTTTTCACAGAGATAACATCATTTACAATGGTCGATTCCACGAAAGATAAAAAAAAGGTGTATACTTGATGTTTCCGATTTTCCTGATAATTTTGTATGTTGTGCACATATGACTGCACAGCACGAAATCGCAATTTGTTTTCACATAAAAATTTTTTCCAACACGGGAAAATTCGACGAGCGTCGCCGGTTGACGACGACCATCTTACGAAGAGTGCGTTTTCGTAAATTCGCAACCATGCTGGCAGCTACTGAAGCTATACATTACAAATATCTTTCTATTTAGCATAAGTAGAAGTGAAGAAGAAATAGCTCTTATAATTTGATGGAATTCTGAGCAAATTATGCATTTTTAAAAATTCACGAGAAACGCTGCGTTAGTGAAAATTAGTCAAATTTGGGACGCTATGGTTACTTCTGTGAACATCTTAGTTTGTTCATATTTGCTGTATGAATAGGCCTTTATGTGAATAATGAACCTCTGCATTTGTATTTCTCTAATAATTTTCAAAGTAGTAAATTTTCATGTATTATTTGTATGGTCGCCCATTTGATGTCGTCACCGATCATCATGCACTATGCTGGCTGTCATCATTGAAGACTACGACATCCGCGTGCTGTACCGCAACGGACGCCAGCATGCTGATGCCGACGCCCTCTCGCACTCCCCCTTGCCTGACGCCAATGCATCCTGCTCAGTATCTCACATTGCTGTTTCTTCCATCGACGTTCACACCATCACTACCGAGCAGCGCAAGGATAAATGGATCACCTCGCTGATAGACTTGCTCACTGATCCGTCGGCAACACCAACCACTCGCCCGTTGCGTCGTCAAGCCCACAATTTCGCCATTCGTGACAACCTACTGCACCGACGCAATTACAACGCCAACGGCCGCCAGTGGCTACTTGTCTGCGTGCTGAAATATGCGAGTCCTTCCACTCTGATCCGCAATGCGCGCACTCTGGGGTATCCAAAACTTACCACCGCATTCGACAACGATACTTCTGGCGAGGGATGTACCGTTACGTGCAGAAGTTCGTCCGCTCCTGCCTCGATTGCCAACACCGAAAACCTTCAACGCACGTGTCACCAGTCGGTCTACAACCATTACCTTGCCCTAAGCATCCGTTTGGGCGCGCGGGCATCGATTTGTATGGACCACTTCTTCTGACCTCGGCTGGTAACCGTTGGGCCATCATCGCCGTTGACCATCCAACGCGATCTGCCGAAACCGCTGCCCTCACAGCGGCTACAGCGTGCGATGTTGCCTCCTTCCTGCTACACCGATTCATGCTGCGTCACGGTCCACCCTAGAGGCTTCTCAGCGATCGAGGCCGTGTCTTCTTGTCGGAAGTCGTCGAAGCCATTCTCAAAGAGTGCCATGCTGTTCACCGCAAAACTACTGCTTACAACCCGCAGACGAATGGCCTAACCGAACACTTTAACCACACGCTCGGCGACATGCTCTCAATGTATGTCGCCGCCGATCACACAAATTGGGATGCCATTCTGCCCTTCGTCACCTACGCCTATAATACCGCCCCTCAGAACACTACTGGTTTTTCACCCTTCTTCCTGTTGTACGTAAGGCACCCGTCGCACACCATTGACACGATACTACCCTACAAGCCGGATCCATCTGAGTGTGCGCCTATTTCTGACACAGCCAGGCTTGCTGAAGAGTGTCGCAAGCTTGCAAAGACCTTTACAACGCACGAACAAGAGCGGCAGAAGAGCCTTCATGGTGGCACCACCACTTCTGAGTCCACGTTAGTCGCCGGAGCGCTCGTATGGCTCTCGGTCCCTACCACTGCAACTGGCCTCTCTTCAAAACTACTGCCGAAATACGAAGGCCCCTACCGGGTCATCGAGCGCACATCACCGGTCAGCTACCTGATCGAACCCATCGAACCAGCTTTGGACATGCGCCGTCGAGGGCGCGACATAGTCAACGTGGAGCGCCTCAAGGCCTACTAACCCACTAATAGTGACAAGCTGTTAAGTCGCCGAACGGCTCCCTTTTAACCATTACGTTTATTGCAGAGAGTAGTGAAGACAGGACAAGAAGGGACACAGATAGGCGCTATCTTTTAAGTGTTTTTTGGACTCAGATCACACATATTTATAATTTAAAAAGAAAAACTTCAACATGCGCAGGCACAGCTGCGTCCAGGAAAAATAGTTATTTCTTTGACAAGTAGTGTAATGACACACTAACGCAATCTCGGCCAAGATTAGGAATACTTGCTGACTCAATAATCAATGTAGTATAGTTTCTTTACTGTTTGGCAAACAGGCGATCGCTGCGTTTCTTTACATTGTTGCAATGTTCCCTGAATCTTTCCTTGAGATGTTGCCCCATTTGCCCTCTATAATGCTTACCCTATGATAGGAGTATCTGATAAACGGTACCTTATATGCAGGGCACGTAACGTGTCCTGTGATTCTTATTGCAGCCAAGCCTCTCCTCTGAGTATCTGGGTTGCTGCTTTTCCATAGTTTAACATGCTTATTTGAGGCCATGAACATTATGCTGATGATTCCGAGCACCAACCGTTTTTATATTGTTGAATATTCCGTGCAGATATGGCATCGTGGCAAACATTTTTCGGCCATCAAGATTTGGCTTTTTTTTTTTTGGCTTGGCAACTGGAAGGTGGTTTTCTGGGTAGGGCATATGCAAACGATACAGCAAGGTGAACAGGATATCCTGCTTGTGTCAGGGGAGTTCTTTGGAAATTAAGGCTTGTCCACAAGTAACAGGAACAGAAATTTTACTGCGTTAGCGAGCCACAGTGGCATAGGCAGAAATTCATTTCGGGGAAGAGGGCGAGTGGGGGCATGGGCCCGGTCTGCTACCCCCTCGCTACGCCACTGTCCAAGCAGTGTCAGACAATGCACCTTTCTACCATTACTGAGTGGGAGAAACTAAGAGGCAGCAATGGCTTGTTTCCCATCAGTTCGTATAACTAGCTCATGCACTTTTTATGCAAATGAAATTGTACATTCAGGAACCTGATATGGTACAATCCTTGCCCGGATGCTCGTGGGTAAGCACCAGTGGGTGTTAGTAATCATGTGCCAGTGTTAATATGTTAGTGGCTTCAGATTCGAAAGAACCTTTGTGGTATTTAATAAAGAAAGACGCAGTCATCCTCATATCTAAAACATTTAAAAACTTATGTGCTTGCATATTGTACTAAATAATCATGTTCCTATTTCTTGTGGACGAGGCTTGATTTCAAGAACTCGCCTGGATGCAAGCAGGATATCCTGCTTCCCTTGCTGTATTGGCTGCAGAAGCCCTACTAAACAAATACCTTCCAGCTGCCAGGCCAAAGAAATGGCTAATCGTGATGGCCAAAATATGTTTGCCACTATGTCATACCTGCACGGGATATCCGACAATATAAGAACGGTTGGTGCTCGGGCAATCATCAGCATAGTGTTCACGGCCTCAAATAAGCGTGCTAAACTATGAAAAGGTTGCAACCCAGACACTCACTTGGCTGCAATAGGAATCACAGGACACATTATGTGCTCTGTAAGGAAGGCATCGTTTATCAGATGATGGGATAAGCATTATGTGGGGCAAATGGGGCAGTGTATCAAAGAAAGGCTCAGGGAAGACTGAAACATAAAGAAAGGCAGTGATGACTGGTTAGCTGAACACTGGAGCATGTGTGGTTGCTTCCCACTTTTTGATGAGAGTTTCATCGTGCGTATGCACAGCAACGAAACTACTACATTAAAATTGAGTCAGCAACTATTAATAATCTTGGCTGAGATTGCATTAGTGTGCCTTCACTATCTTTAACAAAGAAATAATTATTTTTCTTCGATGGAGCTGTGCCTGCGCACGCCCAATTTTTTTTTTCATGGCAGCTGCACCACAGTTTCATGGCAGCACAAACAACACAGATGTTCGATGGAAGATGGAGGAGGCTTGAAGAGACGAAAAAAATCTTCAAACGGTATGTCACTGCAGCCAACTCTTGTACGAGTAGACTTGCCTTCATCAAGATGGCAACATCAAGAATTAACAGTTGCTCCCTTTATGAAGACAACTCCAAGTTTCAAAACGTTGGCTCTAGCGACATCCCATGTTCAAAGATTACAAGCTCAACAATACAAACTATTCGACGTTCCATGTTCAAGGAATGCAAACTAAATAATATGCATTGCACTGAAGTGCAGAAGGTATGTTTCTCACTCCTAAGCTAAAGGCCAGTATATGCTGTATATCAATAGACCTTATGCAAAATTGCTGCCATCTGTTGGAGGTTTGACGAAGCTAACGATTCGGCGCCATGTTGGAGGCTTGTGCCCGAATTCTATTGCTGTCGCCGCTATCACTTCTTGCTTGTATCCGCTTTGGTAGTCGGCAATCAGGGCGTAAAAATGTCAGGCGGGCCTGTACACGTTACCGGCATTTCCTAGTTTTTACGTTGACGGTTATTACGTGTAAAGAACCGCCTCACAGCGAGAAGAAGGTACAAGTTTGACACTGCGAGTCACGTGCAGGCCTGTCGTCGTCGATAATGAAGCTCTGCGCTAGGTTACAAATTGGCCTGTCTGTTTTCAGTGTAGCGAATAAAGCGTTGTTAGCTATCTGAATATCATGCTTGTATAATGTAGGATGGTTGGGAAGAGGCTTTATTTAGCGCGGCTAGGTGCAGCGATGACGGTAAGAAAGTGCAGTTGACCCAATTGAAAGCATATTTCATGAGGGACAGCCTATGTCGAGCCGACGTAGTGTCCATCTAATTTTAAATAAAACGTTGTCCTCTTTTTATCTTTGAAATAATATTATTTCGCTGTTGTAGTCATCCGACCTATGTTATGTACAGAATTACCGTGCGATTAAAATGCAGAAAATTGCGCATCTCATGCACGTGGAAAGTGAACATGAAAAGTGTAGTGTCTCCTAGAAGTAGATGCCGATCAGCTGGTATTTTATTGAATATCCTTCCGATATGTGATCCTATATAACAGGAAACGCCAAGAATATTCGTGTTCACATTGTCGCTTTAGGGGCCTACTGGTGCTTTACAATTTAAACCCGTTGCGGCAAGGCAGTTTTGCTTCGCCGACTGAAACCGCCTCAGCACGTAACCAGCGGTAGCGCACCCACGGTAGAATGTAGCACATTTCCCGGAACAGCATTTTATTTAGTTTCATAAGAAAAGTACCACGCACTTGAAGCACCTGTTAACATTTCATAGCAAACTGGAGTGTACAGAGGATTTTTCCGAAGGGGGGATCAGCTTTTGGGAGAACCTGATTTGCTCTTCCTGGGGTATAAGTTAAACAAAAAAAAGTAAGGGGTGGGGGCGGTCAGGACATCCGGGCAACCCGTCTGAACCTGGCAGTGATACCACATGAAATGCTTGAAAAATACGCATAGTGAAGAAATACGCACGCAAAGCATCCCACCAGACGCTACCTTGTTAAACTCCACCATCGAAAACAAACTACAAACAACACGCTCCAGCACAATCGGTCCGTCCGCTGCAAATCAATGACGCGCACGAGCTATCTGTCTAACATGCAATTGTTATCGCAATTTAATAAACAAGCTAATATCAACAGCAGCGCAGGCATGTGCGAGTAGCCGCGATGCAGCTTTGAAGCTCGTACACGAAGCGGGTTTGTGCCTGCAGCAAGCACACGGTGCGAAAACTTTCTTGTTCTGGCATGACATGAAAGAGTGTTCTCTGATGAGTGCCGATGCTGTCACATACCACATATATTAACGGCGAACGGAAACACGGCGTTAGTCGTAAGCAGTAACCGAAGCAACGGAACAATCTGCTGATTCTCGTCGGCCACGAGGAAATGTACTAACATGGAGGCTTGGTTCCTGCAAACCTTCTTTCAGCATCCCAATTTCCTCAATCTCAGCAACACAGCACTCGAAAATATGTTGGCATTTTCGTTCTTATCAGCCGCCACACGTTGATATGTACGCTCCTTGTCTACATGCGGAGCGTGCTTAGCCTTCAACATGGCGGAAATGCACACAGCGGCCGCTAGATGGCAGCAGATTTTGCTTAAGGTCTATAGGTGCTATGTGTCCAAACTGTCGCAATCTAGTGATGAAAAGAAATGCCTACCACTCATTATGGCTTGCCCGGGCTTGCAGGAAGTATGCTCCTATCTTGTACTGCAATCTGTCCTCTGTGTCAGTGCCATGAACAGCTCTCATCGCTGATACATGCATAATAGATACCACAAGGAAATGTTGATTTTCACTCAAGACAAACCCAACCACACACAGATAGTGAGTACCAAACATGTCCTCAGGCAAGTCTATATTCATATATTAAAGAGATTGATCCTTGAATGAAGGGATCAGGGTGCAATAAGAACAGGTATTAGTGGACCAGCCACTTGCAGACTATTGAAAGAGTGCCATTGCGTGTTTAACATTCACACATGTACACAGTAAGCAATCAGTCATGGGCACGTTACCAGTAAAATGTAACAGTGTTACAGTTACCTAAGCCAAAAAAGTGGGATAGGTTTCAAACAGGAGAAAGTGCCTCAGACAGGCTGGCCGACGTTTCCATAGGGGGACCTATCTTTATCGAAGGCACCTTGTCATCCTTGGCGTGTTAGTTCTAAAGGGTTAGTGTTGACGTCATGTCTAGCGGTGGTGCTTGTCGCTGTTGGTAATTGCTGCCTGGAAAGAGAAAACTAGAGAGAGGAGTGTAGCCCTTGCCACATCATTTCAAGAAAGTTTGCAACGGCGCTCATCTCAGAAGTAAGGGGGGCTGCAAAGAAGGAAAAAAAAAGCAAGAAAAAGGAGAGAAAAAAAAGGAAAAAAAATGGAAAAGGGGGGGGGTGGTCTACTGAGCGACAGCCGTCAAAGGCAAAAAAAAGAGTGGAGTATGAAAGCCACTTGGAAAGGCTGCAGAAGGGCGGCACGTCTAGCCCTCACAAAGGGCTGCAGAAGATGGTGGGTAAGGCAACTACAGGCGGGGAAAGCGGGCGGCGTACTTTTAAAAGCCCACATGTGGAATTTAAGTGATATTGAGAGGGGTGTCTGAAAAACACGTGCTTGATGGGTGAAGTCATTGGCTCTGTTAAAGCAACTGTTACAGTTATAGTTACAGAGTTTCCAAAAGTAACCTGTTACAGTTACAGTTACTGTGACAAGTAACGTCGTTACTTTGTTGCAGTTACTGTGACGAAGTAACGTCGCTACTTTTCCGTTACTGTATAAAATAAATAATAGATTACAAACCAAACGATAGAATTCATTTATTAAATATGTACGAAGGCATGCGGGCAGTCAAAATTGCACGTGGTAAAACCCTAGACGAAGTAAACCTAATAGGGGGCCAAACACAAGCATTTGTTGTGTACACCTCATTTTGTTGCATCAATTTTGTTGTTCATGCACCGTTGGTGAAAAAGGGAATTTATTTGCAAGTAATAATAACAAATGTCCTCTGATACTCAAAATGGAAAATGTGGTTGATGCACTAGAACGACGGCAGTATCATGGGATGTTTATTAACGACACCCAGAAGCGCATGCGAATAGCAACGGAGAGTGTGTGACGAATGAAGACGACGTCCATTGTGTCTGTTCCATATATATGTTCAAGGTGTATCAGACCCTGTTCGGTTAGCTTTGCGTCCGCTGGGCATACAAACCGTTTCTAAGTCCCGTTATACTCTGGGGCATGTGTTTGCGAAACCCAAAGATTGCACACCTGCAGACGATCAGAGTAGGGTGATATACAAGCGCGATGCGGACATTGCGACGCGACTTGCATCGGCGAAACGGGAAGGAAAGAATCAACGAGGCTTAAAGAAGGCAAACGGGATGTTGTTAAAGCAACTCATGCAACGCATTCTAAGATGGAGCTTGTTTAACACTTCCGGAGAACAGGGCATAGCTTTGACGTAAACACTGTGACGACGCTGGCTCGTGAACGAAGGTGAGGAGAAGGAACTCATGGAATCGCGGTTCATTCGCCGCGACGCGTCGGCTTGCAATATAGTTACTGTATATGGCACCTTTAGGAGCCATGTCGTAGCATATATAGTAACTATAGTCGGATACAACTTAAGAAGTCAGGAGAGACTAAATAAAAGAAATAGTACCGCTCATGCACGCGCCGATGTTCTCCAAAGGCGAAGCCACCGCCATCCCGCTCATGATGTCCGTCCCGAGTGCGCGCCCATTGGTGCAGGCTTGTGTTCATCTGCCTTTGAGGAGAAAATGCCGCTGACTTCTAAAGTTGTATCCGACTATAACATGCAACAACCACATTCCCCTACTGGTTTACACGGACGTATGGGACACTGGTCGATCTCCGCAAATTTTTTTCTTTCTTTCCTTTTCTTTTTCTTGTTGCCAGTGTATACTGAGGATGTCACATGCATAGGAGGCCAAACGTCCATGTGATTTTGTTAATAATTGTTGTATTAAGTTGGAGTAAACCTTTTACAATTAGTTTCAAAGAGGTTTTGAAAAATTAGTTCACGGTATTTCTGCCTCTCAACCGTTTCGCGCTCTGCTGCTTTCTAGCCGTCAGTCAAACACGATTATTGCGCAGCCTCGGACGAAGGAGAATATAAACTTGGCGTCGTGATGTTCCACCGGTACACCAAGAACCGAGCTAGAAGCTCAAGTGACAAAAAGGATATATATACGCCGGAAAAAAAAAACTACTTGAATTTAGCAAGTTGTTCAGTTCCAACATGATTCACTTACGACATGTAGTTTACAAGTAAACTTAAGTTGTGTTAAAGACTGACTGCTGACCTCGGTCTTCTGCAGGGTAGATAATTCTCTAAGCGACCTCCACCCCTAAATTGGTAGGGGAGCCGTGCTGTGGAAAGATGAAAGGTGGAGAGGATATGGGAAAGTAACTGTAACGGTATTTCCCATTACAGTTACTCTGTAAAAAAGTTACAGTGTTACCGTTACAAGTTCCTATAAATTAAAAGTAACTAGTTACAGTTACAAGTTACCGAAAAAAGTAACTAGTTACCGGTAACGCGTTACTAGTAACTAGTTATTGCCCAAGACTGTAAGGAATACCCGAAATATGCACATAGCCCTATGGGCGATCCACATGAAAATAACGATATGCACACTTTTATCGAAATATAAAAAAAATGAAAGAGTGTGCGTGGTCCATGTGCACTTGGTGTGAGGTGGGAATGAGCCATGCATATTGTATTGCATCATGAATGTAAGCCATTCAGGGAACAAACTTTTGGTTCTCTAAAGCGAATTCCCGTGTAGTTTGTCTTGTAGAGTTGAGCTGTCAATTTGATTTCATTTTAAGTTATGTAAGGCCTTCACAAAACCGATAATATTTTCCAACTTTCTGTGAACTTCTGGAAACATATATGAGAATTGAGATCTTTTTCTTTTAATTTATGACCTTACAAAGCTCAATAAACCCTAAATCACTGCATACTAAACCTTGGTTATGCATTTAAGTAAGAGAGCAATATTGGCACTATGCTAAGTAAAAAAAAGCGTGAAAATACAATAACTTAAAGCACCACACAATAAAGTAACATTCTCGCAACATGAGCACAATCTAAGTTATTTGTGATAGAGAACCTCGTGTGCTTAAAGATGCTAAGAAAAAATATATAATGGCAGAACACGAGCTCACGCATATTTTCTCAAACACACAATATTGAAACAAAGAGTAGCATGTGTTAGCTTAATTAACCTAATTGAATTGACATATTCGTCTACTAACACTATTTGATATAAACATGTGCTTCTTCACATTAAGTACGCATTTGTTGGAGTGTGCACTTAGTACCAGTACGTAACGTAATTCACTCAAATACATTACTTCGAGTGAGCTCCTTTAAAACATTTATGAGGCAGCTAGGTTAAAATCCTAACCACAAAACAACTGCATGGATTTCTGGCGAAAAGCTCGGGGACGCAACCACGAAAACATATCCATCATCGTGTGCGCGTGTCAGGGCTGTGTGTTTTGCTATCACGTCAGGGGCGTAGCCAGAAATTTTTTTCGGGGGGGGGGGGGGGGTTCAACCATACTTTATGTATGTTCGCGCGTGCGTTTGTATGTGTGCGTGCCTATATACGCAAGCAAAACTGAAAAATTTCGGGGGGGGGGGGGTTGAACCCCCCCAACACCCCCCTTGGCTACGCCCCTGTATCACGTCCCCAGTCTTGTGATAATTTTGCGTGTTATTGCCGAGTTTGGTGAACTCTCGCATCACCACAGTGAAAACATTATGGGACGACCCCATGTGTTTAAAAGCACACACTTTCTAACGGCGACAAGGGATTCTAGAAACACTCTCAAGCGATGATCTCGTACAGTAAACAGTCAAGGAATAACAGCACAACGACACGAGGCCTGCATGATCGAAGCATAAGATTGCGTAGCGCAATGCGCATCCTTCAAACATGTCATTTATGGTGGTGTATATAAGAGCACCCAAAGCACAAAACATACCTGCCTATCGGGTATCTGTTGATCATCCTCGCTGTGCCAACACGACGGTTCCTGCAAACAGTTGTCATGCAACGAAGTAACAAAGTTACGTAGTTCAGCGACCTTCTTCAACTTACCCAAGTTTGGCACAGTCGCTCGTCAAAAGGCTCAAGCTTCCGCTCCTGTGGAACCGCGGTCGCCGCTTGTCAAAACACTCGGACGCGGATTGTCTTCGGAAGTACACTCGATCACTCGATCAACGTGAGTAATCGATGAACGAAGCAAGAAAGCACTTTTGAGCGCGGACACAAAGCTGTGCGTCCCGTGAGGCTGTGTTGAGTGGCAACGAACAACGACCATCATCCGCCACTGGATCAAGGCAGGAGAACGCCCCAACACGCGGAAATTCCCAGTCGACGAATGTCGCGTACGATAAGCACGCAATAAACGCACACAATACACGATAAACATGTAAGCGCGGCACACATGTGTTCATGGGAAGCTGGTGGTGCTCCGGCAGTACGAGACCTGTTGCAACTGTTAGCTTACAGTCTAAACCAAAAAGAATATAGGTGGCAGCAGTGTCGTGATATGCTACAGGCCATAATTTTTATTAAAAATAAAACGTATTTGTGGCTTTTCACACAGGCGAAGGTCAGGGAGGCGGGGCTCTGTATATAAGCGTTGCGTCCGCCTTTCGCGTCGGGCCCCATATAAGCGTTGCGTCCGCTCGAGCCATTTCCGCCTCGGGCTCCATATAAGCGTTGCGACCGCTCGCGGCCGCATATAGCGGGCCCAATCCGTCACCGCAGAATTTGTCACGCTTAATGGCGATTGAAGGGCCGCTTATATGCAGTACGTTGTGGTGGAATAAAAATGGGCCGTTTATGTGCCGGACGTTATACGGTACTTGAATAAGAGTGTAGTCGTTAGCTACGATGATCCATTTGTTTCCGAAAGTCTACGTCAACAACGGCCCCAGTAAGTCTATACCGACTTGCTGGAACGGCCGGCGAGGGGGCCCAGTTGGCTGCAGAAGTCCGGTTGGCCTAGTCGGTAGTGCCTTCCGTCTCTGACAATAGAGTCTTTTAGCAAGTTACGGAAGTACGGTACGCAAATACGGTACCGCTCCTCCTTTCCTGGTCGATGAGCGGCCAAAGCACAACCAGCGGGAAAGGAGGAGCGCTATCGTACGGCCTTACCGTATTTGCGTACCGTATTTCTGTAACTTGCTAAAAGACTCTGATCTCGTCAAGTCTTTATGTAACCAGCGACGTCGGTGGCAAGGCGTGGCCAGTAGTACTTTACCTGTATTCTTGCAAGCGTGCGAGAAAGGCGCAGGTGTCCTACCGTGGGGTCGTCGTGCAGGGCCTGGAGGACTTCCGGTCGCAATGCAGAAGGCACCACGGGAAGGTACTTGGTCGAAGTGGTGCAAAGCTCTTCTTTTGGAGAACGCCGCTGCGTAAGAAAAACGACGCCAGTGCTCGCTTGAACAATTTCGGAACGACGGCGGTCTTGCCTTCGAGGTATTTTATAAGGCCTCTGAGTTCCGAGTCCGACCGCTGCTGTTCAGCGAAGTCATCGGTACTTATGGTTTCCAAGAAGCAGTCATCATCCTGGTCGTCTTGCGGCGGCGGGTCCAAGGGGGCACGAGACAGGCAGTCGGCGTCAGTGTTTTCTTCCGGTTTTGTAAACGGTGGTAATGTCGAATTCTTGAAGTCACAAGCTCCATCCTGCGAGACGACCTGAACAGTCCTTCAATTTAGCTAGCCAACACAGCGCGTGGTGGTCGCTCACAACTTTGAAGGGCCTGCCGTAAAGGTGGGGGCGAAACTTTGATGTACCCCAGACTATGGCAAGGCACACCTTTTCTGTTGTAGAATAGTTGGCTTCCGCCTTTGATAGCAACCAGCTAGCATAGCGACTGCAATCCTCCAGTCCTCTGCAGAAGAACGGCGCCGAGTCCTACACTGCTTGCGTCAGTGTGTACTTCTGTTTGGGCGTATTCGTCGAAATGCGCGAGTAACTGCAGGCGTCGTTTTAGGGGCGAAGCTCCTTAAGGCGGCACCCGTTCGTCCCTCGTAGTAGTGCGTAACCAGTCGTAACGCTAGTACCAGATCTTGACCTCCAAGGTGGTGCCGGTGGGAGATTTTTCCTGTGCGTTGTTGAACAATAAAAAATTCGCAGCGTGCGCGTTAACTAAAAGCCGAATTATTCTGTCTCTCATTCCCCATTAGCAGCCATTGGCATGTTCCAGTAGGAAACGTTAGTAGAAGTAAAAGTGTATGTGTTAGCTAATAGCCGACTTCTTCTGTGTCTCATTCCCTTTAGCAGCCATTGTTTACCTCCAAGGTAGTGCCTGGTGAGATTTCTCCTGTGCGTGATTAAACAATGAAAATTTTGTTCAAAACGCCGTTGATTGATGAAATAAACCAACGAAAGACGCCAGATGTTTTCTAAAAGCAGAACGAAAGAACGCCAGATGTTTCTAAAGCAAAACGAAAAGACGCCAGCTGCTTAACGAAAGACGCCAGATGTTTTCTAAAGCAATGGTTTTCTAAACAATGAAAATTCACAGCGTACATGTAAAATTAAAGTGAGCTGCAAGTCGTCATAACTCATCGAACCTTTAATATAAACGCGCCCGATCTCACGTCGGTGATGATGTACTGGGCAGAATTCACGGAAGATTCACGGTTTACCGATGAATCTCCGCAGCTTCGCCCACTCATCATCATTCACTCCGTGGATATGCTGTGATATTTTGTTGTTAAAATTCTTCTTCCTGCGGTGTTTGCCACTTGAACTCGACGTCGGTCCTGGTAAGGTTAGTAAGTGGCTCGGCGATGCGGGCAAAGTTTTTGACGAACCGCCTGTAATAGGCGCACAGGGCCGAGAAATCGACGCACGGCCTTCTTGTCGGCAGGTGGCGGGAATGTAGCGATGGCGGCTGTCTTCTGCGCGTCAGGGCATAATCCGGACATCCTTATCACGTGTCCCAAGAACAAGAGCTTCTCATACGTAAAGCGACACTTTTCTGGCTTCAGTGTGAGTCCGGAGCTCTTTATTGCTTGAAGTACAGCTTCAAGCCACCGTAGGTGTTCTTCGAAGTTTGAGGCAAACACAACGACGTCGTCCAAGTACACGAGGCAAGTCTGCCACTTCAAGCCAGCCAGTACTGTATCCATGACACGTTGGAAAGTCGCGGATGCCGAGCAAGGACCAAAGGGCATGACCTTGAACTCGAAAAGGCCGTCTGGTGTTATGAAGGCAGTCTTTTCTCGGTCTCTCTCGTCGACTTCGATTTGCCAGTAGCCGACCTTGAGGTCCATCGACGAAAAGTACTTGGCGTTGTGGAGTCGATCTAGGGCGTCGTCTGTTCGTGGGAGAGGGTACACGTCCTTCTTCGTGACCTTGTTCAGGCGACGATAGTCGACGCAAAAACGTAGAGTTCCGTCCTTCTTCCTCACTAACACCACAGGTGACGCCCACGGACTCTTGGACGACTGGATGATGCCGTCGCGTAGCATTTCGTCGACCTGTTTCTTGATGGCCTCGCGTTATCGCGTGAAAACTCGGTGCGGGCTTTGACGGATTAGTCGGGCACTTTCTTCTGTTATGATGCGATGTTTCGCGACGGGGGTCTGTCGAAGTTCCGACAACAACGAGCAGCAGTCCCTGAATTGCAGGAGCAGGGCTTTCAGCTGGTCTTGCTTATGCTTCGGGAGGCTCGGGCTGACGCCGAAATCTGGTTGGGTTCCTCGATCCGTCAAAGCAAGTTCGGTAGCATCGAAGAGGGCGAAAGCATTGCTGGCGTCCACGCATTCGTGGATGTAGGCGACCGTCGTACCAATGTTCAGGTGCCTATGGTCGTGGCTGAAGTTTGTCAGCATTACCTTCGCTTTGCCATCACGACGGCTATGCCTCTTGCGACGCAAAGGTGACGGTTCAGAAGCAGGTGCTAACCACCCTAGACGACGCCTTCAAGGACTGCGGGTTCTTCGGTGCCGACGGAAACAATGTTGCTGGAGAGAGGCTGAATGGGGACGTGCTCTTCTATCACATTCATTACGGGGTTTCCTGGCGTCGTGTGTGGCGGCAGCGCTTTTTCTGAGGTTATTGACTCAGACCTCAGATCGATGACGGCGCCGGGGTGGCTTAGGAGGTCCATCCCAAGTATCCCATCCCTGGAGCAATGCTGTAAGTTTACAAAGCTCGCAGGATGAGTCCTCGTATTGATGGTGACTCTTGCGGTGCACTCTCCAACCGGAGTTATAGATGGCCCCCAGTGGTCGGAATTTCGGGGCCTTCACAAGCAGTCCTAACTTTCTTCAACCTTGTGGCGAATGGTCCACTGACGACGGAATAGTCGGCATCGGCTAGAGCGGTGACGTTGTGGCCGTCGAATAGCACGTCGAGGTCGATAATCCCCCGTCTTGCGTTGTGGTTAAGTCGCGGCGTCGGGTCACGGCTAGGTCAGCTTGTCCCGCTGCTTCTACGTCGCATCGACAGGTCTTCAGGCACCGAAGTTTCGTAGTCAGGGCTCAGTCTGGTTTGCGTCGTGTTCTTGAGATTCGTCGCGGCGTCGTCGGTGGTGGCGCAGTGTCTTCAGTATTTCATCGTACAGTAACCGCACCTCCATCGGTTGCTGCCCTTAGTTTTCCGGACACGGGTTAGGTGACCGGCCTCGGGTTAAGCCAGTGTACTGACGGCGCTGTGGTGAGACATAGCGTCCTGGCGACGGCGAACGGGAAGATTGTCGGGGCGTCCACTGCGTTCCTGTGAGGTAGTCGGCGATTCCGCATGGTCTTTCACCCCGCTGTGGACGCGGCGCGTCAATGGCGAACCTACGCAGTCCCATCTGTCGGTACTGACAGCGGCGGTAGGTGTGGCCAGCTTCTCCGCAATGGTAGCAGAGTGGGCGGTGGGCGGGGGCGCCAAACGTCCGTCTTCCTCGGCGTGTATCGCTGGCCAGCTGGCGGGCGGTATGACGTCGGTGGTGGCGGCGGTGGTGCCTGGCTGCGGAACTGCTGGGGCGGCGCGGCGTCTTGACGTGGGCGAGGAGATGGGGCGTTGCGTCGGGCTGCAGCAGCATAGCTCATTGCTTGGATCTGCGGCGGTGGCGGCTGAGGAACACCCAGTTACTGTTGGATTTCCTCGCGTACAACGTCAGCAATCGACGTCACTTCGGGCTGTGAAAAAGGTGCGAGCTTTCGCAGCTTCTCTCACACGATGGCTCGGATCGTTTCACGCAAGTCGTCGGAGCCGAGGGCATAAACAGCTGCGCTGTCGTGAAATGCGCGGCGATTGTACTTCCGGGTGCGCATCTCGAGCGTCTTCTCTATAGTTGTTACCTCCGAGAGGAATTCTTCGATGGTCTTGGGTGGGTTTCTCATCAGCCCCGAGAACAGCTCTTGCTTGACTCCTCGTATGAGGAAGCAAACTTTCTTTTCGTCAGGCATGTGACGGTCAGCACGGCAGTATAGTCTGTTCATCTCTTCCGTGTAGAGCACGACGTTTTCGTTTGGGAGCTGGACACGGGTTTCCAGCAGAGCTTCCGCCCTCTCCTTGCGGACGACGCTCGTGAATGTTGCGAGGAACCTGGTGCGAAAGTGTCCCACGTGGTCATTTTTCGCACTTGGTTCTCGAACCTGGTCTGAGCGGCGTCTTCTAATGCGAAGTTGACGTGCCGTAGCTTGTCCTCCCTGGTCCAGGTATAGAAGACGGCTACGCGGTCGCACGCTTCGAACCAGCTTTCCGGGTCTTCGAATGACGATCCGCGGAACGTTGGCGACTCCCTGCGTTGTTGTAGCGCGATTGTCGCAGGCGATGGCACAGGGGTTGTCATCGTTGCCGCCGTCGTGGTCATGGCCTTTGTCCTCCGGGTCTTATCGGGTAGAAGCCCTTAGTCTGGTGCTAGACCTCGTTGTGTGCGGCTGGCTCGCTGGTCGGGGTTGGCGTCACGTATTCTTTGCGACTTGGACTGGGCTCCCGGCTTGACGGTGGCGTCCGGAACATGAACAGCACCTCCAACAGATGTCACGGGGTCGTGACGTCGACGAAGACAGCAGTCGGTGCTTCTGAGATCAAACTATTTATTTGGCCGAACTTGCGGCCGGGAAACGGATAGTCAAACAACAGCAATACACACCGTACGCTGATAGCGGCCAACAGAGCCTCGACCATCGTAAAACTCAGAATGGCTGGGACGCGCCGTCTTTTATGCATCATGCATCGAACTTTCTGGCCTTATCACTGGTGGTTGCGCAAGCTCTGGAATAATCTTGACTATACGCGTCATGTGCGCAATCTTGACAAAAAATTGGTCGCGTATCTGCGTGCTTCGCTGCAAATGTCGTCTAAAGACGATAGAAGAGGCGATGCGTGAGATATGGATGCCATCTGGCAATACGTCGGAAAACATGAGCGCTGTGTTGCTGGCTGGTAGTCCCGGCGCAGCAGCGGGCGAAGAACGGCGGTTACCAACGCGACCGGCGGGGACGTCAGCCAGCCCGAACACGCGGTCTGGCGCGAAGCGCCGAAGCAGAAGAAACGTCGGCACTGAAAGAGTACTCTCCACAGACTCTTTTATTTACACGTCGCCTGGGTAAAACAGGAATGCCAGAGCGGCGCCCCATGGCATTCGTACCGTGCAATACTGTATCGAAACCGAAACACAACAATGAGCTCGTGCAGAGGGCACGGAGGAAGGCAAGTTTCAACGCAGTCGCATTTTCAGCGCAGCTTAAGAAACTAGAGTCTTTAGAATTACGTATGTATGCATTTTCTATTAAAGGAACACACCACCTAATACTTACCTAGTGATTTTGCGCCGCCGATATGCGTAATGTTGCTTTTTGATCGACAATGTACACACGTATGAACCTAGTCAGCCGTTCAAGATGGCTGGCTCTTGGGCAAGTGGTTGAACTTTGGCCGGGTGGCTGAATCGAGGGACGTGCCGACAAACAGAAAGACAGAAAGACAGACCAAAATTTCTCCGTTTGAGTATCCCAAGAAAGGCTATCGTCTTTAAAAGATCTACTATAATCTGGAATGTTGCCAGACATTCTGTCGCGGCCCGCGCAAGACGAGCACACGTGCAACGGACCAGTTACACAAACATAGCAAAAAAACCAGGTTGATCCCTCTGTCATAGGAATCGGAGTAACACGAAAGTAAAACGTGCCCTTATACAAGTAACTGAATGTTTACTGTACCTTGATATAAGAAAGTTTGCACAATGTATATTGATGTCTGGCAGCTGTAGCACCATTCAACGTGGATGCACCCACTTTGATGCTTGGTGGTACATCTCCATTGCGATGACTAACGTCCATGTTCAATGATTAAACAAACCCTTGCGGTAGCTGTAATAGTTAACGGTGAAAGCGCAATCAGAGAACGAGATGTGATAGCCAGAAGCGCGTCGCATATTGAACGCAAAACTTGATCGCCATCCTGTGGCATGTTAAAATGTTATTGAACACCACGGCCGCACTAGAGGGAAACGCAAAGCGCGTCGTGCCGCCCCGGTAGCCCGGCCGCAATTTTTCTCGGGGCGAGCGCGTAGGCAGGGAACGCGGTTTCGCAGAGCTATTTTTGGTTTGATTAGCGTGATGCTATGAGCGAGGCCGACGCTTTTATGACGCTTGCGTTAAGGTCGCCACCTCGCGGTGGGGTAAGGCATTGACAAAATTGCATTTCTATCGAAAACGCGCCGAATGGGACGAACGTGTAACGCGTTGCAGGTACTAATCGCGGAAGCTACAGTAATGATGAATTACTCTACTTTGCCGCTCCCAGAGGGCAACACCACGCCGCCGACCGGGAGAGTGGTACATATAAAAGGCGCGTTTCTATAAGCTCTTGAGTCTGTGACCGTGGCGCAGTGGATAGCGTGCCCGGCATCTGTTGTTGCGGACCGAGCGGTCGTGGGTTCGATGCCTGTTGACGGAACATCTTTAAAGACGACAGTCTTTCTTGAGATACTTAGAAGGAGAAATTTTGGTATCAAAGAGAAGTTTATTCATCGAGTGACACATCACGAGTTACATGGCGTTTCACTAACAATGCAAGACGCCGTACCTTAAAACAAACACGTTTCTCAGACTGGTCTAGTATCGGTGGTGCAGCGGGTGCAGGATTGTCAAGCGCTTCGCGTCGGCGGGTACAGAGTGCTGTAAACATAAAGGCCTGTAGCATTATACAATGTTTACATCTCAGGTGCAGGTAACTGCGGGTAAGCAGGAGAAAAAACACTTAAAGCAAAAAATTGGCAGATCCCACGTACCGTGGGTGTCGATGCTATGCGAAGCATGTGGCGGGTAGGTGACTGTGACGTAACTTTTTTTACTGAGCGACACCTTACAAAATGACGCTAAAGATTTGTATATATTTTACACACACACATATATATGTTGACGAGCCGCATATGTGTTACATAACCAGTCGTTTACGGTTGGGTAACGCAGCCAATGGCAACGTGGGTATTACGAACACCAGAAGCGGTAAGCTGATATCTAGTGCTTATACGTGTCGCGAGAACGCATGCACGTTTCACGAACCCGTGTGCATGTGTGCAATAAGTTCTTGACAGTTCTTGAACAAGGGCATCATCACCGTGATCAGTGAGCACCAGCAGCTGGTCATAACCTGTTATAGGATCCGGTCGGGGTCTTGGTGACGAGGGGTCCATGTGTAGTGAAGTATGTGGTATAGTAGAGCTGTTGGAATTCGTGGATGCCTTGGTCATTTCGTCGACAAATTATCTGTCGACAGAGCCAGCGACATGTCCGAACCTGAAGCCACTCTTCGTGTTGGTGAGGTATAGGCCATCGAGGCTGGTAGGCCTGAATAGTGCAACGTAGACCAGCATCAGTGGATGGTGTTTGTCGTATTTGTAGACTACCTGGGCGTATGTGGCCTACGTAGCCTAGTCTACAAAGCGGCTGTCAATTATTCTGGCATCATCCTCGGTCAGCATGAGGCCATCGCCCAGCCTCGTAAGAAATGAAGAGGACACTTCGTCGTTCTGGTGGACGAAGTGCACTTTATGGTGCTGTGATGTGGATATCATATGTAACATTCGTTAATGTATTCCTCCGGGGTCGAGCAATGCTCCAATATAGCTTCCTGAATCATAGGAATACAAATGTAATGTTTATTAGACTGCTATAAAAGAGGAGCCAACACTGGAACTACAGACGTTCATCTGATATGACGCCTGTATCGTAGGAGTACACATCGTAGGAGTGTCATGTAGTGTTTATTGCTGTCTTGTAAAATTAGATAGCCAGCACCACAACCACAATTGACGTTGCACCGATAGTACGCCTGCGTAGGCTGTTTTTCCAAGCCAGTTTATAGACCTGGCGTGGCTCAGTGGTAGAATACCTGATTGCCACGTAGAATGCTTGGGTTCGACTCCTGCTGGGATCCTAATTTTTATTATTTCCATTCGCTGAGTCAACACTGCTGATGTTGGTTTTCCTTAACGCTCTAGCATTTAAGCTACCAACGTCTGTTCTCGCCGTTCCTGGCTAGATATAAACTGTCAATCACCTGTGGCGCATACCCGTACACCGCGGCCCGTGGTAAACGGGTATGTGCCACACGTGTCTAGTGGAAAGGGTTTGACGACGTACGCGTCAGGATTTTAACGTTATTCATGTCATGACCCGGCAATCATATCCGCCAAATCCTCTTACCCTCTCATGCAAATTTTGGTCTACACCAACTTAAGGAGGCGATCATGAGAGCACCCACACGTAGGCGGCTAGATAGATAGATAGATAGATAGATAGATAGATAGATAGATAGATAGATAGATAGATAGATAGATAGATAGATAGATAGATAGATAGATAGATAGATAGATAGATAGATAGATAGATAGATAGAAACGCTCAAAGTGCCAGAGGTTCGCTAAGAAATGCTTCGCATTTAAAAAGACATAGCGCAACAAAGGGCCGTGGTCTTTATACAATGTTTACACACAAAATTCAAAAAGAGCACATGATTTCGCACAATCACTGAATAAAAACAAAAGGGGTCGCAGGGAATTACATCCTAGTTCTGTGTATCCCTGGGGGTGGGGGGGGGAGGTGGTTAATAGGGAATGATGGGGAGGGATGGCTTCCCGTCCTTAACGAAAAAAAACTTAGTATGCCAGCGGCGGAGAAACTTTTCCTCCCCGCCGGCCTCGAGTTCCTCACTTAGGTGGCTCCAGAGCAGCCGTCTGATACGCGAAACAGCCGGGTAGGCTGCTCTCACATGTGTTTTCTTTGCCACTGCTACGCACCGCCGTTTCCAGATGACGAATAGCATGCAAGCAATCACCAGCCTGGCGAAGGCGCCTCTATTTCGCCCGTGAGCCGGGGGGAGCCGTATGCCAAAGTCCTTGGCTACTAGGCGCCAGACCGGTTTTGCCGCGGTGCACTCGAAGAGCGCGTGCTCCGCCGATTCTTCTGCGCGGCAATTCGGGCAGCGGGCAGAGGGGACGATGCCGAATTTGTGCAACCTTTGCTTGGACGGTAGGACTTTCCAGTTATTTTTCCACATAAAGTCGTGTACCTCCCGTGGGAGGCCGCGACTCAGGTTCCCCTTCTTCCGTCTCCAGGTTTTCGTTTTCCTTGATTCATCGGCGGACAGCTGGTTCCTTGTTATTGTTTCTGCGATGCGCACTGGTGGGTCCTTGTCGATGTCGCAGCAGGCAGCTTGCTTGTCCAGCATTCGTTTGGTGTTTGCTGCTGTCTTATAAAAGGGGGAAGGGAATTCCGCCAGCGGCCCAGGCTGCCTGTCAGCGTCGAGGTACTTGGTGTTGGTGCTGCTCCAGTACAGCAGTAAGCCTTTTCCGTAGAAGTCGCTTGTCTGGTGGAGGAACCTGACTGTTTTCAGGGCTAGCACTCTACTAATGGTCGTGACGTGGGGGAGGCCGAGGCCTCCCTCGCCCTCTGGCAGCTGAAGCAAGTTCCGCTTCACTGGCGCTGGTTTGTCATCCCATAGGACTGAGCTGATCATCTTGTTCAGCTGGCTTGCTGTTTTTGCTGGCATGACGGCAACCCGGCTAGCGTAGTTAGCGAACGCCCATATGCTTGTCTTCGCCGCCAAGGCCTTTTCACGTAGCGTGAGGTCAAGGCGTCGGGTGCGGGCAGTCGCCAAGTGGGCCCTCTCCACCGCCTTCTGCCACGTGGTCTCCGCCACTCCCTCGCACGAGAAAAAGATGCCCAGCACCTTTACTGTGGACACCGTCTGGACGTTTCCTATCGCCTCTTTGGGGAATGCGCCGAAGAGTAAAGCCCTGCTCTTCCCCTCGTTCAATTCTGCTCCCGACACTTCGGCGTAGCGGTTGAAAGCGCTCAAGAATTCGCGGAAGCTACGTGCGTCCCTTACAAAGATGGAGACGTCGTCGGCGTAAGCCAAGACCTTGATCTCGTCTGCTCCCGTCAGTGGGAAGCCCCTGATGCGCTCGTCGCTGGCCAGACTCGTCAGCAGCGGCTCGATACACATAATAAAGAAGGTTGGTCCAAGCGGGCAACCCTGTCTTATGCCCCTCGTGTAGCTGAATCCGGCCGTTGCGGAGCCGTTCACGACCACGTTGCAGCTCAGGTCCCTGTACAGGAGTTCCACCAGCCTGACGAAGTCTCCTGGGAATCCGAACTCGCGCAGGACTTCTAGCATGTAGCGGTGTTTCACACGGTCAAACGCTTTCGCTTGATCGAGGGAAAAGAAAGCGCCGGAAAGCTTCTTCTGTGCAGCGTACTCGAATACATCTCTGGTGGCTGTTAAATTCGCGAACATTGACCGCCCGGGCACCGCGCACGATTGGTACGGGGAGATGATGCTTGGCAGAAGGAGCTTCAATCTTATTTAGTATGGTCGCCACGATCTTGTAGTCGACGTTGAGCAACGTGATCGGGCGCCACGACGACGGCTCGTTTAAGGGGGTTCCATCCCTGAGAAGCAGCACGAACCGCCCCGCTCCAAAGGAGTTGGGCTTCATGTGGTGCTCAAGGATCGCATTCACTAGCGTCAGCAATGCTTCTCCCAGGGTGTCGAGAAAGACGGCGTAGAAGCCGGCCGTGAGACCGTCTGTTCCTGGGGCTGAGTTTGATGGCATGCTGCGCATGGCGCAATGAAGTTCCTCCATCGTTGCTTCTGAGCAAAGGGCTGAAAGCTCCCCCTCGCCGGGGCGCCGGAGGTTCTGGCAAAGTTCCTTTATCTGCCGGGTGGTGGAGTCCACTCCGGTCGGGTCGGTTTCTTGAAATTGTTTCAGGTGTAGCGAAGCCTTTATTGAGTAATGGGTTGCGCTCTCTATAGCCTTCTAGCGGGTCGTCGCCTTTGGCTCTTCGCGCTCGCGCTCTTGAGTCCGTGTTTGTGCCTTGACTGTCTCCATTGCATATCGTCGCCGACTACCGTCCAATAAACGCCTCAACAAATTGGTGGAGAGTGCTGTGCCCCTATTCGATGCCCCTGGAGCTGAGATCCCGTACCCTACCAACTACCATGCCTCAAGACGCTGCTCAGCAAACGTCTCCTTCCATAACAACCGCATGCCCCGGTGTCCCCCGCATCCGCGACCCTCCTATCTTCACCGGCGCGGATGGGACCGATGTTGAGGACTGGCTTGCGATGTACGAGCGTGTGAGCGTACCAAACAAATGGGACGAGGCAGGCAAACTCAGCAACCTGGTTTTCTACCTCGCGGGTGTGGCGGGCCTGTGGTACAACAACCACACCACCGAGTTCCCCACGTGGTCTGCTTTCAAGACCGCCATCATCGATGTGTTTGGCCGCCCTGCCGTTCGTAAACTGCAAGCCGAACAACGTTTACGTGAACGAGCTCAGCAGACCGGTGAGTCCTTTACGAGCTACATTGAAGACGTCCTGGACTTGTGCAAGAAGGCTGACGCGGCCATGCCTGAGTCTGACAAGATCCGCCACGTTCTGAAAGGCATCGACGACGATGCCTTCACTATGCTGCTAGCCAAGAACCCTCGTACTGTGGCCGAGGTGATTACGCTCTGCCAAAGCTACGAGGAGCTGCGCCGGCAGCGACTGCTGACCCGTCGACCTCCATCACGCGACGCCGATCTCGCATGCTTGTCGGCCATTTCTGATCAGTCCGCCTTGCTCGCCGAGATCAAGTCATTCGTGCGCGAGGAAATTGCCCGCCAGTTCTCCCTACTGGCCTTCCCTCGCCCGCAGCATGTTGAACAGCCGTCGACCACGCTGCTGGCTCCCTTACGCCGCGCTATTCAGCAGGAAATCGCGGAGGTCATGCCGGAATACCACCAGCCCCCTCCGGCACCTGCGCCGCTCAGTTACGCGCAGGTTGTAGCCAGGCCACCCCAAGCGATTCCTGTGGCTGCCCCACTTACGCCGAAGCCGTCGCCAGACCTCAAGCCTTCGAAGAGAGTGGGCGGGCTGCGTTTGCCGACGCCATACCTAGGCCACCGATGCAGCCCATCATGCAGTCGTATCAGCAGACGCCTCGTCCACCGCGTCCTGCTCCATGGATGGGACCTACCCCGGCGAACCGATGGCGCACTTCTGACAACCGCCCGATCTGCTTCGCGTGTGGTTGCGCCGGTCATGTCGCCCGCTATTGCAATCGCGTGCAGCCGCCTCGTGTAGCCTCAGCCATCCCCAGCCAGTCAAGCCGCCCGTATTACGATTCACCGCCGCCTATGTCACCGTCGTCTCGCCCAGCTCCATCTACCCACCGTTCGCCGTCACCACGACGCCGATCACTGTCACCGATGCGGCCACGGCCGGTCACACGTGACCAGGAAAACTAGCCGTCGCAGTCCACGAGGCAAGGGCTGCGACGCTATCGAACTGCGAAAGCCCTCAGCGAAGCCCATCAAACGTGTTAGACGTGTTTGTGGACGGTGTGCTCGCATCTGCCCTTACTGACACTGGAGCCGCCGTATCCGTTATTGACGCCAAACTTAGCCGACTACTGCGAAAAGTGACGACGCCACTTCCCGAGCTCTCCCTCCGTACAGCAAGCGCCCAAAGTATTCACCCTACAGCGGTGTGCACAGCCCGCGTCATGATTAAGGATGCTCTGTACGCCGTCGAATTGATTATAATTCCAGCATGCTCTCACGACGTCATCCTAGGATGGGATTTTCTCTCCCACCACGACGCCGTGATTCATTGCGCACCCGCCGAAATAGAGCTCTCACCATTCTCTGATCTGACGCCGGCTGAGAGTCCATCGTCTGTGAGCAAGGTGCTCGTCAAAGACGACACCAAACTGCCTGCATGCTCGTCAACGGCGGTGTCCGTCTACTGCGCCAGTCTCTCCGACACCGTCGCCCTCCTCTCGCCATCCGACCGTGTTTGCACGAGGAAAGGCTTGCTGGTGCCCTTCGCGACCGTGCAAGTCACTCAGGGCAGCACGTCAATTTTTGTTATCAACCCATCTCCGTACAGTGTTACGTTGGTGCGAGGAGAATGTCTCGGCAGCGTGGAACCTCTCGAAGACGCACAAGTTATGGACGAACCAGATGGCACGCACTGCCCCACTTCCGGCACGCTCAGTTCTGTTACCACGTCTGGTTCATCGCCCGCTGATGTATTTGCTTCTTCCATTGCTGACAACCTTACGCCGGACCAGCGTTCCCAGCTTCTAGACCTCTTGGAAGAATTTCGCGCTTCTTTCGATATTGCTCAAACTTCTCTCGGCCGCACGTCCACCGTTACGCATCGCATCGACACTGGCGCCCAACCACCACTGCGGCAACGTCCATATCGCGTATCTCCCACAGAACGCCGCGTAATCAACGAGCAAGTCGACGGCATGCTTCGACGCGATGTTATTCGACCATCTAACAGCCCCTGGGCGTCTCCTGTCGTACTTGTTGCGAAGAAGGACGGTTCTGTGCGGTTCTGTGTGGACTACCGACGACTCAATAAGATCACTCGCAAGGACGTTTATCCGCTGCCGCGAATCGACGACGCGATTGACAGCCTACAAGAAGCCGAATTCTTTTCGTCTATCGATTTGCGCTCAGGGTACTGGCAGGTACCTATGGCTGATGACGCTCGACCGAAGACCGCCTTTGTCACGCCCGACGGCTTGTACGAATTCAACGTCATGCCGTTTGGGCTGTGTAATGCGCCCGCCACCTTCGAGCGCATGATGGATACTGTTCTGCGCAACCTGAAATGGCACACGTGCTTGTGCTACCTCGACGACGTCGTCGTTTTCGCTCCAGACTTCTCCACGCATCTTCAACGTCTCCGGCATGTGTTGACGCGTTTGAGCGACGCTGGTCTGCAACTGAATTTAAAGAAGTGCCGATTTGCAGCACGGCAGCTGACAATACTCGGCTACGTCGTGTCCAAGGACGGAATTCTCCCCGATCCAGCCAAACTTCGGGCCGTGACCGAGTTCCCGAAACCTACGTCCGTCAAAGAACTGCGCAGTTTCGTAGGACTGTGTTCCTACTTTCGGCGCTTCATTCGAAACTTTGCGACTATCATATCACCACTGACGAAGCTCCTCGGAAGTAACGGGCCCCTCCATTCGTGGTCGTCGGAGTGCAACGACGCTTTCGCAAAGCTCCGTCGTTTGTTGACGTCGCCTCCCATACTACGCCACTACGACCCTACGGCCCCTACAGAGGTACACACAGACGCCAGCGGTGTTGGCCTTGGCGCTGTCCTTGCGCAGCGCAAACCAGGATTCCCTGAATATGTCGTGGCATATGCAAGTCGTACGCTTACTAAAGCCGAGACCAATTACACCGTCACCGAAAAGGAATGCCTGGCGATCATATGGGCCCTTACAAAGTTGCGACCCTCTTTATATGGCCGCCCATTTGATGTCATCACCGACCATCATGCACTATGCTGGTTGTCGTCATTGAAGGATCCCTCAGGCCGCCTCGCCCGCTGGGCACTTCGCCTACAGGACTACGATATTCGCGTGCTGTACCGCAACGGACGCCAGCATGCTGACGCCGACGCCCTCTCGCGCTCCCCCTTGCCTGACAACGATGCCCCCTGCTCGGTACCTAACAATGTTGTTTCTTCCATTGACGTTCACACCATCGCTACCGAACAACACAAGGATAAATGGATCGCCTCGCTGATAGACTTGCTCACTGATCCGTCGGCAACACCAATCACTCGCGCGTTGCGTCGTCAAGCCCACCATTTCACCATTCGTGACGACCTACTGCACCGACGCAATTACAACGCCGACGGCCGCCAGTGGCTACTTGTGATACCCCGCAGTCTGCGTTCTGAAATATGCGAGTCTTTCCACTCTGATCCACAATGCGCGCACTCTGGGGTATCAAAAACTTACCACCGCATTCGACAACGATACTTCTGGCGAGGGATGTACCGCTACGTGCAGAAGTTCGTTCGCTCCTGCCTCGATTTCCAACGCCGAAAACCTTCAACGCCGGTCTACAACCATTACCTTGCCCGAACCGTCCGTTCGGTCGCGTGGGCATCGACTTGTACGGACCACTTCCTATGACATCGGCTGGTAACCGCTGGGCCATCGTCGCTGTTGACCACCTTACGCGATACGCCGAAACCGCCGCTCTCCCAGCGGCTACAGCGCGCGATGTTACCTCCTTCCTGCTACACCGATTCATGCTGCGTCACGGTCCACCCCAGGAGCTTCTCAGCGATCGAGGCCGTGTCTTCTTGTCGGAAGTCGTCGAAGCCATTCTAAAAGAGTGCCGTGCTGTTCACCGCAAAACTACTGCTTACCACCCGCAGACGAATGGGCTCACCGAACGCTTTAACCGCACGCTCGGCGACATGCTCTCAATGTACGTCGCCGCCGATCACACAAATTGGGATGCCATTCTGCCCTTCGTCACCTACGCCTATAATACCGCCCCTCAAAGCACAACTGGCTTTTCACCCTTCTTCCTATTGTACGGAAGGCACCCGTCGCACACCATCGACACGATACTCCCATACAAGCCGGATTCAACTGAGTGTGCGCCGATATCTGACACAGCCAGGCTTGCGGAAGAGTGTCGCGAGCTTGCCAAGACGTTTACAACGCAGGAACAAGAGCGGTAGAAGAGCATTCGCGGTGGAACCACCACTTCTGAGTCCACGTTCCTCCCTGGAGCGCTCGTATGGCTCTCTGTCCCTACCACTGCAACTGGCCTCTCTACAAAACTACTGCCGAAATACGAACGCCCCTACCGGGTCGTCGAGCGCACGTCCCCGGTCAACTACGTGATCGAACCCATTGAACCATCTTCGGACATGCGCCGTCGAGGGCGCGACATCGTCAACGTGGAGCGTCTCAAGGCCTACTATGACCCACTCATAGTGACGAGCTGTTAGGTCGCCGGACGGCTCCCTTTTCGTACCCGGGGAAATTGTAGCGAAGCCTTTATTGAGTAATGGGTTGCGCTCTCTATAGCCTTCTAGCGGGTCGTCGCCTTTGGCTCTTCGCGCTCGCGCTCTTGAGTCCGTGTTTGTGCCTTGACTGTCGCCATTGCATATCGTCGCCGACTACCGTCCAATAAACCCCTCAACACAGGAAGTGGTTGCGGAAAATGGCTGCGATTTCTTTTGGCTCTGTAGCGATGGTCCCGTCCGGTCGCTTCGCTTCCGTGATTTGGACAGTGCCATTCCCGCACACTTCGCGTGGGTCGAGGTTGGTGGAGTCGTCTGCTGGGTCCTGCGCCTTTGTGGGTCTCCGTGTTTGGAGCCGCAGCAGTCGGGTGTAGGTTATCTCGAGAGAGTCGAGGTAATCTCTTGTGCAGGAGGTGAGCGTCTCGGCCCCCCTGATGATTCGCATCCTGCGAAGAATCTCGTCCATTTGTGCCGAGAGTCGCCTCTTCCTCGCTCTGCCCTCCTCCTGAAGGAGTCTCTTCCAACTTTCCTTTAGGGAGTTCCATGCATGCGGGGTTATTTGGGGGCGTTCCCCAGCGACTCCAGGATGCGGTCTCTGACTCCCTGGACGCAGTCTTCGTCCTGCAATAAGGTAGGGACGAGTCGCCAGCTGATATTGCAGTTGCGTGGGCCGGGGGACCCTCTCACCGTTGTTGCCAACGGGAGGTGGTCCGATTTCCCCACCAAGTCGTTTGGGAGGGCTAGGACTTCGCACGACACCACGGCAGGGAGCAGGTAGTCCGGCAGGTAAGTGCGCTCGATCCTGCTCGCCGTAGTCTTCGAGGTTCTGGTTGGTGCGAAGTGGTCACCGTGTAAGTGCACCCAAGTATCTGCGAGGTTCAGGTGCCGGAGGGTCTTCACCAACTCTTTGGCTTGATAGGTCGACCCGCCTCGGCCAGGGCCCCTCACATCTCGCTGCGGGTCAACTACGCAGTTGAAGTCTCCGAGCAATACGTGCGGAAGAGGCTCCAACAGAAGTTCGTGCAGTTCTTTATAGAAGGCGTTTGTGTTCGACCGTGTGACAGGAGCGTATAGGTTCACGAAGCGGATTTTCTTGCCGTCGATGTAAACGTCGAGCATTAACATGCGCCCGTCTGCTCCGAAGGTGCAGAAAGATTTCTGACGAAAGCGACCCGAGACGAAAATCACCCCCACTCCGCAGGCTCTGGAGTTGGTCAATGAAAAGAAGGCATCCACATGGAGGTCGCGCCGGAACGTGACCACGTCCAGTGGGGACCTAAAGTTTGCCTCCTGGACAAAGAGGATGTCAATATCTTCTGTTTGGGCAAACGATAGAATTTCCCTTTGCTTCGCCTTGTCACGGAAGCCGCGGGCATTCCAGGTGGCGAACTTAAAAAAAGGCATCGCCCGCTGCTTCGGGTTCAAAAGAAAGAAAGGGGGGGTTCAGGGGCCGGCGGGGGATCGCTAGAGCTTGTTCAGCGAAAGATCTTCGGGGGCGCGTGGGTAGAAAGGCCCATGTGCCGGCTTTCGCGGGAGAAGGGCTCTCAAAAGCGAAGGACGGGGAATGGCAATAGCCGCTCTTCCGTTCTGTTTGCGGGCGTTGCGTGAGCCGGCGCCATACGGCGCTGTGTAAGTGTGCGCTCCGAGATCGGGTAACAGGCGAGCGTAAACAATAGTCGGTCGCTGGGCGGGTAAGCTCGGCTAGCTGGCATGGGCTTATCTGTGCGGGCGCTGAATGAGGGAGGGGGTGGGGGAAAGTTCCGTACTACGAGCGATTGACGCGATAGGCGGGCAAGGAACCTTGCTAGGTTCGGTAAACAATGAAATGGGCATCGTTAAACAAAACGGAAGAGGGGGGAGGGTATCACGGCTGTGTAAATGCCCTGCAAGGCGACTTCGGAGCTTTACTGGGTCTTTTGGTCGCCGCTTGGAGGGGAGGTGCCGTCCCCTAAGGAGCCTCTTCGCGGCTTCTTGGTCTTGGCGCGTCGTGCCGCATCGCTGTCACTGCTAAGCTCGCCTGCCTTTTGGCGGCGCAGGTTATTTTCCGCGCTCCCGGCTCGCTCCACCGTCGCGGTTTTTTCTCGGTCGCCCTGTCGTCTGCGTGAGCGTGAACGATGTCGTCGCTCAAGTCCTGGCTGCGATGTGCTCGCGGTCGAAGCCGTGCTCTCCGTCCTGTTGGTCGCAGGCGCCTGAAGGCTTGGGCCGGGGTCTGTCGCTGGGCGGACGTAAGAGGGGTCGGGGGGGGGGGGGGGGGAGGGCGTATCGACCGCTGCTGACGATGGGCGCCTCATCCAGGTTGGATGCGTGGCCACGCCCGTGAGACGCCGATGCATTCGACTCGTCGTTCGCGAGTGGTGACGTGGACTCGACTCCGTCGAGGTTCGCTCCGGTCGTGGGAACTTCCTGTTCGTCGCTGCTTGAGTGAGGCGCAAGTGACGAGTTGGGGGACGGTTTAGCTGAGCTGGCATCCGATGGGCTAATAGCCGTGATGTCGCTATCAGACGTCGCGCTGGCCGAATCCTCTGCGCATGCGCGCTGGTCGGCGCGGGGCACGGACGGTGACGTCGCGGCGCTCATAGGATCGTTCTCCGTTGTCTTATCGCCGTCCCAATAGTCGGGGGCCTTTCTTGGCGTCGAGGGCGCGGGCCTGGGTTTTAAGACGTGGAGGCCCGACATACCCATCGAACCCGTGGGCGATGCCTGTCCGCTACTCTGGTCACGGGCGAGCGCTGTTTCACTCGCGGGCGGGAAGCCGCATGCTGCTGCGACGTATGATCTCCGGCGGAAACACTCCCATGTGCCGTGCCGGCCGCCGCACCTCTTGCACTCCTCGGAGCATCCCTCCGTGTCGTGACCGAAGACGCCGCATCGCTTACAGTACGGGTTCGTGCACGCGGTGGCCATGTGGCCATCTTCCCCGCACCGTGCGCACACCCGACGCATGCCGCGATATTCGCACATAACCCTGTGGCCTTGAATGGTGGTGAAATTGGGCACCGGCTTACACATCTCCATCTTTACCACTCTTACGCCGTTGAGCTTATTTTGTCTGGAAGGGACCGTGGCGAAGGAGACGCCCCTAACCTTCGCGTACTGCTGTAGAGCATTTGTCAGGACGTCGTCCGGAAGGTACGCGGGCAGGCGGTACACGTTCACGTATGTGACGGGTGGGCCGACAGCTTCCACCGCCACCTTCTCATGGTTAAGCCTGAACCCCTCCGCCACGATAAGTTTGATCGCCTGATTCGCGTTCCTTGTACACACAAGAAATTTTGAACCCCCCCTGTGTTGTAGCACTAGTACACTATCGTCGCCTGCCGTGAGCTCAATCGCGTCAATAAGATCGTCAACCGACACATCGCCATCAGGAGCGTTAAACAAAAAACAGTTCTCCCTCACCGGGACGGTAAGATGGGAGGCCATGGCTGGTGGGCGTTGCCGCACGTCGCGCTGGCAGAGCAGCCGCCGGGACGCGGGGCGGGTCTAGTGGGTCTGGTCACGTGCAGCTCACGCTGCACCCTCGTAGGCTGGTGGTTCAGCAGGCGCTGGTCCTGCTTGGTTGCGGGTCTCTCCAGGTAGCACGACGGGCGCCTCCGGAACAGCAGGCGGCTCCGTGGTGCATCGGTCCTCCTGGAGGGGGGGGGGTGCCGGACGACTGGCCCGGTCCCGGGATCAGTGGTGCCACGCGCGGGGCAGCGGCACCGACAGGATCAGATCTTGAAACTGGAACTAAAACGCGGCTCGCTCGGCACACTTTGATCTTAGCCTGTCTTTCTGTTTGTCGGCACGTCACTCGATTCAACCACCCGGCCAAAGTTGAACCACTTGCTTACCGGCCACCCAGCTTGAACTGGTACGGCTGTTCATACTTGTGAACGTTGTCGATCAAAAAGTAAATATTACGCATATCTGAGGCGCAACATCACAAGGTAAGTATTAGGTGGTGTGTTCCTTTAATAGAAAATGCATACATACGTAATTTTAAAGACCATAGTTTCTTAAGCTGCGCTGAAGATGCGACTGCGCTGAAACTTGCCTTCCTCCGTGCCCTCTTCACGAGCTCATTGTTGTGTTTCGGTTTCAGTTCTGTATTGCACTGTACGAATGCCATGGGGCGCCGCTCTAGCATTCCTGTTTTACCCAGGCGACGTGTACATAAAAGAGTGCGTGGAGAGTACTCGTTGAGTGCGGACGTTTCTTCTGCTTCAGCACTTCGCGCCAAACCGCGTGTTCGGGCTGGCTGGCGTCCCCGCCGGTCGCGTTGGTCACCGCCGGTCTTCGCCTGCTGCTGCGCCGGGACTAGAGCACTGCACGGGCCCGGGCCCGGCCCGCAGGCCGGGCCGGGTCGTCCGAAGCGTTTTCCGGCGGGCCAGGGCTGGACTCGGGCTTGAAAGTGCGGGCCCGGGCCGGGCCCGGGCTTCAGGCTGCGGGCCGGGCCAGACTCGGACCCGCTCATAAAAAGGCGTAAGTCGAGCCTTCGAGCACACGCAAATGTTATGCATTCCATGGTCTAAGGTATAGTGTGCCAAGCTGAAGTGACACGTATATATATATATAGGTATATATTAACAGAACTAAAATGGGCCAGATCTCAGTTGTTCCCATGGGAGGCATAAACATTTCAGTCTTTTATTCGAGGTTGACACATACGATACATTTCATTTATATTCTTTGGTATTACGTGCCAAAACCACGATATGATTACGAGGCACGCCGTAGTGGCATCGGATCCATTTCGACCACCTCGAGATCTCTAACGTGCACCTAAAGATAAGTATATACACGGGTGTTCTTGCATTTCGCCCCCACCAAATTGCGGCCGCCGTGGCCGCGGGAATCGCACCCGCGTCCTAGGACTTAACAGCGAAACAGCTTAACCGTTGAGCTACCACCGTGGGCAAAGCAACATTTCGATGCATGTACACACCGGATTTTCCGTCCGATCGCCCGCTACAAAGCGCACGGCATCAGTAATAATGATCATCAACAACTAATATCCTCTAGCGGGCCGGGGTCGGGCCTGGTCATGAACAAGCGCGCCCTGGATTAGTTTAGTAATGAACGCCCGGGCCCGGGCCGGGCTCGGGCTGGGTACGGTCAAGTACGCTCGGGCCCGGGCCGGGCTCGGTCTGGGTTTGGTCACGTACGCCCGGGCCAGGGCCGTAAAATCCGGCCCGTGCAGTGCTCTAGCCGGGACTACCAGCCCGCAGCACAGCACTCCTGTTTCCCGACGTACTGGCAGATGGCGTCCATATATCACGCAGCGCCTCTTCTATCGTCTTTAGACGACATTTTCAGCGAAGCACGCAGATACGCGGCCAATTTTTTCTTTGCCATCTGATCGTGTAAATTTTTTGGACGTCATTTCCGTGACGGAAATGCGTCACTGAAGTCTTGGTGGAACCCGGCATAAAACACTTTCGTGTTAAAAAATCGCGCGTGGCAATACGTTCAATTGATCGCTTGTAGTTTATTTTATGTTACGTGCTTGAAACTTCAATGAACTGTTTGCCAAACTCTATTTATCGACTGATGTTTTCGTAATTTTCTTTTTCTGCAACGGCGTCTCCAGATGCAAGAAGCGCTTCTGTTTTCCAGTGCGTGACAAAATCAATATACTTCTTCAGCGGATTTACACCACGAGCAGAGCGACAGTGGAAACGTCGGACCCGGCTCGCATTAACTCTTGAATAACTCTGAATTGTGTTAAAATATCCTTCTCTACAATAATGTCAGTAATGCGACGAAAGGGGCTAGTTGGTTCATGTTGGCTTGGTGATGCGCTTACGGAAGGGAGACGTTACAAAGTACACAGGACACAGTGTTAACAGGACGAGCGCAAACTTCAACTGCTTTTATTATTCATGCGTAGACATATAAATATAAGTTCACAAATGTACAGGTAGAGAGGTTAAAAGCTAGCGGCTTTCCTGATTCCATAATGGTGGCTATGGCTGAAAAAATGCTTCGTAACATGTCTACAAAAAGCGAAAAAGTAGGAAGCGAAAAACAATGGCAAAGACCCGTGGTCATCCCTTATGTCCACAAAATATCGCAGCCCCTCAAAACTTGTTTTCAGCCCCTCAAAAATTGCTGGGGTTGTGTAAAAAGCTTAATAACACACAAGAAACGCAAGAAGGAAAGATATGTAAAATAGGCCACAGACCAAGCTTCGTTCAGTGTGATGTAGTAGTAGTTTACAGTTTGCCATTAACATGTGGAAAACAATATATCGGACAGTCCTCAAGATGTGTTAACACTAGGCTTAGAAAACACCGGTACAACTGTCAACAGATTACCCATCCAGGGAATTTAGCTACTCACAGTAACCAATGCGCATGCGTACCCTAGTTCGAAAAAACAACTATTGTAAAGCGGATAAAAGACGACAGGGAGAGAATAGTTTACGAAGCTGCTGTCATGGCATCTCTGGGCGCCGAAACATGCGTCAGCGAGCCGTCGATAAAACTATCTCCTGCGGAAATCGAGTTCGTGATGGACGTCACAGGCGGAGTCAAGTGTACTATCTCTTTCCACGTGTTTTTGTGAACTTATAGTTATATGTCTACGCATGAATAATAAAAACCAATTGAAGTTTGCGCTCGTCCTGTTAACACTATGCCCTGTGTACTTTGTAACGTCTCCCTACCGTAAGTGCATCACCAAGCCAAGCCTTCTCTACATAATGATGTTTGTGGGTGTCGCTTGGGAAGGTTAACACAAGATTTGTCCAACAGTGCTGTCTTTTTGGCTGTATTTGATAATTCCTGGTTTCCTTATCCCATGATCGATGAATTTAGTCCAGTCGAGCGTTATAACGCTGCCTTAGTATGATCCAAGGCGGTAAATTATATAAATTCAAGTCTGTCCAAAAGCAATATTTATTGACAAGTGAATAGGCGAATATGAGTCAAGATATTTCGTTGAGACTAAACTTTTGTAAACGTAGTTGTCACTAGCGAAAGCTATGTCTGGCTTAACTTTAAAAGAATATGCGCACAGGCCGCGGCTGTAGTATATTCGTTCTTGGTACGCTTACGCGCTTGGTAAGCTTCTCTATAACGTATTCATGTGGCCTCCCTTTGCTCCGGTATTTGAGCAGGCAACTTTGCTTGAGATTTCGCAGCCTCCAGAAGAAAGCGCCTGCAAAGCAGCTGTTAAGACTTCGCCTAGTAACGTGGTACCGCAGCGGCAAGGCTCTGGAGCGAGAACAGCTGCGACGCCTCTCTACAAGATGACATGACTTGACATGGGGCAAGAAAGACGCAGGGACGACATAGCAGCAGCTGTGGCTGTAGCGTCCAAGCTGGCCGGAGAGCAAAGAGAGTTCTCTCATTTCTCGGGCTCAAGCCTCAAGCCATGCAGCTCTTCTTTCGCCAAGGCTGGCTGGACATGGCTCACGTTGCGCTCGCGCTCCGATGATTCAAGATCACTGCGGCGCCATGAATGACCTTGCGAGACATGGAGTATTAGAGCTTCCGCTCTCAAATGACATTACAAGTTAACTGGTATTAACGTCGTAGCTCCTGCTTTATAAACCGTTCCGGAAAACCTAACCGCAAACCAATGAACAATGAATTCAATCACCATTAATTTGGGATGAAGACACCAGCATTCTTCGAAAGGAAAAACCCTGTTACTTACACGAGCCGACAGACGGAGACAACCGACGATTGGGCATCGCTAAACGCGCGTCAGTAGCAGTCTAAAGCCGTTTTGCAGGTAATGCTTTCGAATAATTGATAAAAGACGATATCGCCCTTTCTTTATATATTCCTCACTCCACAATCGTTTCGATTGCTTCACATGCTCGGCATATTCACTAAGAAATATAGTTTAGCGACATAGATTTACGTACATGGCATATATTAAAGGGGTACTGACACAAACTTTCGCGGCCGAGATAGCTTGCGGGATTGATTCCCGTGAACATGCGTATATGACATGCAAAATATCAACAGCCAATAAGCTTGGAAGGTAATTTAAATGAATCTTGAAGTTTGCGTGAGCGACCAACATCCTCGCTCTATTGACACCCTCAAAGGGGACCCTTGGGGACCACCAACTTCCCTCACGTGACCACGCTGCAACAAGTTATGATGTCGTCATAGCCGCCATGTTGTTTTGCCGTCTTTGCTCCAGCAGCCTACTTCTGGGCGGCTGCTCGCGAATCGTGCGGAAGTGCGTCACAGTTTTGTGTGATGACGTGATCGAGCGCTGCACCCGCTAGGTGGTCATAGTTGCACCCGGAGGCTTGTCGTTTTTGAAACCGAAACTGACACTGGTCGATAATGAGGTGCCTGTAAATAATTATCTATCGCGTGCTGCAGCAAACGATGTGCCGCGTAATGACTAACAGGCCCCCAACAACACATTGCAGCAAAAAATGCGAGGCCGAAATTTTTGTGTCAGTACCCTTTAACAAGGACGTGTGCTCTGAAGGATCTTATTTTGTTCCAATAAACAAATCATAGCGAGGCCCACCTTGATTTTGCTCCACGTGCTCCTTTTATTGCATGTTTTATGTTACTGGCACACAACACGTCTATTACTGCCTTGCGCAAAACGCTCCCGAATGTCTGGAAACATTCCAGATTATTTTAGAATCTTCTTTTAGGCTTGAGCGCGCAAACGCGAACAGGTCAGTTAATTCTGGAACTAACGCGGCCACCAGAGATAAGGCTCGAATGCTCGATGCCGCATTTATCAAAGCCGACGCGCCTTACCGCAGGTCAAATTATAGACGGCAGAAGCTCTGTTCCCCGCTATCAGTGTGTAGCGTGTATTGCTTGTTGTTTGACTTTTCATTTCGCACGCACAGGCTTCCTCAAATAAAGAGTTCTGTCTTTAATAGCCGGACTGCCGTCTTCTTCGCTGTCACGACCAGGTGACATCTTGTGGAGGAGCTGGTTCATTGATGTTCCGGACGCCGTCGAAAAGCCGTGATCCAAGCCCACGTCAACAAGACGCCAAAGTCATCTTGGATCATCGAGCCAGCCTCGGACAACAAGTACTGCCACCAGAGTACAGACCTCTACCCCACAAGACCAGGAACACCACGACCATGACCACCACATTAGCGACGAAGACAGCTCCCACGGCAACCAATTTATGCTGCTACAAGAACCAAGAGAGACACCAACTTTTAGAGTATCACCATGTGAAGCCCCGGAAAGCTGGCGTGAAGGATACGACCATATCGCCACGTTCAAGGGGTGGGACTGCGATGAAACGTTGCGCCACGTTTATTTTTCCCTTCAAGACTGCCCCAGGACGTGGTTTGACAATCGGCAGGCCAAGCTGACGACCTAGGAACATTTTCGTGCCGCTTTCTTGGACGCCTTCACGGATACCACTCGGAAGGAACGGACCGAAACTCAGCTCGAAAGACGCATACATCTTCCCAACAAAAATACCGGGATATACGCCGAAGAAATGGTTCTGCTATTCCGCCACGCCGCCCCCCCCCCCCCCATGCCCGAGGAAAAGAAGGTTCGCTTCTTTATGCGGGGAGCTAAGCAAGAACTGTTTGCCGGCCTTGTACGCGACCTACCGAAGCCGGTCATCGATTTCGTCTCAGAGGCCACGAAGATCGAAAAGACACTTGAAATCCGTACCAGACAGTACAACCACCGCAGTCCCAGGACGATTTACGGGGAGGTTCGATTGCTGCAATCGGACGACTTGCGCGAGACCATCAGAACGATCGTTCTGGAAGAGCTCCGGAAATTGTTGCCATCCTCGCAGACTCAGTGCACCCGATTGCCGACGTCGTACGCCAGGAAATCCGACAATCTCTAGCGCCTGAGCGAGCGCCGCCTGAGCCGCAAGCGATGAGCTGTGTTGCTGCAGTCCGCCGTACAGCTCCCTCTCCGCGCCCACCTCAAGACGCTGCACTGCCGCAGTAGCATCGCCAGATACCGCCGCCGCCACTGACGCCATACTTCCGCCTCTTGGCCAGTGCTACGCGCCAAAGAAACCGACGTTTTGCGTGGCTCTGAAAACCACCCGCTCTGCTACGACTGCGGGGAAGCCGGCCACATCTACCGCCGCTGCCAGTACCGCCAGATGGCCCTACGAGGCTCTGCCGTCAACACACCACGTCCACAGCATGGTGAGCGGCTACGTCCCGTCGCCAACTACCTGGTCGACACCGAATGGACACCTCGACGCCCATCGCCTAACCGGGGCTGTTACGCGAGCCTATGTCCGGAAAACTAAGGGCAGCAACCGATGGAGGTGCGGTTGCAGTGCGATGAAATACGGAAGATCCTCCACTGCTGACGACGACGAAGCCACGAAACCTTAAGAAGACGCCGCAATTCCCAACAGAGCCTGAAGACGAAACTTCATGGTCTGAATAAGACCTGACGCCGCTGCGCAGAAGCAGACGGACAAGCCTACGTAGCCGTGACCCGATGCCGCGACGTAACGCAACGCAAAACGACGGACTAGCGTCCTCGACGTACTATTCGACGGCCGCAACGTCCCCGCTCTCGCCGACATTGGAGCCAACTATTCCGCTGTCAGTGGAACGTTCGCCATGAAGTTGCAGAAAGTTAACACTGCTTGGCAAGGCCCCGAAATCCGGATCGCTGGAGGCCATGTGATAGCGCCGGCTGGAGTCTGCACAGCCAGAGCCGAGCCTATCAATAAGCGAACCTATCCTGCGAGCTTCGTAACCCACAACATTGCTCCAGGGATGTGATGCTTGGGCTGGACTTATTAAGTCACCACGGTGCCATAATTTATTACTTATTCATTCACTTATCACTAATTATTTCTCTCAAATCTTATTCTATTTAAGCAACAAATTACACAAGGTACACAAGTCGCGTGTGGCTGACGTCGGAGCAGCGATGAACTGCGTAGAGAAGCGACGTTAAAGCACTGACAACTACGTAGGGCCATTATTTGTTGTACGTGATCCCCTCCTTCTTCGGGCGCGCGCCCGCGAGGCGAAGGGCAAGTCGCGTTCAGCTTGAAGTTCGACCTATTTCCCCGGCGCGTAGCGTTGCACATTTTGGCATACGTGATCGTGAACGCCCAGTGTATGCATTGCGCTCGTCAGCTCAAAATGGTCAGGCCTGGTGAGGGGATTTTACACACTCTTTGTTAAGCTTTGAGCTGGTAGAATAGTTTTTTGCCTCTTGACCTTACCACTCTTATACACAGGTTTACAAAGAACCTTAAGATGCATAAGCTTAAGATGCTCCGATATATTATATAGATGTTCTTTATTCAACACTCTTTATTAAGCTGCGAGGTGGTAGTATATCCACAACCATTTATAACCACGAAGTATCACGTGACAGTGGTCTGACTGTGGTAACGCGCAAGCCATTTTTTGGGCTAACTGTTGCGTTCTTTTTAGTGAAATTTTAGGGGCGAAGCTCCTCTTAGTCTAACCTTGTGACGCGTCCGGCGTAACCGGCCCATCGCCGATCCTTTGCAAACTGCCCACTACTTCGTCTTTGTAAACATCCCACTACGATCCATCACCGATCCATTACTTCACCGACCGTAAAGCCGTTATCATGAAGGGGGAACGGAAGCCACCTTTGCAAACTGCTCACTACTTCGTCTTTGCAAACATCCCACTATGATCCATTACCGATCCAATGCTTCACCGACCATAAAGCCGTTATAATGAAGGGGGAACGGAAGCCACCTTTGCAAACTGCCCACTACTTCGTATTTGCAAACATCCCACTACGACCCATCACCGATCCATCACTTCACCGACCATAAAGCCGTTATAATGAAGGGGGAACGGAAGCCACGTCTAGCTACCACTTACGATTAATAAAATTTATTGCATAAATATATACAGTGTTTGTCACGTCTTTGATGATGTACTGGGCTTTCGCTTTGACTACTGCTGGGCGAAACCACTGAAGATTTCACGGTGTAACCATGATTGCTTCAGGAGCTTCGCCCAAGCTCTTCATCATTCAGCCGTGGATATGCTGTGAATTTTTGTGTAGTGGGATTTATCAAATTTCTTTGGCACATACGCGTTTTTAATGATGACAGATTTCTGATAGACCGCACAGATTTCCGTGGTGCATGCCAGTTTGTTGGGCAAACTCTTGTCTTGATTTTTAGTGGGCCATTGGTGCCCAATACCCGATACCCGATACCCGATAATAATGCCCACAAACGTTAAGACGGATCCCGGACATGAAAAGCTCGACCAAGAACAGCTTCGCTGTTAAAAAGCACTTCCGCTCCACATGACGCCAGCGAACCACGATTTTAATGTGCTTGACGAGCAGGCCACTGTTCCGCCTCTCTCCAGCGTCATTATTTCCGTCGGTACCGGAGGACCCGCTGACCTAGAAGGCATTATTGAGGGTGAGGAGCACCTGTTGGTCAATCACGACATTTGTGTGCACAAGAGGAATAGCCGAGCTGCGTGGAGGGCAACCAGAGGGGGTGCTCACAAAGTTCAGCAACGAGCACAAGCCTATAAACAAAAGCACGACAGTCACCTTTATCGAAGAAACTGACGGAGCCAGCAATTCTTTTGCCCTCACAGATTTTACCGAATCTACTCCGGTGATAGAAGTACCTGAACGCGCTTTTGACGTCAACCCTAGCCTTACCCCGCCTAGGCAAGAACACATTAATGTCCTGCTCCACATTACAAGGACTGTTTCACATCATCATCGCGAATACGACAAAGCCTGGTTGCGAAACACCACATTAAAACGGAAGACCATGCCCGTCCGCTGCGCTAGAGCCAGTACAGAGTTTCGACGTGAAAACGCGAGGCCTTTAAGAAATAGGTCGACGAAATGCTACGCGACGACACCATCCAGCCGTCCAAGAGTCCATGGAGTCCAGTGTTAGCGAAGAAGAAGGATCGAACACACGTTTCTTCGATTATCGTTACCTGAACAAAGTCACGAACAAGGACGTGTATCCTCTCCCGCGGACAGACAACGCCTTGGATCGACTCCACAACGCGAAGTACTTTTCGTCCATGGACCTCAAGACCGGGTACTGGCAAATTGAAGTCGACGAGACAGACCCAGAAAACAGTCTTTATAACACCAGTCGGCCTCTTCGAGTTCAAGGTGATGCCATTTTCTCTTTGCTTGGCACCTGCGGCTTTCCAACCAATTATGGATAGAGTGTTGGCCGGCTTGAAGTGGCAGACTTGCCTCGTGTACTTGGACGACGTCTTTGTTTTTGCCTCAAACTTCGACGAACAGCTCCGGCGCTTTGAAGCTGTACTTCAAGCATGAAGACCTCCGGACTCACCTTGCAGCCAGAAAAGTGCCGCTTCACGTACGAGGAACCCTTGTTTACGGGTCACGATATTAGCAAGGCTGCTGTTTACCTAGACCCGCTCAAAATAGCTGCCATCACGGCCTTCCCGCACACCAGCGACAAAAAGCCTGTACGTCGACTCCTCGGTTTGTGCCCCTATTACAGACGCTTCGTCAAAGAATTCTCACGGATCGCCGAGCCGCTAACGCACCTCACGAAGAATGACGTGCAATTCAATTGGGAAACTGCGCAAATCGGACCATTCAAGAACGAAAACGACGCCTCTCGACGCCTCTGGTACTTGCGCATTTCGACGAATACGCCGAGACGGAAAGCCGCAAGGACGCAGCCAGCATGGGACTCGGCGCCATCCTTGTGCAGAGGACAGATGGACTGGAAAGGGTTATCAGTTATGCTAGCAGGCCGCTCTCCAAGGCGGAAGTCGACTATTCCCCAACAGAAAAGGTGGCAGGTTCGTTTGCTGCATGCGGGACCGGTAGGGCACACATGGTCTGATATACCTGCGGCGAGCTAGGCAAGTGGTCCTCCCGGATCTTTCGACATGGTTGCCGCATCCCGAACATTCTGCCGTGGCTTGTGAGGGGCGCGAACGTCTGCTGCGGTAGACTTCGAGGACGTCGTGGTCGCTGCTGGCAAGATTCCCAAAGTGTCGAGGTTGATGAGAAGTCGGGTTGCTTGGACACCGTCGACGGCGATGCTTCCGTGAATGGGGGGGCTAACAGCGGGAGAGACGGTGTCCGTGGCCCTGGCAGACTCCAGGGCGTGCGGTGAGGTAGCCGTAGTGGAGCCAGAAGCACAGCAGGTGCGGGGGGCCGTGGAGACCGGCGAAGACTTGCAGATGGCCGGCACGCCTGAAGGACTATGGGCCGAGGGTTTAGAAAAAGCGGACCTCTTGACTGGTAGATGGCGGCAGCAACGTCCTGCACCTCGTCGAGCGGTGGTCGCGCGCGAATAGATGCGCTGGTGGCCGTACGAAAGGTCGAAGGAGACGTATCGGGGGGAGTTGGGCCTTGGGCAAGGGAGGGCCACGGGCCAGTTGGCACCGCTCGCTGCGCCGGAGGCAAAGCCTGAAACTGAGAGCTCGCCCGAAGCGCGTGGTAGGTTTCCCCGTGGCAGGCCAGTACCACAACGCAGTGGCCGTCGTATGGCTGCGGGCTGGATATCGAGGCGGCAGCGAGATGGCGCCGCTGAACAGGGAGAGCGTGCAGCAGGACGGCCTGCCTCAGCAATTGCGCAATGACACCATTCAGCACGAGAATGACATCCAGCTGCATGAACCACGATTGGGGGTAGACCGGGTGGAACGGCGGCACTGGCGGGCAGAGTCGCGGAACCATGCAAGCTGCCGCTCGTCAAAGCGCATGTTGGTCTAGGTCACGAATGTAACGAGTAAAATGATACGATGTGAAGGCGGCCGACGTGGCCGTGCCTTTGTCTCGCTACCTTATTACAAGGCTAAGCGGAGCGGCGGCGGCTGCAGGTGTGCAGACAGCCAGGAGCGTAAGTGCGTTGCTCTCTGGCTCCCACCTCCAGCTCTAGGCATAAAGTGCGCGAGAGGCGCGGGGCGGTGACTGGACATAGTGTCGACGTTGTTGAAACGTGGTGATGGTCGATGGACGAGGACGGCGAATCCGCCACAATTGGGGAGCGAATAGCGGGCGGTGCGAAGTCCGTGTCCGACTCCAGGGCGTGCTGCATGGTAGCGGTTGTGGAGTCTGATGGCTCCGAGGTGTCGCGAGCCGTCGAGGTCGGACAAGACGTTCGTATGTCGGGCATGCCTTATGGACCGGCGGACAGATGACGCAGCTAGGCCGGGAGGGCGTCAAGCAGGATGTCGTGCAGTAGTTGTTGCGCGGTGACGCCATTCACCGCGAGGATGGCGTCGAGCTGTAAGAACCACGCCCGTGGGTAGGCAGGAAGGAACGGCTTCACCGGCGGGCACAGTAGCGGAAGCGTTGCAGCACCGGTCGTCGAAGGGCGCGGTTGTCCGGGTCACCAATTGTAGCGAGAGAGGGAGACGTCAAGGCGGCCGACGTGGCCGTGTCGAAATCTCGCCACTTTATTCGAGAGACGACCGACCTTGCGACGGCGGCTGCAAGCGTCCTAACAGCCAGGAGCGTGAGCTAGTTCTACTGCTCGCGCCTCGAGCTCTGAGCATGCGCGAGAGACGCGGCGTGTAAGTGGTAAAACGATGATGATGATTGTGAGGGATGATGATGCCGCTACAAAAGCTTGCAGTGAACACAAGCATCGCCCCAGTGTCAATACGCATCACAAATTATAGAATCGCTTTTTCGAATAAGCTTCCGAGTCGCCGACGGCGACAGAAGCAAAAACAAGGTCAAGGGTGAGGAGACAGCAGGTGGCTGGGGCGCCGCCGAGGGAAAATAAATATTAATATCTGGGGTTTAATGTCCCAAAACCACGACATGATTATGAGAGACGCCGTAGTGGAGTGCTCCGGAAATTTCGACCGCCTGGAGTTCTTTAACATGCACGTAAAGCTATGTACACGAGCCTCAAACATTTTCGCCTCCATCGAAAATTCGATATTCTATCCCGCAACCTTCGGGTCAGCAGTCGAGCACCATAACCCCTTGATCACCGTGGCGGGGCGCACTACGGATACCAATGGCATAGAACCGCAGTTACGCGAAGAATAGAGACAAACTTCGGAGCAGCACCGTCTTTATAAGGACATAATTGTAGTAGGCGCGTTGCTTATAAATGTACCGTGCTTGTAATCAGCCAAGCCATTTTAAGAATACTGCTTTCTTGCTAAAATCGGGTCTCTGGCAGTCCCGACCTGGGGCCGCAACTCGTGGCTGTCCGAAGGGCCCGGGCCGTAGCGGAGGAGCTACATCATCCCGTGCCGACCTGGGTGTAGCCACCCAACGGGTCAAGAGATGGAGCCTCTTCGTTTCCACCCCTGATCCCGATTCCTTTGGTCTTTTGATTTTTCAATAAAGTTCCTCGCTCGCTCGCTCTGGCTTAATAATGTTTGAAGTTTGAAAAACACCGCGTAGACGAAAACGTACTCTATTTTCGGGAAAAGACGTAATTTCATTCCCATTCCATTCCGTGCAAAAGGCGCTTAAATCCATTCCCATTCAATTCCTCAAAGCGTTGTCCCCATTCCATTCCGGGGTCGCGAAAATGTGGAATAATTCCGGAGTGGTAACTCCGCAACACTGTTCTGTATATTGATGCGGTTATAGCCGCACGATCTTCGTTCGTAAAACTTCAGTTTGTGCTTTTGTTTCATCTGCTTTACTGCAGAACCTGTTCGTCGCCAACTCTTCTGCACACTTACCGAATTCTGCTGCGGCGTCCGACGGGGAAAGGAGTTTTCCGTCTTTGGCAATTGACATGAGGAACTTGGAGCCGTTATTCGGATTTTCAAGTTTGCATTTTTTTAATATTGGTTCTTAAATTGTTTGAGATATCACAGTAATAATATTTATCTTTTGCTGTTATGATTTCAGTCCTACATAACTGCAGCCGCATAACTGCAAACGGTGTACTACAGAAACCAAAATCGGTGTGACTGCGTGAGCCTGATCGCTTTAAAGCTAAAAAGTGTTGGCTTCTAACAAACTTGCCACTTTCAAAGTTACTTAACGAGTAATTTTTTTGTACTAGCTTCCATGTCACGACGGAAATAATGTCCATAGATTCTTGAGTTTGTTCTTTAATTTTCGTGCGCGATTATATAGTCAGCACAGGTCCCCCTCCATCCCAGATGGTAGGATTGAAATGAGTTCACCTAATATGTGCTGACGAAAACTCTTCGTGCTCTAACGCGCTCCTTGAAATGGTAAATAGACTCACTTGCGTGCGCAAACGACCCAACACATTACAACAGCGGTGCCCTGCTTAGTGTCTTCTAAGCAGAAACTCATAGATGCCTACTAGAAAAAACTCCGCACCGTCCTCTCAAGTTTTCACAGATCATTTAATGCATACATTCGGTGTTACCTTCAAAAACTAGTGCAGAACGCTCCTACTTTGCTAACAGTCCGAACTGCACTATGTGTGCCAGCGTGCTGGTCGCGTGCCCCTTTTCGCGACTTTCACAATTACTATAGCTCTCACCAGCCACCGGGCTTGCCTTTGAGTTCTGTTGAAGAATGAGAGGCCTAAAATATTTTTCAACTTCACAATATCTACATCGAGCAATCTTCGAGAGGAAAGTATGAAGTGAGAAATATGCAACAATGGCTCAGCATTGTTGCGTATTTTGGGTAGCGCAACAGAACACCTACTGGGTAGACGAAAATGTCTTCTGTTTATGCTTACTATAAGTTATTATTATTCTTTAAAATGCTCGGAACAGCGGATGGCAGAGTGAAGCTAGTTTTAGCATTTTCTGTAAAACTAATATCATCTGCTATAGGAGCCTCCTGACACTTTTCAAACTTTTCATACATTATCCATCATACAAATTCCTGTAGAAACAATCGGTATTAATTTGCAAGCCCAGGGATGCCTTTGTTTAACCGAAGCGGAATTTCTTTGAGCATAACTTTCTATAGCAAATCCAAATGATAAGGGATAGAGAATGGCCTATCCGGGAAAGAGCAAGTGTCGTGACGCAAGGTGACTCTATCGCATGACTCAGACAACTGCTGAATGCAGGGTTGCCGGGATCATCTCACTATTTGTCTTGTGTCTTCTGAATTAGCTCACTTTAATCACGAAACCGATCGAGCACACCAAATTACCGGGGGAAGAAAAAAGCTACTTATTTATTTAAATGTGCGTTTGAAAGCAGAGCTCTATAGTTTTAATCTACCAAGCATACAAATGTCAGTTTCACCGCAAGGGCGAACCAATGAATGCGGTAGCAAGAAATTGGAGCGTAACACGAAGAACGACAAGCAACTCGAAACTTGCACCACGCCGCTGAAGCACAAAAAAAGGACGCTGGAAAAGAGCGCACAGATATACACAAGACAAGCGCAAACTAACAACTGTCAGAGTTGTCTCCTCTTTGTGTTAGAGCAGCGCGCTGCAATTGTCGACTATGCTGCAGCCGACGCTGATATTTCTTTTTCTTTTAGACTGTGGCGCGTGTAGTGTCCGCTCTGCGTCTCCTGCCGCGCGGTGGAATCTGACGCAAGGTGTGCCAGGCGTTTTTTTTTTTCGTTCCAATCGGGAGTGGGTACAGAGAGGGGTCACTTCTTCGTCCGCGTCTCAAGGGTAGTTTTCACATTTAAAAAACACGTAGGGGCGTTGCGTGATATCGAACAAGCTCCTCTGTGATCTGCGTATCGCCAGCGGTAAATCGTGTATGTGAATAGCTCGCCGTTATTCTACCGACGAATGCATGGCACGTGGTAGAGTTATATAACGCGGCGCGCTACAACAGCAACGGCAAAAGTCCGCCGACAGTGTCCATATAATTGCTATCGCAATAATTGGACTCACATGTCTGATGATGGCAGAGAATCCGCATGTGCTGAATTCTTGTTGTTCACAGTTTTCAGTTAAACCAGCTGGTAAAGTGCGATACAAGAGTCAAAAATTCGTCATCGTCTCTACTTGACCTTATGTTAGTCATTTCTACACTTGATAACAGTACAGTTAATACTGACGAAGGAATTTCTGACCACAACATAATACCCATGACGTGCGCTGTTTCGAGTGCTAAAACGTACATTAAACCCGATTCTATTCTTGTGAAAGACTACGTTCGTGCAAATGATAGTGCTGTTCTCGACTTCTTAGAATCCAGCTAGTCGGAGTTCGATAGACTAGATGATCTTGAAAATCTTCGGGCAAAATTCAACGAGTTAATAAATTTCTGTGAACGCCAGTTCGCTCGTTTAAAAACGAAACATAAAAACAGGCGGTATCCGTCGGTAAAACGTGAAATCATTCGCTTGAAGCGAAAGATCAAGCGACATCATAAGCGTGGACACAAAAATTATCTTTCTGTTTTGGTGGACGCGTAGCAAAAAAAAGTGAAGGAGGCTAAAACTCGTTTTTTCACTACAACGCTACCATCGTTCACGGCGAACGACCCTCAAAAATTATGGCGTTACCTGTCTTGAGATCAGCACACGGTTTCAAAGATTAAATTACGTAATCCTACCATCGCTGAGCCTACTTCCATAGCAAATGAATTAAGTGTGTTCTCTCAATCAGTATTGACGAGAACCGCTTCATTGGCCCCATTTCCATCACGGGATGTCAAAGTACCTATGCGGGAAATCATAATAAACGAGGATGGTATCTTGCGTCTGCTGTGCAAACTAGACATCAAAAAAGTGTTCTGTTCCTGACCATATCACAAACATTTTTCTACAGAGATACGCGGGCTGTTTATCGAAGTACCTGCACAAAATGTTCACGGTCTCTTTGAAGATGTCATCTATCCCTGATGACTGGCGCTGTGCAAATGTCGTGCCAATTCACAAATACGGTTCCAAATCAGACCTGAACAATTACAGACCAGCGTCACTCACAAGCACGCGTTGCGAGGTCTTGGAGCACATTAATTACATAGCCATTGTTACCCACCTTAATCAAATCAATTTTTTGTGTCATCAACAACATGGTTACAGGTCTGGCTCATCAACCGTGACCACGGTGTAAGAATAAGTTAGGTGCTGACAGTCGCCGCTCCGCTTGAGGAGAGGGCGCGTCAGATTGTGTTCGCCGATGACCTTGAGCCATGAGTAGTTTTCGCGGCGCGCGTTGAGATGGCGCTACAGAATGGGGTCTCAGGGGCTCGCACGGCGCTCATTCTGAAATTCGCCCGCAAAGGAAGATCTTCCTGAAAGCTTTGTGTGCATGGCATTCTGTGATTTATAAAGGCGCTGTCCTGTGCCTGTGAGCCCTGTCAGTGCATTTGTTTTGCTGATTTGTGTATTGTGATTGAGTGCACGTATACCTCGGCGCTGTGTATGATGCCGAGTACCTTTTAGCGGCCTTCTCGCTGGCTGCGCCTCGAAATGGGCAAACCAAATTGCAAGACTTCTGCGGAGCGTGTGTCCCTTTTCAAGGCTCCGCGTGAACCAGAGCGCTTAAATAAGTGGCGATGGGCGATTCCGAGAGCAGAGACAGTTTTGGAGCCTACTGACCATGTGTGCGCGAAGCATTTCCCGGAAAAAGCGATCTCTGCAACATATCACGCAGAGTACAAGGGAGACGTTCTGCTGCACGCCCGAAAGAAACCTGGATGCTGTGCCTAGCATTTTTCACGGCTGCCCAAAATACCTGACCGTGCAGCAAAGAACCAGGAAACCTCCGCGAAAACGGCAGGCTCTACTACCGAGTTCTCGGAGGCGACGGGGGCCAAAAGGTTCAACTGTTTCGGAAGTGCCTTACCCGACCGCTGAATGTACGCCAAATTTATTGCACGTTGACACAGCGACTCCACGGCATGGCGATGCTGAATCAACGGGCACGCGACGCAAGAGGCAGCGCTTCGACTTCTGCAGCGACGAGCCTCCTCCACATGAAGAACGGGAGGCTTCTGAACGAAACGCTGATAGTGGCCTATGCGCCTCACGTCGTCATCAAGCCGGAAAGGTAATTTCTTGTTTTAAATTCAGATGCCACTTTTCGAGCTGCCTCATCTATGCCTATTAGGGCCAAGAAACATTAAATGTTGTAGAATAATCAGTGAACAGATAGTTTCGTGATGCATTGATTGAAACTTGTCTGGTTTTTTTTCGTTCAGTTTGCTAAGCAACTAGAGCGCAACAGCGATATTCGCATGCACACACACACACACACATACACAAATATGCAGGCACACAAATGCACATACACGCATACGCGCGCACGCACACAAATGCACACACATACACACACACGCACACGCCCTCACAAACACGCACGCACGCATGCATTCACACACACCCAGACACACACGCTCACACACGCGCGCGCGCACGCACACAAATGCATACAGACGCACACACACAAGTACACACATGCACGTGTACACATACACACACACGCACGCAAATGCACGTACACGCGCGCACGCACACAGATGCACACACGCGCACGCACATGCCCTTAAACACACGCACACATGTACTCACACACACGCAGGCACACATGCGCGCGCGCACACACATACACACGATCACGCACACGCGCGCGAGCACACACTCGCAATACACACACACGTGCATGCACGCAATACACATACACACCCGCACACGCATGCACGCACACAAATACACACGCACATGCACACAGACGCACGCACGCACATGCACACACACGCGCGCACTCACGCATGCACTCACACACACGCAGGCACACTTGCACGCACACACGCACGCACTTGCCCATGCTCACACACGCGCACGAACACAAACTCGCAATACACACACGCACGCACACGAGCACGCGCGCACACTATCGCCTTCCTTATCGCTAGCGTGCCTGCGCTTTTCGGTGGAGACTGCAGCAAGGTAGGTAGTCTCCATTGTCTCTAAAATACTTATGGATCTTCTGAAAAATCTTCATCGTCAATAACGCCTTTGATGTCACGATACGTTGTTCTTAAGAATGACGTTCTCGGAATGGCTTTGGTGACTTGTCCTCTGGAGGAAGCCATACCTCATTAGCTGGCTTCAAACCTGAAGTTATCTTGCAGTAACTAATGTCAGCCTCCGTGGTACAGCAGTTACGATGCTCAGCTATACTGACCCGAAGGTCGCGCGTTCGATCCCGGCTGCGGCACTCGCATTCCGATGAAGGCGAAATGCTACAAGCCTAGCTGTGCCCAGTCCGATGTCAGTGCTAGTTAAAGAACTCCAGATGGTCAAAATTTCCGAAGCCGTGCACTACGGCATAATCATATTGTGGTGCCTGGGTCACGCGGTTGTGTCAGGACGACGGTGCGGTTAGTAGCGGCGGGTTGCCGCGCTGTTGGTTGCGGCGTGGCTGATCGAGGCACGGTCGTTGAGGTTTCCGACTCATCCTCATTCTCGTCGTGAGCAGGCATCGCAGAGGCAGCCAAGGAGCGTCCGCTGCGGAGAAGCGTCGTGAATGCTGAAGCTGGGAGAACCCGCACTCTCCACCAAAATGTTACGGGGAGAAAAAGGCGTTGAAGGTTATATTTACAAGGTATATACAGAGGACAAAGCCAGGCACACAAGATGGAGCCAAGTCCGCGCGGAATCAGGGAACGTCGTCCTCTTTCATCACGTCTCCCTCTTCATCTTCGGTAGCGCTTCGTAGCATCATGTTCACAACTTCAGTTACCACAACGGTTTAATCATGATCATGGGCGTTAGTCGCCGCGATGGGGACACGCCACTGGGCGTCAACTTGGGTGCGTCCGCGTAAAACGATACTATAGCTGACAAAAATGAACAGACATTGCACAAGCTCTCATATATCACTGCACAATAAGCACTACTTCTTTGAAGAGACGTTTCACTTTCGTATTATACAGATTCCTATGACGGAGGGATCAGCCATGTTTCTCTACGAACGAGCCTTAAAACTTTTGTAAGGTCATTGTCCATTGCGAAAATTTGACTCCATTTCGTGTCTTGAATCGCCCGCAAGCAGGAAACGTGAACATACACTTTTTAAAGATTTCTTGCGATCATTCTTGAGTAGAGGAACTCTTCGAACGTATGCGTAATGGTTCAGCGGATTATGATATTGACCTTGAAAAAAAAAGACTGCCTCTCCTGTAACCTATAGTAGATGCAAGCTTGCGACAACTACCGGCGGAGCAGACTGGCTGATGACACTAGCCACAATCTTATACACCGCGCTGCTTCGTGCGGAAAACACAGCGAGGCGCCATCTCTCTAAGATGGCGGCAATGCCTGCTGCGAAAGCACTGCCCGCGCTATTAGCGTCGACTGCACGCAGCCTTTGGCCCAGGCTGCGCGCACTGGCATTAGGGATTAAAAGAGCAAGTGTATAATGGCCAGTATCTGCCTTTGCAGCGTCGCTATTGCAAACAGGAAATAAAACTTAAGTGTATTAGAAGTTACAGCTTCAGTGATATGTGAATAAACACTGAGAAGAATTCCAAAGCAATATTTTTGAAAATTCGATTGCTCCACAAATAACGTATGTAGTGCGGTCTTGTACAAAAGGTTAGAGGCTAGAGACGGCATTTTGCAAACTTTGGCTGAGCGCCCGGATGTTAAATTTTACTCGCAACGGTGCCCGGATAATGACGGTGGATTTTGGCTGAATGCCTCTTAAAACACCGCCAACAATGGGAGCTAAAAACATTTCGCGCGTAATAAAACAAATAAAAGAAAGAAATTGCTTGACGGTGCTACACTAGACGACGGCGGGAAAAGGATGTCACTTGCACTTCAAAAGCTTTGCTTGATGTTTCCATGACAGCTTTTTTGAACAAACGCATCGTGGTAAGCATCCTTTTCTCGACAGAAGAAACCGTTGCCTATTCTTGCATCATTCCAAGTCCTGGCTACCGGAACGTGCGAATTTCTGACTATGTGAAGCAACTGAATCAAAATAGATGTGAGAGAAACATTAGTAAAAACCAGTAGTGTAGCCAGACATTTTTTCGTCGTGGGGGAGAGGGGGGGGGTTCAAAAACACTTTATGTATGTTCGTGCGTGCGTTGGCATATATGGCGCTTTTCATGTCACTTTTCTAATAGTTACGAAGTATTTACATCGTAAAGACACTTCTGGACTCCCTGCTGTTTCAGCACAAGTGTTTGATGCCCGCATAGTAGCGTTGGTTGAACACGTAAAATGTTGTCTATTACGGAGAAGTTTGCACTAAGCCGCACAAGGCTTGAAACAGCGAGACTACACGATTCTAAAGAACAATCTGGTTGCTTCTAGGTTGTTTCTAGGCCTTAGCTAGGTGATGCAGATTGTTGCTAGGTTCCTTCTAGGTCGTATCTAGGATTTAGCTAGGTTGTTTCTACAATGATTCTATTTATGATAGTATTTACGCTAGGATTCCATTTATGCTAGGCTGTTTCTACGTTGATTCTCAGCTCAGAGATGTTCTAGTTAAACCACAAGCCGTTATAGACACGACACAGATGTCCAATGTTACGTTATTGCGCACCACTTTGAGGACGAAAACTGAACACACGAACAGAAGCGCAAACATACAATTGAATTGATTGGACAGACACATGATGCTTTTATGCAATCGCGTATCATAGTTACAAGCAAACCCAAAACATTTACAAAAACTGATTCTAATATATATATATCGGACCCAAGCCGTGAGCACCACCGCCGCCATCAACCCCTGCAGCGCTCCGGCCATGGAGTGCGAACCACCGCCCCGGACCGGAGTGCAAAAGCAGCCGCGCGAGTTGAGATGAGCATTTATCATTCCCTCAACTTGTGCTTGCTATTTTAGATGCGAAGTATCTTAAGGCGGAGCTCAATCCGGTGGTGGTGGTGGTGGTGGTGTGCGGCGTGACCGCCCTTACTGCGCATGCGCATACCCTCCCCACACACCTCCTCTCCACTCACCCTCTCCCCTCTCCTTCTCCACATACCCTCTCCCATAACACTCTCCACCTCCCCTCTCCCCTCCCCCTTTCCACTCGTCCTCTGAAACGCGGGCTAGACATGCCGAAATTCTCTCCTGCGCAACGCCGCGATGAGCTCGAGCGCATGCGCGTCCCCTCCCCTTCTCTCTCCACTTCTACGCTGCCCCCCTCTCGCCCGCCTGTCGACCGCGTTCCCCGCTCGCCCTGTGAGAATTAACGGCCAGGCTAGATGGAAGATACACCGCGCGTAGCGTCCCTCTTCGCGTTCCACGACGCGAGGTCGGTAGCATGCCCAATGAACGCCAACGGAACGCGATCGTGCAAGTGATCCGGCTTCGCATCGCCTCATGGTCCCCTTTAGCGGGAGATGGTGTAATTTTGTTAACGTTTGTTTATCCCCCAGTAGTGCGGAACACTCCGCCGCTGAGGTGGTAACTTGATGTGCTATACTTTATTGTTGCAATTGTCATCTGAGGTGAATCAACACCTTCAGTTGAAAGACTTGTCTCTGTCCCCACTGGCCTGAAACCCACCGCGGTCGCAACTCAACGCGAACCGCGGGATAGGGGGTCAGAGCTCTGACTGTTAGGGCTGCTGCGTAGCACTAATAGCGAGTAACTACACTCCTCTAGTGCGCGGTGTGATCCAAAAGAGGGACAGGTTCGCACGCGCGGCTTGTTGTGTTCACGCTTGTTGCAAAACGTAACCCCTATAATAAATAAATAAATAAATATATATATATATATATATATATATATATATATATATATATATATATATATATATATATATATATATATATATATAGAGAGAGAGAGAGAGAGAGAGAGAGAGAGAGTCCAATATCTTAACTGCTCATGCCGACAAAACACGCCCCTATCGCATATCCCTGCATTACAAATTCAGATACGTTATTTAGATACGTCAGAACCGAAGCGACATCGTTCGGTTGACGATTCGGTTGTCGCTAGGCACAATTATCAGATGACTCGTGAAATCATTGAGGCGTCCGAGATTATTCGCCTGGGGCATGACCACGTCAGAACATCAAAATTCAAAATACATACTCAAATGCCACTTAGGAGAAACTACAAGAATCATTCAGACATTTTTGCGGTGTCAAGCTGCGAAAACTGCTGGAAAAGGTCAATGTGCGTGTTAAAGAACTGATATCGCTAAAAGAGTGCGTCGATGAAATTTCAGCTTAAATGTTTACCGAGCAAGTATAACGAGCAAATTTAAAGCAATACGCCATCGAGTTGAAACAACAGAAACGCCCATGAAACGTATAACACCTGTGATGCAGAAAATAAGGAACGGCTTCGCCAAATATTGATTTGGTGGAAATATATGAAAGCGAGATTAATGCTATTCATACCTTCAGTGGAAGAAGTTGGAAATGACTACCCATCTTTATTAACATTAAAGTGCGCCACAGGACAGGACATTTTTTTCGTGAATATATTTCTTGCCTTCAGTGGCCCGTGTGATACCGCAAAAAGCCATAAATTTTATCACAAACATACGCGATGTCCGAGCGCCGCGGCTGGACACTTGTTATGGAATGGCCCTATTGAATGTTGCCACGCACGCTTCTCTTTGTCATTTTTATGTCACTAGTCCGTTGTACGCATAGCCGCCGCCTTGTGCAAGCCGCGCCCTGATGTCTGGCATGCTTCCGAATTATCTTAGAATCTTATTATAGGCTTGAGCGCGCAAACGCGAACATTTGAGATTATTCTTGAGCTGACGCTGCCACCACCGATAAGGCTCGAATGTTCGATGCTGCAGATTATCGACGGCCGACGCTCTATTCGCCGCTATCAGTGTGCACTGTGTATTGCTGTAGTTTGACTATCCGTTTCCCGGCGTCAAGTTTGGCCAAATAAAGAGTTTCGTCTTGGACACACCGACTGCTGTCTTCGGCGACGTTACGACATCGTGACATCTGGTGGAGGTGCTTCCCGGTCCATGTACTGAACGCCCCCCTCCAACCGTAAGCCAAGCCCACACTGTCAAGGGGACATCGACGCCAACCAGCGAGCCAGCCGCAGGCAGCAAGGTCTCCCGCCAGAATACGGACCCCTACCCGACAAGACCAAGACCGCGACGACGAAGACGACAAGCACCATAAAGGCTGCTGTGCCACCTCAACGAGTCGTCATGAATGAGCCCAGGGAGCCGCGCCGCTTTCCTCGGAACCTTCACAAGTATCGTGCGTAAGGAGAGAGTGGAAACCCTGCTGGAAAGCCGTGTACACTTCACAAATGAGAACGTCGGGATGTACAGCGAAGAAATCACCCGCCTCTTCCGTCACGCCGACCCCGCCACATCTGAGGAGAAGATGCTCCGTTTCCTGATGCGGAGAGGAAGCAAGAGCTCTTTGCCGGTCTTGTACGCAACCCGGTAAAGACAGTCACGGAGTTCATTTTGGAGGCCACAACAACTGAAAAGCCCTAGAAAAGCGCATGAATCAATAAAACCGCCACGTGCCGACGACGAACTACGGGGAAGCACATGCGCTGTGCACCGACGACCTGCGTGAGACAATCAGAGTGGCCGTGCGTGAAGAGCTGAGAAAGGTGTTTCCTGCATCGCAACCCCAGGTGCATTCGATAGCCGACGTCGTTCACGAGAAACTTCTGCATTCGCTGGGAGTTGCGGTACCGCCGCAACCTGAGCCGGAGGCCATGATCTATGCTGCCGTTGCATACCATGCTGTTACCAATCCACGCACTCGCCAAAGCTTTGCGCCGTCACAGTTCCGTCTCCAGACACCGCTGCCACCTCCGACGCCATCCCACCCGCCTGCAGGTCAACGTTACGCCCCCCGAAAGACCGACATTTGGCGTGCCCCCAGACAACCGACCGCTCTGCTATCACTGCGGGCAAGCCGGCCACACCTACCGCCGCTGCCAGTACGGCCAGTGGGCCTACGTGGCTTCGGCGTCAACCCACCGCCTCCATAGCGTAGTGAGCTGTCACGTGACATCTCCGACTACTTGGCCACCACCGAATGGGCACCTCGACGTACGTGGCGTTCACCGTCGCCTGGACGCTACCGGTCCCCTCAATGACGACAGCAGTACAGCGGCCCTAACCGGGGCTCTTCCGCGAGCCCATATCCGGAAAACTAAGGGCAGCAACCGATCGAGGTGCGGTTCATGTACGACGAACTACCGAAGATCCTCCGCCGACGACGACGACGCTCTGACGAAAGCTTCAGAACACGACGAGAACCAGACTCCTGACGACGAAACCTCGCGCACCGAAGATCTCACGACGCGACATGGAAGCAGTGGAATAAACCGACGCAGCCGTGATCCGACATCACGACCTAACCGCAACGCAAGACCTCGACGTTCTTATCGACGGCCACAGTGTCACAGCTCTCACCGATACCGGAGCCGACTTTTCTGTCGTCAGTGGGCCCTTCGCCGCGAAGTCAAAGAAAGTTAAGACTCCTTAGCAAGGCCCCGAAATCAGTACCGCTGGAGGCCATCTAATAACGCCGTCTGGAGTCTGCACAGCAAGAGTCACAATCAATAATCGCATGTATAGCGAGTTTCGTAATCTTGCGACACTGCTCCAGGGATTTCATACTTGACATGGACTTCTTAAACCGTCACAGTGCCGTCATATACTTAAGAACCATGTCGATAACTCTATCGTCGGACAAAACGACACCACCGGGTACGGATCCATGTGAACGTGCCCTGAGCGTGCTCGAGGATCAAGTTACTATTCCGCCTCGCTCCGCCGTCATATTTCCCGTCAGCACCGAAAAAGCTGAAAACATCGAAGGTGTCATCGAGAGCGATCAGCGTTTGCTGCTAGACCGTGACATTTGCGTCGCAAGAGGCATTGCTCGGTTGCATAAAGCAAAAGGAAGCGCGATGCTAACGAACTTCAGCCAAGAATACAGACACCTGAGCAGGGGCACGACGATTGCGTACATCGAAGAAATTTTGGCCGCCAACTATGCGTTTGCGTTTTCAGATTCTCACGAAGCTACGACGGCGATCCCAATACCTGAGCTACCCTTCGACGTAAACTCGTCTTCCCGCTCGCCAACAGCAACAGCTTCAATGCCTTCTGCAGGAATACAAGGACTGTTTTTTGTCGTCATCGCGGGTCCGACAAACGCCCCTTGCTAAGCACCGCATTCTAACAGAATAAAATGCTCGACCACTCCGTCCGTCAGAGTCCCTACCGTGTTTCGACGCGGGAACGGGAGGCCGTTAAGAAACAAGTCGACGAAATGCTACGCGACGACATCATCCAGCCGTCCAAGGGTCCGTGGGCGTCTCCCGTGGTGTTAGTGAAGAAGAAGGATGGGACACTACGTTTCTGCGTCGATTATCGTCGCCTGAACAAAATCACAAAGGACGTACGTGTACCCTCTCCCAGGGGTAGACGACGCCCTGGATCGACTCCACAACGCGAAGTACTTTTCGTCGATGGATCTCAAGACCGGCTACTGGCAAATCGAAGTCGACGAGAGAGACCGAGAAAGGACTGCCTTTATAACACCAGACGGCGCTTTCGAGTTCAGAGTCATGCCTGTTCCTCTTTGCTAGGCAGCTGCGACTTTCCAACGCGCTATAGATACAGTGCTGGCTGGCTTGAAGTGGCAGATGTGTTTAAATAAATTGAACAGCGGAACCATTTAAGCTTGGCAAAACTCCGATGCCGTCCCGCATTAATTGGCTGAGCTGGGAGGAGCCACGTTAAGAGATGGGGAGACAAGCCTAGAGATGGGGACGCAAAGCCAAGAAAGGAGCGTACAATGGCAAGAGGGTAGGAAAGGTAAGTGAAGGTGAGGTCGAAGGAAAGGAGGAGAGGGAGAGATGGTAAAGCACAGAATACCCATTTATAATATAACAAGCGGTGCGAAACGGAAGTGAGGGTGAGGAGCAGCGATGTGAGAAGGAAGGGGAGAGGGTAAAGCATAGCATAGCCTTGTATAGCAAGGGGTAGGATGAGGAGTAATGTGAAGGGAGGATGAGGAGTGATGTGAGAAGGGGGGAGGAAAGAGGGGAGAAGGTGAAGCATACCTTTGTATAATATAGCAAGTGGTGGGAATGCTAAGTTAGGACCGGAAGGAGGAGGCGAGAGGGTAAAGCAAAACATAGTCACGTATGGTATAGCAAGGGGGTGAGAATTGGCGGTGAGGGGAAAGAGTAAAACATAGTCACGTATAATGCAGTAAGGGGTTGAAAAGCGAAGTGATGGTGGGAGGAGCCAAGGCCACCAACTGCATTGTTTCTTCAGTTTTGCACCACTGGTGCATAGCTATGCGAATGTTTCTTTGATGCGTGCTAGCTGTGGGTGACGAGGGTTTTTTGGAACACAACCACCACCAGCTACACAGGTAATTCAATACAAGCTTCGCTTGAAAAATCAGAGTGAAGCAGGATTCGCGCGTCGGTGGCACTGGCCCTCTGCTAGGGCAGTTTAGCAGCAGCGGCCGACGAAGCACTCCAACCGGATACGCTGCTCATTCTTCAGAAAGAAAGCGTGAGTACTGGAACGCTTGGCTACCATGGAGCCCAGTGGTCGTTGCAGCGCATTTTTTGGCACACAAGCGTTAGACTTAGACGATGGCGATGAGGCGAGTAGTGTGGTTTTTTCTTCCGGACGGCGTCCAGTAACACACGTTTGTACTTCCCGCGCTTGTTCTGTATACAGAACAAGCGCGGGATCTACAAACGACGGAAAGCAAGTGACGGAAGGCAAGCGTTTGCAAACCAGATTCCGCCTTCAAGGATGAGACACTGATATCATATAAATATGCAGAATGAATGAACCTGATAGCCCGATTTTCAAGCGATTCAAGTTCATTTATCATATATGTTTGATGGGGGCTTCAGATGGAAGCTGTATTCGAGCTCAGTGATCACGCCAGGAAAGGCCATGAGACAATGTGACGCCGAGGTATTTGAATGATTGAACTGCTACCAGTGGAATATTAGTGATTGAATAGGCAAACGTAAAAGGGTTACGGCGGCGAAAAAAGGAAACGAGCTTCTATTTGTTAGCATTTAGGTTCATTAGCCAACGATTTCACCATATTTGTATATTGTTAAGTACATGCTGAATTACTGTTTGGTCATGAATGTTGGTTACTGAACGGTAAATTACAGTCATCTGCAAACATGCGAGAGCTACAGGATGCTTTCATTCGTAGATCGTTAATATAAATTAAGAAGAGGTCCTAAGGCAGACCCTTGCGGAACACCTGACGTTACAGGTAGTCGGTTAGAACAGTGATTATTAACAAACACGAATTGAGAGCGATTAGTCAGGAATGATGCTATTCATTCAAGTACTTTGGGATCTATGGTTAGCAGAGATAACTTTAGAACTAAGCGTTTGTGAGGGACAGTATCAAAAAGTTTAGCAAAATCCAGGAAAAGGGCATTAGTCTGAATGTTACAGTCAAGGTTAGATTGCAGGTCATGAAGGAAAATGACCAGCTGCGTTTCGCAAGAATAACCTTTGCGCAAAGCATGTTGGCAAGCGTTAAAAAAGTGCATTGAGTCCAAGAAGTTGATAATATGGAAGTATATGACATGCTCCATGATTTTACAGGGGACACTAGTTAGTGATATGGGACGGTAATTGAGTGGCGAGTCTCTGTTACCTGATTGGAGACTGTAACGACCTTGCCCACTTTCCACTCTAGTGACAGGATGCTTGTTAATAATGACTAGGAAAATAACAATGTTTGGTATGCGGCACACACATGTTTAATATTTATTAGGAGTTTTGAGTTAATATCATCGACGCCTGCAGAAGATAAAAGCCCAAAATTTTCTATGAAGCAGCCCACATCTTACAAACACGAAAGCACACGGGTTCGCACTGCCTCTCTTGGTTCCCTGCCCACATGGGCAAAGACGTCCATTCCCAACAACCCAACCTCAACGAAACGGCTCATGACCGAGCGCGAGAGCTCACCCGCCGCGACGATCAATCAGCCACCGAAGAGCTGGGCCCAGACATACAGTTTAACGACCCCTTACTAACCTTCCACGAAATCACCTCTCACTACCGCAACAACAGATGCCAATACCCATTACCACACACAAAGCTCGAACGTGCGCAAGCGGTAGCCTTTCGAATGCTACAAACAAGATCGTACCTATCACGGGGCCGACTGAGCCATTATAACACAGAAATCACTCCCCAATGCCCAGATTGCAGAGAACTCTATTGTTCACTCTCGCACATGCTATGGCAATGTCCCGCGTTACCTCAGGGACCTCTCACCAGTGAGTCCGACTGGGAAGAGGCACTCAGGAGCTCCGAGCTCCACCAACAACTCAAGGCAGTCCAGAGGGCCCAAGAACTGGCGGAACGCCATCACGTTCCCGCCCCGACTCGGGCGTCGCCTACGGTAGCGGCTGCTAGGGTGTCCCCCCTGGATCCCCCGGCGGCCTAAACTCCTCAGGACCGATGAATAAAGTTCTTGACTGACTGACTGATCGAAATAATTCCATCCGTGCAAACTGTAATTGGAGACATAAACTCGGTAGTGGAAGCAGGTGAAGATAAGCCAGGAATTGAACTTTCATTAGTAAAAACAGAGAAAAAAGCCACGTTAAAAGTGTTCGCGCATTCACTGTTGCTGAGTACATCGCCATGCACATTTAATACACTAATGGTGCGCATCTCCTGAGGGTTTATAATTTGTCAAAATTTACGAGGACTGGTTGCAAGCATTTTAGGTAGCTTATCATGAAAAAACGACTGCTTCGCGTTTCGAAGAACCCTGAGATAAAGATCTTCAGCGGCATAATATTTTTCCCATGCAGACAGGAGTTCCGATTGTTTGGCTTATCGAAAAATACGTCTCTTCTTGTTGTTTAGCTTCTTCAGTGTATTGGAAAACCATGAGCTATTTCGGTTAGCGGTGAGCGTGATTTTTGGTATAAACTCCGCTGCAAGAGTGGCTAATTTATCCTTAAATATGCCCCAGTTTTCATTAATCGAGCGTGTATGGCTTACTGTCTCGAATTCAGGAAGGAAAGCGGCCAATTCGTTATTAACTGCGCTATAATTGCCCTTGTCGTGAAGACGGATTTTCTCAGTGACTAAATCGCGGCTCACAGGTCGAAACGAAAAAGTTGCGTGGATTACTTTGTGGTCACTGATCTCGCATAGATATGTTATTGATTATAAGCTCTCTGAATAACTAGCTAGTATTAGATCTAAAATGCCGGAATCGCTCTCTGTAACGCGTGTCGGTTGTGATACAAGTTGGGTTAGATTGCAATTAAGGCAGATGTCTGCAAAGGCTCTTGCGGGCTCACTGCCCACAACTGACGGGATGCTACTATTCCAATCTATTTGAAGAAAATTGAAATCACCAAAAAGGAGTATCTGTGTTCGTGAACACTGTTTGCTAAGGTCACTCAAGTTACTGTTAAGTTTATATGTGAAATCTAGGATACTATTAGGAGGCCTGTAGAAAACGCCTCTAAGGACGGTATGAGCGCAAGCACGACAAACGACCCAAAGAACCTCGGAACATTCGCTCCTGGCCGCCGAACACAATAACTTTTGGGGTACGGCGATCAGAACACCGCCTCCTCGCGCTCCCCTGCGGTCCTTCCGCTAAAGGTGAAATGGGATCAGCAATCTAGTACTTCTGCATCGGTTATATCCTTTGTTAGCCACGCCTCGGTTATCTCCATTACATTACTGTTGGACGATAACACAAGCTCCGAAAAACCGTCGCGCTTAGGAAAAAAACTACGTGCGTTGGCAAAGACTACAAAAAAAGTCACAGTTTCGCCGTAACGGCGAAGCAATGAATGCGATAGCAATAAATCGGAATGTAACGCGGAGAACGGAAAGCAGCTCGAAATTGTCAGCGCGTCGCTTGAACCCAAAGGACGCACGAAAAGAACGCACACAAGACGAGCGCGAACTATCATGCGCCACAGCTCGACACTGGAAGCGCACTGCTCAAACATAAAGCAGGACGCACGAAACGAACGATCAGGTATACAAAGGACGAGAGCGAACTAACTGTCCCAGTTGTTACTTATTTCTGTTTGAACAGCGCGCTCCTTTCGCAAACGCGGCCGCTGCAGCGAGCGAAGCGACCTTCGTACGTTCTGTGACTTCAGCGCGGACATCGCGGGGAAAGCACAAGACATACAACAACCCGCTCCCGCCAGCCGCCCCCTTCTTTTCTCGAGATGAGCGCATGAAGGCGACCACGCACTGTAGGTCGAAGAGCAACGGCGTTCGCAGGAACGGGGCGACGATCTTTAAAGAGCGCCACGCGAGCACATCGCGCCATCTGTGTGGTAATTAAGAAAGCATGCTTATGTAAGTGGTGTATATAAATAGCTCGCCGTTAGCAAGCAGAAAGACGGTGCTGTTGGTTGCCTAACCGTCTAAAGCCGCGCACTGGAAAGCGGGAGGTCGCCCATTCGATTCCGCGCGTCGGAAAGTTTTTCTGAATTATTTTTCTTTGTGGCTTTGATATATATATATAGCCATATACATATACGGTGCATGACGGCGGCGACGGCGACGGCAAAAATCAGCCGAGACTGTCCATATAATTGCTATCGCAATAAAAGTGACAGGTTAGATTGAGGTGTGACGGTGTGCCAGGTGCATTTATGCCGAGGCAATCACTATGATGCTTCGCTCACAGTTCCCGATTGCTCGTCGTAGACGTAGCGCTTGAGACCCATTAGGAGAGTTTTGTCGTTTATGAAGAAAGGCAGTGATTTGGCTTTAGCGAAGGCAATCAGATGCCGGCGGACGTTTTGGACAGGACGAGAAGAGTCTTCACCAACTCTGAAAGTGGTCTCCGTAAACTTTGGAAGCAAGTTTCCTGATTTTCAAATAGTGAGCCTGCATGGAGGATTATACGAAGGTGGTCTCATCTAGTTGTTTCTTTTAATGTTAGTTTGGGAATCATAGCGCTGTGAAAACATTTTAAATGCAGGTGCCTCTTGCGAGTTTTCAGGCAGATCACTGGTATATCATTTATTCTCCTTCAGAAAATCCAAACTGCACTGGCGTCGTGCCTTTGTAACGGCTATATCACTGAGCATATTTTATTTGTGTTATGTTGCATCACTTTACTTAAAACAGTAAGACTCATAGGTATGTAATGAGCACACCGTGAACGGCTCCACCTTAGTGCATGCATATCTCTTTCGCAATTTTAATACGCTCAGAAAAAATTACTGCTTGGCAAGATTGTGCTGCATTCGAGTGATAACTTATTGAATGGTAATGCGAGTAAAGTGGTTTACTGGCTGCATGTTTATTTCGGAGGAGCTGCATGCCCGGGTGCGTCGCAAAAAAGAACATTATGTTCAATTTTGAGTATTTCAGTAAGACTTGCTCTGAAAAGAAATATAGTGACGTAAAGCCAACAAAGATAGGAGTCACAGTAAATCATCAGTAAGTTTTCTGACCGAGGTGTATTGTTATTGAACTTGTTCACTCGCTCATAGCTTCAGAGCACGATGTTTTTGAATAATAACAGGCTATGTGACGTGGGAATGCGCAGCAAGACCACAGGAGGCAAACCCGCCTGTGTTGCATATTTACTGTGGGGAGCCGCGGGAGATCCTCCTCGCTCGGCCAGGGCTGGAAGTCCAGAGAGGCCTCTTGGACCAGGCGGAGCGTGTAGCCAGAATCACTGCAGTCCTGGAATAGGGACCCACTTACTCGCTCTTTCCCATTCTACCCCTTCCCCTGAACAATCAATAAAGTTTTTGAACCACCAAAGAAATTCTCCTTTTATGGTTTGTTTTGACCGCAGTCAAATGATTTTCACGGGATAGCAATAAAGAGCTCATTTCGCAGAAATACCGATGTTGGTGTCGGTGGTGGCGGCGTCTCTGGTTGTGAACGAAAAATCAGCGTCATCCGTGATGGAAACTCGAGGTAGATGCAAATATAGATGCAAATATAGAAGGAGATAGGCGTCCGCGCTTTGGCTTTTTTTGCAGCATAGTTTAGGTCCCCACCGAGAAGCGAAGGCAGGGTAGCGGTTGGGAAGGCGATACGAACACGTTCTGATTACGCTATCGCATTCTACCCTTGTTGACGATAGGGCAAGGGCTCTCTAATTTTTGAAAGTACGCACACGTAGCATATTTCTTTATACTTTTGGTCACTTCTTTATACTTTTGGCCATCTAGAACCACTTCAATTGTATCTTGGTGTCGGAGGTCGCGAAGAGCTGATTGCGCTCTCTTGCTTCTCTGTTATGTTGCTGGGCAATGATTCGAGGCTCTTTAATATTTGGTCTAGTTTGAGCCCTTCCATATAAAGGGACGTTGCAAATAGTTTTAAGAGTATATAGGAAAATTACGCATGCTCCCTTTGCATTCAATTAAATTCTAGTGTGGCCCAATTTGCAATGCAGGCATCAGATTTGGTCGTAGTTTTTCCGTTCAGCTTCTAGGTGAATCACTTCCCGCGGTCAAGCATGCTCCTGTCGGCATGAAACGAAACAAAATACAGGAAAGTGGTCAGTTAGATTGGAGGAAAGTACGCCTATCATTGTGTGTCGATAAAGTTGGTCTCGAAAATGTGAATCCGGGAACATTTCACATCCTGTATCAATTCTGTTTCGAAGCTAAATTGTAACAACGGTAAGAAACGATAGTACCAAGCTATTCTTTGATATCAGTTTTCTGTTGGGGTGCTAATGTCATATAGGACTGAAGGCTTTAGTTCTCCAGGTAAATTGACCGCAATATATGTTCCGCTATGCTTAACAAGAGAGCGTTCACGAAATAGTGTTGACAGTATTAATACTATAAGGTAATTCATTTCCGTTTTCATGCCGACGATTGAAGTGTGGCTCTTTGTTTCGGACAAGACGCCAAAGCCGTTCTGAAACGTCATTCCCAAGAACAACGTATCATGATGTTAAGCACAGTAATGACGTTAAAGAGTTTTCAGAAGCGTCACAGGTCTTTTTTGAGCTGCATATAGTCGGAAGGCACAAGTCCTCGCCCAGCGCGATCGCAGGTCTCAAACCAAACACATAAAGGGTCCAGTTTCGTTGCCGTCAGAGCTTCGCGGGTTCACATGAACTCATTGACGTCATATACTCTTTCTTTATGTCATTAGAAATTTATTCAGGCACACTGGGAGGAATGTTAACACTCGGAACTATGTGTGACGGTAGTTTTTCGACAACACATTAGTGAAGGCATGACCGTTTATATGATTGTTCACCAGCGTTCAGTGCGAAACCTTTTCTACGAAAGGACGATACAGTCACGCAAAAATGTCGTTTCGTCAAAAAGTCTTCGTCTTTACGCTGGTTAGTTATGGAGTACCAACTAGGTCGTGCCCAATGGTATTTGCTCAATGCCTGCTATGCGAGGAACACCCAGCGGTTTACCCCGTTACATGGGCCTGCCCAAAATCAAAGGCAGTGCCAGTAAACAACGCACCGACACTGGAGCAGTGGTAGCCTGTTACTAACTTACCGTTCCATAATTATGCAGCACAGCCCACTTGGTGCGAGTAGACGTTTTGGTATACAAGTAATGAAAAGACTCAAAAATAAAATACAGGTGGCGAAGCCCCATTGCAGTTATAGCACCTAATCTTCATTTCGTCATATATTTATTAACTGCCAGGGTTTAACGTCCCACAACCGCGACATAATTGTGAGAGACACCGTAGTGGAGGGCTCTGGATATTTTGACCACCTGGGGTTCTTTAATGTGCACCTAAATCTAAGTGCACGGGCCTCAAGCATTTTCGCCTGGATGAAAAAAAATCACAGCATATCCACGGAGTGAATGATGATGAGTGGGCGAAGCTGCGGAGGTTCATCGGTAAACCGTGAATCTTCCGTGAATTCTGCCCAGTACATCATCACCGACGTGAGATCGGGCGCGTTTATACTAAAGGTTCGATGAGTTATGACGACTTGCAGCTCACTTTAATTTTACATGTACGCTGTGAATTTTCATTGTTTAGAAAACCATTGCTTTAGAAAACACCTTGCGTCTTTCGTTAAGCAGCTGGCGTCTTTTTCGTTTTGCTTTAGAAACATCTGGCGTTCTTTCGTTTTGTTTTTACAAAACATCTGGCGTCTTTCGTTGGTTTATTTCATCAATCAACGGCGTTTTGAACAAAATTTTTATTGTTTAATCACGCACAGGAGAAATCTCACCAGGCACTACCTTGGAGGTAAACAATGGCTGCTAATGGGAATGAGAGACAGAAGAAGTCGGCTTTTAGCTAACACTTACACTTCTACAGAGACAGAAGAATTCGGCTTTTAGTTAACGCGCACGCTGCGAATTTTTTATTGTTCAACAACGCACAGGAGAAATCTCCCACCGGCACCACCTTGGAGGTCAAAGGGTAAGACTTGTTACTCACTACTACGAGCACGACGAGGGACGAACGGGTGCCGCCTTAAGGAGCTTCGCCCCTAAAATGCGGCTGCCGCGGCCGCGATTCGATACCGCGACCTTCGGGTCAGTAGTCGTGATGTATTTGAACGCCACCACCTGGCGCCTGTATATTTTTTATCGTTAAATATATAATATACTGCGCTCGAATGATTCGAAAGGCTTAACGTGGAAGATTTGGGTGACCTTATTTAGGCACTACGCCCAAGTTCCATTTAATTTCTAGGGTTTCACGTGGTAAAACTCTATGATACGATTATGACGTTCGCCGGATTAATTACGACCACCTGGGTTTCTTCAACACGCAACCAAGTCTAAGTACGCGGGTTTCCTTGCATTTTACCCCCATCTAAATATGGCCGCCGTGGCCGGGAGTCGAACCCGCGTCCTCGGACTTAGCAGCGTGGCAACTTTCCTGCTAATCTACCACGGCGGTATGTCCAAAATGTCAAAAGCTCCTTCAAATTCGTGACGTCATACTGACACACGTTCGGAATTGTTTCTGTGAGAAATTTTATTAATCAAACTTCGATCTTCCTTTTCTGGTCTAATAATGAACATTTATACAACCGCGAGCTTAACGCTGCGTGTCCCTCATTAAGAACACTATCCTCAATATCCAGGTTTTAATGTTGTATATATTCTAAACTGCTTATCGTACTTCTTCAACCTAGTTAAATATTTGCTAGTTAACCTTTAGCGCCTCCACTTCTCCAGCTTTCTTTGTGACGTTACTTTCATGGTGACGCTTTCTCGGTGACGCCGGTTGTTTTGACCTGCAAGTCGACCTTTTCTAGCAGCATTTCGTATTAGTCAGATAAAAGTCACGTAAAATATTTAATCCCCTCCACAGCTGCCTTCCATCAAAAAAAAAAAATCACAGCATATCCACGGAGTGAATGATGATGAGTGGGCGAAGCTGCGGAGGTTCATCGGCGAAGCTGCGGAGGTTCAACCGTGAATCTTCCGTGAATTCTGCCCAGTACATCATCACCGACGTGGGATCGGGCGCGTTTATACTAAAGGTTCGATGAGTTATGATGACTTGCAGCTCACTTTAATTTTACATGTACGCGGTGAATTTTCATTGTTTAGAAAACCATTGCTTTAGAAAACATCTGGCGTCTTTCGTTAAGTAGCTGGCGTATTTTCGTTTTGCTTTAGAAACATCTGGCGTTCTTTCGTTTTGCTTTTATAAAACATCTGGCGTCTTTCGTTGGTTTATTTCATCAATCAACGGCGTTTTGAACAAAATTTTTATTGTTTAATCACGCACAGGAGAAATCTCACCAGGCACTACCTTGGAGGTAAACAATGGATGCTAATGGGAATGAGAGACAGAAGAAGTCGGCTTTTAGCTAACACTTACACTTCTACTTCTACTAACGTTTCCTACTGGAACATGCCAATGGCTGCTAATGGGGAATGAGAGACAGAAGAATTCGGCTTTTAGTTAACGCGCACGCTGCGAATTTTTTATTGTTCAACAACGCACAGGAAAAATCTCCCACCGGCACCACCTTGGAGGTCAAAGCGTAAGACTGGCTACGAACTACGACTACGACTACGAGGGACGAACGGGTGCCGCCTTAAGGAGCTTCGCCCCTAATATAGCAATTCATTTCTCTGTATAGTTCACCCATCGTATGGTGCTTTCGGTTGATTGAATCTAGCTCTTGAATGGACAAACAGGCTTCGTGCAGTCGTGTTTTGCCATGTGACTGCAGCTCCAGAACGCACAGTCTAGCGGATAAAAAGAAAAGCAACTTTGAGACGGGCCCGGTCAGAAAATGAAACGCGATGCGCGCGTCTACCTCCATGCATTAGTGGACGACTGTGGCCGGGCTACACGGGCGACGCGTTCTCGCGTCTGTTTTCTGCGTGCCCCTAACGGCGAATGTCAGCGAACCTGGGACGGGCCAGTGCGAGCAACGCAGCTCCCTCTGGTCGGTGAACGGCGCCTATAGTAGACAAGAAAAGGCAGGGAGGTTACACCGGGTAGGCTCCCTTCATCACGACACCCTTCCCTCTTAGGATAAAGTCTTTCTATTGCTCCTCCACGGTCGTGATACCCGGTGCTCCGCAGTCCTTGAGGGGAGACGCGACGCGGAGGAACGAGGAGTGCAGCGCACCACCTGTCACGACCATCTAGGTCATTGTGGCGTCTGTGACCAACCCTTGCGCCCACGGAGACATCAGCGACACGCCACGCGTTCGACGCCTGTGAGCTCACTACCCCACTTCTATAGTTCAATGCACGATATATCTGCTAACATTACATAGCAGTCCCACTATAGCGCGCGCAAGAATCACAGCGCGAGAAAGCGATCGCTATCATCACGCACGCTCAAGGTGATGATGCGCGCTGACGTGACCTCATGCCCCCGTCCCATCCCTCCTTGTATACCTCCCAACGCACTCGGCGAGGCGAGAGAAGAAAGTGCTAAGAGCGTGGGACAAATCCCTGTAACTCCGCTCGTTCTTGAAGAAATTTTTCAGGCAACCGATTCTTGAGGCAATAAATTGCGATGATTACCAGGGAAACTGGTTCAAGACCCCTTTAAGGTACCATTTCTCCTTTTAAAAACGGAGCGCTTTAAGCTCAAGCTCGGTCCCGTAGTGTTCGCAAAACTCGGTCGAACGATGACGTCGCCATGCGTCGCCTAGCAACGTGTTAAGGAAGGAAAGCGCAGTATGCAGCTGTCGCACCACCTGTCGTGCGCGCTGCTCCGTAGAGTTATGTAGAGTGGAGGATTCCTAGAAGAGAGGGAGTGGGAGGGGACGCGCATGCGCAGGGGGGGGGGGGTGGACGCCGCAGGACGCGGGGGGGGAGGGACGGACAAAGCCCCCGCCTTAAGCTGCTTCGCATCTAAAAGCGATATAAACAAAGAGAGAGAGAGAGAGCCTCCGCTTGGCTTTCATAGGCTCACCTTGGCTTTCCCAGGCTCAACTTCCCTTCTCTATGCTCGTGCGGCTATATCTAGGCCTAACTGGCCTAGATATAGCTATCCAGACTAGATATAGCTAGCCATACTCTAGGCTAGGCTTGGCTGGTATCTTATGGAAGACCTCCCAGTTCCGCTGTTCCTTTAGGCTTGCCACCACCAGTCCTAATATTTTTTTTTTCTGTCTAGAACACCCCCATTCGGTTCTACACACCTGCTATTTTGAAACTGTCATAATTTACTCTACGTGAGTTCCTAGCGTATTAAGGCTCTACGAAGTCAATCACAGTAAACGACGTCTGGCTGCTGCGAGAGAGGTTCTTTACACAAGGCACCTCCCTTCGCTGGATAGTGTCTTGGGAGCCTGGTTTACATCTTGTCCTGCACTTCAGCTTTTCACCGTATTGTATCAACATTTAGGAACTTGTGAACTGTGCGACAGACCGTGGCAGTAGCACCGCGTTGAATCTGTGCGTGGTATGCTCTTCATCTTTCGACATTTTCTTTCTGTAGAATTTTATGTCTGTGCCCGTTTCTATAGCGCAAACTTTAGAGGCGGTACCCCCAGTGATGGGCAAGAGTTTGGGGACCAGTTGGCGCAGCAGGCAAATTTTGTCTTTGAAGCCTGAGTATGTTGGTGAACGTCGAGTGGTTCAACTAAAGTACACATTTTCAAATAGTGCAACGTACTGACGCTGTGTAGACTTTAGAGCGACGATAAAAGAAAGTTTTGTCTTTTGAAGGTGCCGTTGTCGCCAACCCTTCTTCGCTAGGATGCACTGGCTAACCGCTTTGTATTTGTCTCTATTTTTAGCTTCACTTTATGTCACACTGTTTTTTCATTGTTTTATGTGTCAACATTTAAATGGAGCGCATCGACGCCCATCCTTTCATTTTCAACACGTTAGTGGTTAGACTTTCTTTAGTCAAGGAAAGGGTGACCTGTACGGCGTTATTGCCGAAATGAGTGTTCATGCAAAAAAAAAAGCAGGATGAGTTTGTGCCACTAAATCAGTTCGATGTCACCGTGAGGTGAGCAAAAAAATATTCTCAGTAAATCTTGCACAACAGTTGCGCTGCGTGGTGCTGAGCGATACTACAGTTACTTTTATGAGCGGGGAATATTGGTATATCAGAAGGTCACTGATGTGCGAAGTTTTACGCCGTCCGTTATATTTTTGCTAAGACGAGTCGAAAGCGAAAGCCATTTATTTCTTTTTCTTCTCAGTCGAGTGTGTCTATCCTCTTTCCTCCTAAAGCTTTCTGCAGCCAAAGTGGTTTTTGACTGCCTCCGGGAACGGAAATTGCTGCTTGCAAAGAAAACACACTTCCGTTCACTGTCAATGCCCGAAATGTTGGAGCAAACTGGACGTTCGTTTTTGCGTATTTCAAGCGGCACATGGTGCCAGCCAGGGTTGTAGAAGCGTGAAAATTGCGTTCCGACAACGCACCGTAATACTCTCAAACCACTCACCTTTTCGTATGTTAGAAATGCAAAATAAGTGCCTGTGAGAACATGCACATCATATGTACGTTTATTCTTTAACAAAGCTATGGTCTCTACGTTCGAAAAGATAGAATACGCGTTCAAAGAACTGCTGTTGAATTTGGCTTATGTTAAGGGCTTGAAACCTTCAAGGCATCTTTTGTGTAACTGCAGTTGCTACGCACGAACGAAAGAGCGATTTTTTTCGAGGAGCTCGTTTATATGTTAGACACAACCGAATGAATCGGAAAGACAGTTAGGCCACGGAAAACATGAAGTGCGTTAATTTTGTATTTAGTTGTAGTGTGTTAATTGTGACGCAAATTGAAATAAATTGAAGTGGACGAAAAATCACCCTCACTGTCGGTGGGATCGGAACCCACAACTCCCGAACCACGCGTGCAGCACTCCATTAGTCACCCTCACCGTTGCTGGGATTCGAACCCACAAGCCTCGAACCACGCGCCCGACGCTCCACCAATTGGTGGAGCGTCTTCTTTATCTTGTGCTCAACGAATGTATGCGGGTCGTGCGTTATCCCCTTCAGTGCCGAACAAAGATGTAGGCAAGAAAATATCCTGTTTGCAAAATATCATTTCATGTGGGTTCCACAAATGCGAAGAAAAAACACTGCGACAAAATTTTCGCCTTCAAGGGGTAAAAACGGGTGTCCACGAATGGGAAATTTTGTTGCAAACATGGCAAAAGCACTGCCGATAAACGCAAACTCTGGCTTTCAGTGCTTCAAATATTTTTTTAAATGATTCTCAAACACCAATAGCAAAACTTATGTTCACACTACTTTGTATGCAAAAAAAACATTAATTGCAAAACTTTAAGCATTTAGGCATACATAGCCGCACGTTGCGCGTTCGGTTCACCGCGCTTTTTTTGTGTTCGTATACCAGCCGCTAATGTTGACTTCTGCTGCTCACTCTTACAGAATGGGTAAAGGACACCCTGGGCGACACAGCTGGGAATTTTCAATGACACTGAGCAGTTTGCTCTTGCGTAATTCCCTTAAGAAGTTATATCCACGAATATGAACGCAGGTAGTCAAGAGGTTATAGTGCTGCCTTGATATAGTTCAACACAGAATATAATCAACATAAATAATATAATTGGCAAGTCTGTGCAAAAAATATGTTCCCTGAAAAGCACTGAGAATTGTGCAGATGTATAAAGAATAATATATTCCGTCTGTGCCTTCTCGTGTCCGTGTGTCGTTTCGCGCTACATCAAAGCTATTCAAACGATTCACCAACAAGCCCATATCTCAACCGTTCTCGATAAATTACGATACGGCTGCGGGGTTCTGAGCGCTCCTAGAAAACTTAGCTTCTAACTAGCACACAATGAATTCATCAACGATGTATTCGAGTTGCAGACACGAGTTTTCCTTAAAAAACGTCAAAACGCATTTACTCACAGGAACAAAGCGATGGGGACAAGAGACGATTGGACATCGCGAAAAGCCTCTCAGGAGCTCTCCAAAAAGGTTGTGCTGATGATGGATCTGAATAAGCGATAAAGGACAATGTCGGCTTTTCTTATAACACTCGCTCCATGAGCGTTTTCTCTTTCTTTCTAGGGGCGAAGCTCCTAAAGCCGTGGGTCTGTACATGCATGTCTTTCGTGGTACGTGACCGCCTAGTTCTATGAAGTGCACTTGCGAGCAACCCACTACGCTATAAAACATAATAATGTTAGAAGCGAAGTGCACTTGCGAGGAACCCACTACGCTATAAATCATCATAATTTTAAGTGCACTTGCGAGGAACCCACTACGCTATACATCCTAAAGCCGTGGGTCTGTACATGCATGTCTTTCATGGTACGTGACCGCCTAGTTCTATGAAGTGCACTTGCGAGTCTTACGAGTTGCGAGTTCTATGAAGTGAACTTGCGAGTCTTACGTCTTTCTTAATGGTGTAATGGGCGAACTTACACGGGAGAGTTACGGTTTTACCGATGATCTCCCCTCTAAATATGGTCAGCTGCCAGCTCACGTGCTACGTGAAGATCGAATCGGACTTGGAACTCTCGTTCTCAAACAGCCATGTATGTTGGGATTATGCGCCTAGGTCTCAAAAGAGCCTTCTCTCTTTTAACACGAAAGTGTTTTATGCCGGGGTCCACCAAGACTTTCATGACGTATTTCCGTCACGGAAGTACGTCAGCAAAATGAATGTCATCATGTGGCAAAGAAAAATAACTATAATAAAAAGCGCCGATGACGGGAATCGAACCCATGAGCCCTTGGTCCGCGATGATGGCTGGCGGGCGTTTAGCCCACTGAGCTACCACCGAACACATTACGGAGGCTACATGAACGCGCCTTTAATCTTTCACACTTGTCTCTCACAGTGGCCTTGGATGGATGGATGCTATGAGCGTCCTCTTTATAACGGGGCGGTGACATCTGTGCCACCAGGCTCGAAAAAAAAACGCGCCGTTGCAACGACCGTTCCTTTCGGGGCGTTTCCAATACAAGTTTCATTTCGTCAACGCTTTAACACAGCGTGAGGAGGCGGTTTTAGCGCAAGCCTCGCTCATAGCATCTATCTTAGTAGCAACAACTTGTAGGTTTGGGCGAGTCGGTTCATGATGCGAAAACTAGAAGCAGCGCGAAAAAAACGACGACAAAAATAGGAACACACGCAACAGGACTAGCGCTGAACTGCCAACTGAATGTTTATTGAAGAATCACCACTTATAGCTATGCCACCAAAAACGCCTTGTCACACAAAAACGCCACAAAAAACCATCGATTGCGGACATGCGTATTTGCTAAACTAACCCCCGTATTCACTAACCTTACTTAACCTTATCCTTATGACTAAAGTCGCCCTTAACCATAAGTCCGTCCTTAACGCGTTTCAAGAACGAACCTTGTACTTATCGCAGAACTTTCCTCGTACTTATCGCCGTCATAAGTAAGGCTCGGTTAAGGTAGCCTATGACCTACCTTAAGGCTTCCTTGTAGACGCACAACATGGCGGGGGACAACTATGCGCAGTTCGTTGATTATATGTGGACCGTAATAAAAAATATTGAACGGCACAGCGTATGCATACGCGTACCCGCCGCGGCGAATCATCAGTGGAACCCGATGGAGACCTACGATGGGCACGAATTTCTGTGTCGCTTCCGCTTTAGAAAAAGTGCCGTGAAGAAGTTGCTCGAAGTGCTGCCTCTGCAGGAAAATACCGATGGCGGTGGTGGTGGTGGTGGTAAACATTGTATTCAAGAAACTCACAACATAACACACACACGCACAGAGTACACTGTTTACGAAGTCCGTTCACGTTCATGGCCCGAAAGAAAGTCAACAACGCAGTACCTCACGGTACTTGTTGACGAGATCCGCCAAGACGCCGCGACATGGCCGCGATGCCGCACTCTTCGTCGTTGAAGTTCGCCTGGTCGTCGTTTCAAATTGCGTCGTTTCATAATGAACGCAATTTAAGAAGGCAAAAGACTCTAAACCGCTCAACCAATTGCATAAATCAAGTGAAGTAAACAAAAGTGAGAGATAACGATAAACGCTGAAGCGAGCACGAAAATACCGTCAACGAACAAAGCAAAAACGTACATGAGAAGACGTCGAAATAGCAATCGTGCTCTTGCGGCCTGACTGTGTCGACGGGGGGTCAACAAATGTGGCCAGACAAAGAATGTGGATTTCACCAAAAGCGGGCGGTGCCTTAGCAAACATTTTTGGTGTTTACGCATGGGTACTTTTGTGCATACCATTATTGGTTTCTTGCAATGAAACTAATTTATTGTTGCTCGAAGTAATCATTTTGTAACAAAACTTTACCTACCCTGGCTCCCAGGGCACATACTTGACGAGTTAAGGACGCCTTTCATAAGGCGCACTTTTGGCAAGATAAGGCAGGTTTTTGAAACTCACCTTATCCTTTTCTTATACTTATACTTTTCTCTTCCTTTCGTAAGTAGCCTTACCGCGATAAGTTATGGTCGGTTCGTGAATACGGCGGTAACAGGTGTTTATCGAGAAAAGATCTCTCATGAGTAGTTAAACTAAGTGACGCCGCGCTGACACACTTATCTCCAGCTTTATTGATAAAATAAGCTTCCACGATTTCTCTTTCTTTTTTGGATTTTCCAAACGTCAAAAAACTAGTTTGCCCGAACATGGGTGTGCATGCGCATTTTTTACAGTGCGAGGCTAGATGGCTGCCATAGCCATTTTTGACATTGTTCTTATGTTGCCTGGCCCTATCATTAAAGCATTGCCCAGTTTGTCCGATGTACACTCTCCCACAACTCAATGGTATCTCATAAACAACATCAGAGGTGCACTTGGTGAACTTCGTTTCATGGTTAGTAGTGCATATCATTTGTTTTCGATCTTTCATAGCATTACACAGCGTTGAAAGTTTACGAGGAGCAGAAAATACGAGGTTGACTTGGTGCCTGTTGGCCACTTTCTTCAGGTTATGCGATAACCTGTGCACATATGGTATCACATGAAACGGTCTCTTGTCTTTTTCTTGCTCATCAGTTTTTCTTCCTGAACGTTTCAATCTTTGTAGCAAAGTTTCACTCACAGCTGTGATGACGGAAGTAGGGTGACCGAATGATTTAAGTCTTTCGGTCTGATGCATTAGGCTACCCTTCATTTGGTGCTCACATGATTTGTTAATTGCACTTTGTACACAGGTGATGGCGATTCCCCTTTTTACAAGCTTGGAATGGGCACTATCATACGGAAGGATGCCTTTCTTAGATCTAGGTCGATACTCCCAGCAGACATGTTCATTAGACTCAAGAAAGGAAATATTAACGTCCAAAAACTGTATGGTATTATTCTTAGGCTTTTCAAAAGTGAATTTCAGTCCCCCTCCAAACATCCAAAAATGCCCAGAATATTTTGGACTTCGTCATCAAAACAGTAACCTGGACGTTTCTTTAAAAGAATGAGGTAGTCATCAACGTAGCGATAAATGCCAGTGACTGGAGAGTCATTTAACGCAGCGCAAATACGGTTGTCAACGCTAGATAAAAATATGTCACTGAGAATGGGCGCAATGGATGAACCAATACAAATGCCGGTGCGCTGAATGTAAAAAGTTCCATTGTGATTAATGGCTGTCGAATTGAGATAAAATTCTAAAAGCGTGATAAAATTGTCAACATTTATGCCTGCTGAGTTTTGGAAGTCTTGTTCATTTGTTTCACGGATTTTTTCCCGCACAGCGGCTAGCAAACCATCACACGGAAGAGAATAAAACAAATCTTCTACATCTACAGAAAACGCCCTACTCATTCGGTTACCCTACTTCCGTCATCACAGCTGTGAGTGAAACTTTGCTACAAAGATTGAAACGTTCAGGAAGAAAAACTGATGAGCAAGAAAAAGACAAGAGACCGTTTCATGTGATACCATATGTGCACAGGTTATCGCATAACCTGAAGAAAGTGGCCAACAGGCACCAAGTCAACCTCGTATTTCCGCTCCTCGTAAACTTTCAACGCTGTGTAATGCTATGAAAGATCGAAAACAAATGATATGTACTACTAACCATGAAACGAAGTTCACCAAGTGCACCTCTGATGTTGTTTATGAGATACCATTGAGTTGTGGGAGAGTGTACATCGGACAAACTGGGCAATGCTTTAATGATAGGGCCAGGCAACATAAGAACAATGTCAAAAATGGCTATGGCAGCCATCTAGCCTCGCACTGTAAAAAATGCGCATGCACACCCATGTTCGGGCAAACTAGTTTTTTGACGTTTGGAAAATCCAAAAAAGAAAGAGAAATTGGAAGCTTATTTTATCAATAAAGCTGGAGATAAGTGTTTCAGCGCGGCGTCACTTAGTTTAACTACTCATGAGAGATCTTTTCTCGATAAACACCTGTTAGTTTAGCAATACGCATGTCCGCAATCGATGGTTTTTTGTGGCGTTTTTTGTGTGACAAGGCGTTTTTGGTGGCATAGCTATAAGTGGTGATTCTTCAATAAACATTCAGTTGGCAGTTCAGCGCTAGTCCTGTTGTGTGTGTTCCTATTTTTGTCGTCGTTTTTTTCGCGCTGCTTCTAGTTTTCGCAGCATCTATCTATATCGACAAATAGCTCTCCGACGCTCGCCTGCTGCTGTCACACCGCGTTCCCTGCTCGCCCTGTGAGAATCAACGACCAGGCCAGAGGGAAGACACGACGCGCGTAGCGTTTCTCTTCTCATTTCACGACGCTTTGAAGGAGTGCATATCGAGCATTAGAGTTTGTTATGTGCTTATTGATGCCATCTTTGCGCGGGATTCACCATATGCGGCGTCCGCGTATATGTTAAGAACTTCAGCTACCGCAAGGGTTATATCATGATTATGGGCGTTTGTCGTCGGTACGGAGATGTGCCGCTAGGCGTCAACGTGAGTGCGATGCGTCCACATCAAGTGGTGTTATATCTGCCAAACAACAGTAGACATTGTACAAGCTCTCATATATCAATGCACTATAAACAATAAACTACTTCTGTGACGACACGTTTCACTTTCGTGTTATACCGATTCCTATGACGGAGGGATCAACCAACCATCTTTTTATTCTGCGCATTAAAAAATTGTCAATCGCGGTATTGCAAGGGCTGGTGCTTGAGACGTCCTGGGACCACCAAGTCGAAGCGAGTTTTTGTTCTCAAGTAGCACGCCTGAAGCTTGCTGGTTTCACAAGAATGCTTTTGAGCAGCATCGCAGAAAGCCTTGTATCCGGTTTTAAAAGCAATTGCTCATCAGCTGTTCAAAAACTGTTTTGTGTTCACAATAATAAAGTTCGTTTCCCGCGGACTCGCCATGGTTCTCATCATCACCCTTTGCGTGACCTATTGAAATAGCTCGAAGTTATAGGAAGAATGATTGTTTCGTAACGATCTGAGAATGTTTTACCCGGGTAGCGTTTTCGGTTCGGCATTGCGATACCATGCCAGATTGGTCATTATACAGTAAAGAGATAATAAAGCAAAATACGCGTGGTCTTCCTGCTCATAAACATGCTACAAAAATATTTACGAATCGCTCCTTCGGCTCCATGAATATTTAGTGTGTTTATTTTGTTCAGCAAGTCCGTTGTAATATAAGGCAGTCCCTGGACTTAACACACATACTTGGAATCGCGAGAAGCAACCAAAACAAAGACATCAATATAAGTAAGCTTTCTTTTCTACAGGATTACTCTATTACTACGTTCACTCGCAGTTCTCCTTATATAAATAAATTTTTAGTGGTGCCTTAACGCCGAGTCTAAAAAATCAAAATGAAAGCCTTCTGACTATATTACTGCATTGAGACTTCAGAGAATGTGCGCAAACAGTAGACGGTTTCAGAAGAATAGGATTGGTTTCGAAGCTGATAAGGCTGCAATGGAGCTAGTCGGTACGGTATCTCGTAACGCGCGGCCATGAATGTCAAGGGCCGAAGGAAACGAAATACAACACAGCTATGCCATGCTCTATATAAAGCAGGTTGTAAGCTTAGACATTACACTATGCTGTCTTTCGTTTTGTTCGGTCCGTGTCATTCCTGGCAGTGCATTAAAACTTGATATTCTTACCAAGTGTGTAGCAATTTTTGAATTTTTACATAGGCACGCGTAACCTACGTATTCTATGTAATTTGCATTGCATATTTAGTAACCATAAATATTCTCAGTGAACGAAATTTTCACTGACACTCCGTTATTGACAGCTTTACTGATACAAACCGCTACATGTCAATATTATAGGCACATATGAGCGCGTAACTTAAACAGGGACTTAGGAATACAAGGACAAGACCAAGCGCTGCTTAAGCTACGCGCTCGTATTTTTAAGTACAATGAATCACCAACTCGCCCAATCAGCCACATTATAGCCACGTCTGTGATACCAGACAAAGTGACTCGTCATCACTAGTGACTCCGTCCTGGCATGCCTTGACAATAAGATTGAATCACCCTTCAATAACTTCTCATTTCAAACGCAATTTACCGGAACGTACGAGGCCATCAATCAGAACGTACCACTAGTGATCGCTAATTCGCCACGATGATTAGCGACCACTACGGCAATACTCATTTTATGGCAATTTGTTTGCTGCACTCGAATAGTAACAGGGACTCCTATTCCAAACGAAGTGATTGCTGATCACTAGTGACTCGGTCGTACCATAGTTTACGCACAAAAACTGTATATCCCTATCAATGACCTTTCTTTTGATACCCATGATGCAATGTTGCAGGAATGTACGAGATCATCGATCTGAACACATCACTATTGATCGCTAATAGGTTGGAGTGATTAGCCTCGCAATGGTGACTACTGCAATGCTCTTTTAATGACAATTTGTTTAATACCAATACGTAAACACTCGAATTGTAATTTCGACTGCTATAAAACGAAGGGTTTTCTTATCACTAGTGACTCGTTCGTACCATAGTTTACACACAAAAACTGTATATTCCTTTTCAATAACCTTTGTTTGATGCCCGTGATGCAGCGTTACCGGAATGTACAAGACCATCAATCAGAATATATAATTAGTGATCGCTAATATTTCAGGGTGATTGGCGATCACTACTGCAATGCTCCATTAATAATTTGTTTAATACCAATGAGTACACCCTCGAAAGGTAACTGGGGCTGCATTAAAAAACGAAGTGATTTCTTATCACTGGTGACTCGGTCATACCATAATTTGCACACAAATAATGCATGGCCCTTACAATGACCTTTCGTTTGATACCATGATGCAACGTTATAGGAAAGTACGAGACCATACAGCTGAACATATCATTAGTGATCACGAAAACTCAAGGTCACTAGTACTTGCAACAGTACCAACATAAGCGTTCAGTTAATCACACTTTGATACCAGTGATCACAAGGTGGATTTTTGCAGCGACGGTCACACTAGACGAAGTGATCACTAGTGAACCCGTATTCTGCCACCATTACAGTGTTATTAAATGCGAAGCATTTCTTAGCGGACCCCAGGCACTTTGAGCGTTTCTATCTATCTATCTATCTATCTATCTATCCAGCCGCCTACGTCTGGGTGCTCTCGCGATCACCTCCTTAATTTGGTGTAGACCAAAATAGGCGTGGGAGGGTAAGAACGTTTGACGAATATGACTGTCTGGTCATGACTTGAACGTGACAATCCTGTCGCGTACGTCGTCAAACCCTTTCCTCCAGACACGTGTTGCATACACCCGCATACCACGGGCTACGGAATGTGGGTATACGCGGGTACGCGCCACAGTTTATTGACAGTTCGTATCTACCCAGGAAAGGCGAGAAATCGTTAATTTAAGTGCGAGGGCGTTAAGAAAAACTTACATCGCCAGCTTGTACCCGGCGAATGCAAAGAATAAAAGTCAGGATCCCAGCAGGAATCGAACCCAAGCATTCTGCGTGGCAGTCGGGTATTCTACCGCAGAGCCACGCCAGGTCTTTAACTGCTTTGGAAAGATACCCTGTGCATCTGTGCAACGTCAATTTTGGTTGCAGTGCTGGTTGTCTAATTTCATAACAAAGCAATAAACATCACATATGTACTCCAATGATACAGGCGTCATGTTTGGTCAATGTCAGTTGTTGCTCCAGTGTTGGCTCCGCTTTTATATCAGTCAATAAACATTACGTTTGTATCCTTATGGTTCATCAAATTACATTCAAGCGTTGCCCGACCCCGGAGGAATACGCTAACAAAAGTTACGTACGATATTCACACCATCGCACCGTAAAGTGCAGTTCATTTCGATAATGCTGGCGTATGTGATCTAACGTAAGTGCTGACGTTACGTTAGACCGTAAGTTACTTAAACGCCAGTATAGTCGACATGCCTGGTAAGTTCACGATGAGCACACAACTACTACACTTATAAAAACACATCATCAATTGACTGGCGCCCAGAATAATTTGGCTGGCACTTGGATTAAATTGAGCGGGAAAACCTGCATATCACTCTACTGGAAAAGGTGTGTTGTTTTGACGAGTTTTATTCAAATAAAGCTAAAACTGAACGATTCTTTTTTTACAGTCGCTGGGCACGACGGTAAGCATTATTGGACTTGCTTAAATAGAATACTTCACTATTTCCAACAGTAGTCGCGCAAAAGTAGAGAATGGGTCAATTGAGTAACTTAAAATGGTTGTAGAGTCGCTTGACGCTTCGGTGTGTGTCATTTGACCCCCGTAAGAGTGTCACCGGCAAGGGTCGTCTGCCTCCCTCATATGTGGTAATGTGATCCTTCGGATAAGAGTCCTTCCACTCTTCCTAGAGGGCCAGGGTACTCTCCTAGAGCGCGCCGACTCTGACCCACCAAGAGAGTCACCGTGACTCTTTAAAGAGAGTCGTATACGAGGCAACTCAGAACTGTCTGAAAAGAGTCATGCATACTCTTTTTTTTTCTTCTTAGAGGGTAATGGTCTTCAGATGCGTGCCGCTACAGAAAAAGTAATTATGAAGGCAGCGAATATGTTGCTCATTTCGCTTATTATTGAGGATTTTCGGACACATTCCTTGAAACACCCTCTATAAGGCTCTGCGTATACTAATGCGGTTATAGCGGCACGATCTGCATTTGTAAAACTTAAGCTTACGCGTTTGTTTCTCGTGTTCTGCTGCAGACTCTGTTCATCGCCAGCTCTTCTGCACACTTGCGATGCATTATCAAAACCGAAATGGGTGCGATAACCCGAGCCTGCTAGCTTTATACGTAACAACCACTGGATTCTAACATTTTGACCACTTTCAAAGAAACTTAGCGTGTTGTATTATTTTACTAGCTTCCGTATCACCTCGGAAATAATAACGAAAGGTTATTCTTAAGTTTTTTCCTCTATAGTTATGCATGAATGCATAGCCTGTGGTAGCACAGGTGCCTTATCATACCAGTAGGTAGGATAGGAATGGCTTCACTGAATGTGCGCTAACAAGCGCTCTACGTGCTATAACCGCTATATCTCGCTCCTTAAAATGCCCAATGAACTCACTGGTGTTCGAAAACGTCAGAACGTATCGAAACAGTGGCACTCTAGCTCACTGGTTTATAAGCAACAATGAACTGATAAATACTAGAAAAAACGCCACATCGACCTCACATATTTTCAGAGATCAATTTATGTAGCATCGCACAACGAAAACTAGCACAAAACGTTCCTACTTTTCTAATAGTGCAAACTAGACTTTGTCCTACAACCTGATGCTCGTGCGCTTTTTTTCGCGTCCTTCAACATTACTGAAGCTCTGACCATTCAGTGGGCTCGCCTGTGTCAGTTACCTAGTTCTGTTGAAGGTAGCGGGCCCTAAAATATTTTAGCACTCAATTTTCTCTTTGTTATTGTTCTTGCTGAGCCCAATCTCCACAATGAGTATTCTTTGAGAGGAATGCATGAAGGGATGATTGCTTCATCCATGTTACTAAACGATGTCTCAGCACTGCATACTGCGTACTGTGGGCAGCGCAACGCAAAGATCATGTGCTGTTGCTTACTAAAAGTTATTTTACAGCAGAGCTGTTATGCCCGGATCGCGATATAGACAAGAAATTATTATCACCATGCCGACGCGGCCACGTCAAGCCAGGTTGAGCATAGCTGTGCCTAGTTAAGCCAAGTTAATCAAAGCCAAGCCTAATAGAGGCTAGTTGTGCATGGCAATATCTAATTAACCAAGCATAATTTCATTTAAAAAGGCCTATTTCGGCTTCAATCAGCAACGTGCGATACATTTTGTTGCAAGAAAGGGAGATTTTCACGTCCAAATTACCCCGACCAGAACATTCAGATATCGAACATTCCGACCGCGTTAAACAAGCAAGTGAAAGTACAGTATGAAAATATATTCTTCGTAATTGAAATTAAAGATGCGCTTGCGCAATATCTAGCTTCATTTTCGCAGGCGCAACTCATAACATGCAATAACAGTATTATTTAATAGCAAAACAAAACGATGGACGAGTGACTTTCACGAGGAACTGTGAATTTTACTTACAGTACCTGTAAAAATAAAATAACTGATGTGCAAGATTTTTACGGGAAAAGTGTGAATTTCACAAGCAAGGCCCGTGACTAAGAATGACTAAGCACTGTAATTTTTACGGGAGCAAGTTGACTACCATAACTGACGATCGGAGTCCCGTAAGAACAACGGACAACTTTCCACAGTGTATCATCACCATGGACCAGCGCGCGCTCTCCTATTTCTCCTCAACTCCTGCTTCGCTCCCAGAACACGTGCGCAGTTTTGTCCGGCGTGGGATGGGATAACTCTAACGGGCGAGGGCACGAGTACAGAGAGAGAGAAAGAGTGTGAGAGACAGAAAGAAAGAAAAATTCTAGGGAAAAAATTACACCATCTCCCGCTTAAGCGAACAATGTGTGGATGCGAAGCAGCAGGGAGATGGTTCGCTTGAGCGGGAGATGGTGTAATTTTTGAGGGGCGAAGCTCCTCTTAGTCTAACCTTGTCACGTCTCCGTTGTCCGGCGTAAGCACCTTTGCAAACTGCCCACTACTTCGTCTTTGCAAACATCCCACTACGATCCATCACCGATCCATTACTTCACCGACCATAAAGCTGTTATCATGAAGGGGGAACGGAAGCCACCTTTGCAAACTGCTCACTACTTCGTCTTTGCAAACATCCCACTATGATCCATCACCGATCCAATGCTTCACCGACCATAAAGCCGTTATAATGAAGGAGGTACGAAAGCCACCTTTGCAAACTGCCCACTACTTCGTCTTTGCAAACATCCCACTACGACCCATCACCGATCCATCACTTCACCGACCATAAAGCCGTTATAATGAAGGGGGAACGGAAGCAACGTCTAGCTACCACTTACGATTAATAAAATTTCTTGCATAAATATATACAGTGTTTGTCACGTCTTTGATGATGTACTGGGCTATCGCTTTGATTACTGCGGGGCGAAACCGCTGAAGATTTCACGGTGTAACCATGATTGCTTCAGGAGCTTCGCCCCAGCTCTTCATCATTCACCCGTGGATATGCTGTGAATTTTTTTAGGAGCTGGCTCGCCAGATTCTTAAGCTGGGGGAAGTGCCGCGTCGTAAGCTCCACCCATCCATTCAAATCGTCGTGGAACGCGGAGAGGAATGCTACGCGTGTCGTGTCCTCCCTCTAGCCTGGCCGTTAATTCTCACAGGGCGAGCGGGGAACGCGGTCGACAGGCGCGCGAGAGTGGGAGAGCGTAGGTAAGGAGAGAGGGGGGAGCGGACGCGTATGCGCTAGCGCTCATCGCGGCGTGGCGCAGGAGAGAATGAGGCGCGCGAGAGGGGGAGTGTCAGAGAGTAGAGGAGAGAGAGTAGGCGCACGTGCAGTGGAGCGCGGACGCCACCGCCGGACACAGCCCGGGAAAAACCTGCTTCGCATCTAAAATATTACATGGCGAGGCGGGATGCGATTCCGCATACCCTCGATCCGAAGGCGAGCGTCCTAACCACTCGGCTATTCAGGCACGCTAGCAGATCATAGCATAGCCTTGTATAATATAGCATAGCAATGGGGTGGGAAAGGGAACTAGGTGCGAGGAAGACAGATGTGAGGTTGAGGATGAGGGAAAGGAGAGGGAGAGTAAAGCATAGCACAGAAACAAAGAGAAAGAAAGCGAAGGAAGACACAAAGAGAAAGAAACAGAAAAACTCAAAGCAAAAGATAGAAAGAAATGAACATAGAGAGAAAGAGATAGGGAGAAAGAGTAAGGGACAAATAGAGAGGTAGAGAGAGGGAAAAGGAAGAAAGAGTACGAAATATAGAAAGCACGAGAAAGAAATACATAAAGAGAGAAAGAAAAATAGAAACAAAAGGAGACAAAAAGACAGAAAAAACAGAGATATGAGAGAAAATGATAAAGAAAGAGAGGAAGAAAGAAAGAGAACAATAAAGAGCAACAAAACAATCGGCAGATCCCACGCATTGTGGGAATCGATGTAATGCGAAGCAGCCAGCATAGAGCTGCATACATCGCCTTATTTGTCATTGAGGCTAATGAAGTCATTCCTGTCGTGACATCTAGTTCGCTATATATCGCGAGATTATCATACATGCATGCGTGTAAAATCTGATATATGCCACGCTAATGAAACATCTATTCTGCTATATATATATATATATATATATATATATATATATATACGATGCGTGACCTGCTATTTATGTTCGTCACGTACTCCTGTCATGCCATACCAATTTAAGTATATATCCAATTAGCGAAATGGCCGCAAGTGCACCATGAGTGTGGCGTCTAAATCATACCCTACATGACGCGCATTTCATGATTTTCGTGTTACCACCTGTTATTTATGTTCGTCACACATTCACGTTGCGCAATACCAATTTTGATGTATATCGAGCAAGCGAAACCGTTGCCAGCGCACCATGAGCGTGGCACGTAAGTCATACTGTACATGACATGCTTGTCATGATTTTCATGTTAGCTCCTGTTATTTCTGTTCGTCACACAGCCACGTCGCGAGGTACCAATTTTGGTGTATATCAAGCTAGCGAAACGGTTGCCAGCGCACCATGAGCGTGGCACGTAAGTCGTGCTGTACATGACATGCTTGTCATGATTTTCATGTTAACTCCTGTTGTTTCTGTTCGTCACACAGCCGCGTCGCGAGGTACCAATTTTGGTGTATATCAAGCTAGCGAAACGGCCGCCAGCGCACCATGAGCATGGCACGTAAGTCATGCTGTACATGACACGTGTGTCATGATTTGCACGTTAGGACCTGTCACTTATGTTCGTCATACACCCTTGTCACGCCATACCAATTTCGGTATATATCAAACTAACGAAACGGCCGCAAGAGCACCAAAACAGTGGCATGTAAATCGTGTCGTCCATGACATGGATATCACTATTGTCATGTTATGACCTGTAATTTATGTTCGTCATAAGGTCATGTTACGCCACACCAATTTTGGTGTACATCCTATTAACGGAACGGCCAGGAGAGCACAAAGTCGTAGGCGGCTAGATAGATAGATAGATAGATAGATAGATAGATAGATAGATAGATAGATAGATAGATAGATAGATAGATAGATAGATAGATAGATAGATAGATAGATAGATAGATAGATAGATAGATAGATAGATAGATAGATAGATAGATAGATAATAGATAGATAGATAGATAGATAGATAGGTAGATAGATAGATAGATAGATAGATAGATAGATAGATAGATAGATAGATAGATAGATAGATAGATAGATAGATAGATAGATAGATAGATAGATAGATAGATAGATAGATAGACAGACAGACAGACAGACAGACAGACAGACAGACAGACAGACAGACAGACAGACAGACAGACAGATAGATAGATAGATAGATAGATAGATAGATAGATAGATAGATAGATAGATAGATAGATAGATAGATAGATAGATAGATAGATAGATAGATAGATAGATAGATAGATAGATAGATAGATAGATAGATAGATAGATAGATAGATAGATACGCTCAAAGTCGCAGAAGTTCGCTCAGAAATGCTTCGCATTTAAAAGGCCGCCCAGCTGCGCGCTTGCTTCAGGTTTAGCATTACTAGTGCGAAACTGCCTCAATTTTCTTTTAATTTCCGCGAATGGCCACGGCGAAGCAATTATCAGAAGCAGTGGCACAGCATTTAAATATGAGTGGTCACAATGCCGATGCAGTCAAACTTCATATACTCAGTCACACTTCCGTTCCCACAAAGAAAGAGAATATAACGTCGTATTTCATTGACACGTTCTCCACCGATATTGTTGGCAGACGACGGTGACCAGTCGGAGTTCAGCCTTTTCTCTAAGAATCTTCGACCCTTATTATCACGACATTTTCATTGTCAGGTGCTGCTCATTACTAAGTGCGATGCCTCCTCTGCTTCGGCGCCTGTGTCATTGTCCTTCAGCGAAAAATTCTGATGGATGCAAGGAATAAATATCAGGGTTCAAGCCGGAATCAAACCCAGGTGTTCTGTGCCGGTCAAGTTGTCTACCACCGAGTCACGCCACTGCTTGAAACTGCCTCAGGAAAGGACCTATAGAGTCGTAATGTGAGGCGAGGAGTTAAATATCTCATATTGCGTGGTAGAAGCGCCGATTCGCTTAAGCGGTCACGCCATGTGAATTGTGTAATGAGTGGGGTGTTGAAAGCTGCCAACCCACTACACTCTAAGGCAAAAGGGTGTTTTGAAAGGGTTTTTTGTGTGAACTTATTTTGAAAGTGCCGACACTTAACCTATTCATTTGTATTTTTTCAGGCGATTCTAACTGTGTCTTGCTGACAAAGCTCGCAAATGACTGATTACGCTATTTTATTTTCCTATAAAACTAATGTGTATTCATTCCAGCCTTCCTTAATATTGGTGCAGTGTAAGCATTTCCATAAAAAAACATGGCTGATCTCTCTGTCATAGGAAGCGGTATAACACGAAAGTGAAACGTGTCTTCACAGACGCAGTTGAGCGTTTGTTGTGCATTCTTTCGCCCCAAGGGCGAAGGAATGAATGCTACGGCAACAAATTGTAATGTCACGCGAAGAACAGCAAGCAGCTAGGAACTTACAACGCGCTGCTCAAGAGAAAGGACGCACAAAACGAACATACACAGGATGAGAGCGAACTGTCACCTTTGTAACTTATTTCTGCGTGAGCACCGGCTCCTTTCGCAAAAGCGGCCGCTGCAGTGAGCCAAGTGACGTTCGTGCTCTCAACGCAAGACGTACGAGCCACCGCGATCACGAGATAAACGCACGCACGAGCGACCACAACCTGTAGAGGCGGGTCTCGTCGAACGGCGACGACATTAAAGCGCGCTCTTCTTACGCTCTTTGAGCCCTTCGCGCCACCTCGCTAGTGATAACGAAAACACGCTGTAACGCCGATCTCTGAGTACAGCCATGGAGAAATGGTGTATATAAGTAGCTCGCCGTTAGCATTGCGAAGAACATGCCGACCGCGGCCGAATCGTTTCGCGCTGCGCGCTGCGGAGTGAGGGGTCGTAAGTTCGATTCCCGGTGACAGAACTTTTTCTTGTGGTTTTTTTCTTTGCCCACTGTTAGTCTTTATATTGTACAACGTCATATCCGTGACGGAAATACGTCAGTGGAGCGGTGGTGGACCCCGGCATAAAACACTTTCGTGTTAAAAGAAAAAAAACATGGCTGATCCCTCTGTCATAGGAATCGGTATAACACGAAAGTGAAACGTGTGTTCACAGAGGTAGCTAAGCGTTATTGTGTATTGTTTCGCCGCAACGGCGAAGCAATGAATGCGATAGCAACAAATTGAAATGTCACGCGAAGAACGGCAAGTAGCTTGAAACTTGCAGCGTGCTGTTCGAGCCCAAAGGACGCACGAAAATAACACACACAGGAAGAGCGCGAACTAACAACTGTCACAGTTGTTACTTCTTTGTGTTTGAGCAGCGCGCTCCTTAAGCACACGCGGCCGCTGCAGCGAGCGAAGTGACCTTCGTGCACTCTGTAACTTCAGCGTAAACTTGCTGTGAACGCAGAAGACGTACAAACCACTCCCATCACGAGATAAGCGCGCGCGCACGGGCGACCACGCCCTGTAGGACAAAGTACAGGTGGGGGGCGCGCGCGCATCATAACGAGCGGGGCGACGACCTTTAAAGAGCGCCCTTCCCTTCTCAGCCTTCGCTCCATCGCGCTGGTGATAACGAAAAAAAATGGCCAAGCTTGCACTAAGCCGCGCAAGGCTTGTAACAGCGAAACGGGATGATTGGGTAGACTAATCTGGTTGCTTCTAGGTTGCTTCTGGGTCCTTGCTAGGGTTTAGCTAGGTGATGCTAGGTTGTTTCTTCGTTGATTCTGAGCGCAGAGACTTTCGAGTTAAACCGCTGATAGCCACAGACACGACACGGATGTCCAAACTGCAGAGAACAATCCTCGCGCTGAAACCAAGCGTTCGTACGTCTCTTAGATCTACGGGCACGTCATCGTTGGCGTAGGCCTTCCATCACTTAGGGGTATTCTGGCAGCCGCCGTTGCCTTTCCCGTTTCCTAGTATTCTCTCGTCGTAAGTACTCGGGGTTTTCGGCTCGCCGCCGTCAGTTCGCAGCCATTTGTTGGGCGAACTGTTGCCTTCTTAATTTTTAGTGGACCAGTGGTGAGGAGTTGGACTTTGCCAATTTCAGTGGCACATGCCCGTTTACGATGATGGCAGTTTTTTTTTTTTTGTTCGCCGGACAAGGAACAAGGAACGCAGAGCTCGGAGCCCTTTTAACAGCGAAGCTGTTAAAAGGGCCTCCGAGCTCTGAGTACTGCCAGCTGTAAATGGTGCATATAAATAGCTCGCCGTTAGTTTGCTGAATAACGTAGGCATTGTGGCCGAGTCGTTTCGCGCCGCGCGCTGCCGAGCGTGGGGTCGTGGGTACAATTCCCGGCGACTGAAATTTTTCTTCTAGTTTTTTAACGCGGAAGTGTTTTTGCCGGGGTCTACCAAGGCTTTCATGGCGTATTTCCGTCACGGAAATACGTCAGCAAAATCATCATCATCATCAGTCTCTCTACGCCCACTGCTGGGCAAAGGCCTCTCCCATGTTCCTCCAATCAACCCGGTCCTGTGCTTTCTGCTGCCACGTTATACCTACAAATATCTTAATCTCATCTACCCGCCTAATTTTCTGTCTCCCCCTCACGCGTTTGCCATCTCTTGTAATCCAGTCAGTTACCCTTAATGACCACCGGTTATTCTGCCGACGTGCTACGTGCCCGGCCCATATCCATTTCTTCTTCTTGATTTGAACTATGATATCCTTAACCCCCGTTCGTTCCCTGACCCACTCTGCTCTCTTCTTGTCTCTTAAGGTTACACCTATCATTTTCCTTTCCATCGCTCGCTGCGTCGTCCTCAATTTAAGTTGAACCCTCTTTGTAAGTCACCAGGCTTCTGCTCCGTAAGTAAGTACCGGTGAGATTCAGCTGTTATATAACTTCCTCTTGACAGATAATGGTAGACTACCATTCATATTTTGATGATGCTTGCCGAGTGAGCCCCACCCCATCCTTATTCTAGTTATTTCACTCTCATGGTTCGGCTCCGCGGTCACTACCTGTCCTAAGTAGACGCACTCCTTTACAACTTCCAGCGTCTCGCCACCTATCGCAAAGCGCTGTTCTCTCCCAAGATTGTTCCACACTACTTTAGTTCTATGCATATTAATTTTCAGACCTACTCTTCTACTTTCCGTATCCAGTTCAGTAATCATGAGCTGTAATTCGTTTCCCGCGTTACTCATCAATGCAATGACATCAGCGAATCGCAGGTTACGGAGATACTCTCCATTAACTCTTATCCCTAATTCTTCCCAATCTAGGGCCCTGAGAACCTTCTGTAAACACGCGGCGAATAGCATTGGAGAGATCGTGTCTTCCTGCCATACGCCCTTCTTTATTGGGATTCCGTCGCTTTCTTTATGGAGGACTATAGTGGCTGTGGATCCGCTGTAGATTTCTTCCATTATGTTTATATAGGCTTCGTCAGCAAAATGAATGTCATGAAATGGCAAAGAAAAAAAACTGTAAGAAAAATTTCTTGATAGAGTCGAACCCCTGACCTCTCGGACCACGACGATGGCTGGCGGGCGTTTTGACCACTGAGCTACCACCAAACACATAACGGAGGCTACGTGAACGCGCCTTTTATCTCTCACACTTTTCTCTCGGTGCTCTTGCATGGATGGATGGATGCTATGACCGTCCCCTTTATAACGAGCGGTGACATGTGTGCCACCAGGCTCGAAAAAAGAAAAAGCGCGCCGTGGCCACGACCGTCTTGTTCGGCGCGTTTCCAATAAAGCAATTTTGGCAACGCTTTAAGACACCGCGAGGTGGTGGCTTTAGCCACAGCTTCGCTCAGAGCATCTATCCATATCGAAAAATAGCTCTCCGACGCTCGCCTGGCTGTCGCACGGCGTTCCCCGCTCGCCCTGTGAGAATTAACGGCCAGGCTAGAGGGAACACACGACGCGCGTAGCGTTTGTCTTCGCGTTTCACGACGCTTTGAAGGGTGCATTTCGACTATCAGTGTTTACTATGTGCTTGTCTTTGTCATCTGCTAGCCTATATTTTGCAACGTCATATCCGTGACGGAAATACGTCAGTGAAGTCTTGGTGGTCCCGGTACAAAACACTTTCGTGTTAAAATTCACGTTGCGAATAATTTTAAGAGGCCATACAAAAAATTACGCATGTCCCATTCGCATCCAGTTAAATTTCTAGTGTGGGCCAATCTCTAGTGGCAATGGATGCATCAGATTTGCTCTTGTTTTTTATTGTTTGCAGCTCATAATTACTGAATTGGACAAGGAAAGCGGAACGGTAGGTCTGAAAATGAATATGCAGAAAACTAAAGTTAATGTGCAACAGTCTCGAAAAGAACAGCGCTTTGCGATAGGTAGAGAGGCACTGGAATTTGTACAGGAATACGTGTACTTAGGACAGGTAGTAACCGTGGAGCCGAACCACGGGGCTTAAGTAACTAGAAGAATAAGGATGGGATGGAGCACATTCGGCGGGCATTCTGAAAACGTAAACGGCAGTTTTCCACTATCCCTTAAGAGGAAGGCATATAACAGCTGTATCTTACCGGTACTTACCCATGGGGCAGAAACCTGGAGGCTTACAAAGGGGGTTCAACTTAAATTGAGGAAGACACAATGAGCCATGGAAAGAAAAAAGTCACAGTTTCGCCGCATGGCCGAAGCAATGAAAGCGATAGCAAGAAACTAATGCTATATGAAGTGAGGCTCGCCAATGGATACTCTCAGTTTGCGAAGGAAACTAGCGTGCTTCAAGTGTCGAGCTGTGACACTTGATAGTTCGCGCTCATCTTCTGTTTGTTCGTTTATCGGCGTCCCTTGAGCTCGAGTGGCTTTCGTACGCTCCGTAACATGAGCGCGGACATCACGGTGAAAGCGTGAAACATCCCTCTTGCCCTCACCACGAGAAAACCGCGCGAGCAGACAGCGGAAGGGCAAGGTTCTCCCTGCGCAAGTATAAGAAGAAGCGAGCGAGCTCGCCGACGACTTTTAAATGCGCCTGTCGCGCTCCTAACGCCATCTCGCTGGTAATGAAGAAACGCTTATAAGCGAAGCCGTCTACGAGTCCGTCCAGCGGTAAAGGGTGTGTATATAACACTCACCGTTACCTACGTGGAGGATCTGCGTTTCGTGGCGTAGTGGCTAGCGCCACTCGCTGCGGATGAAGAGGTCCCTGGTTCGATTTCGCGCTTCGGAAGCCTTTTTATGAATTATTTTTCTTTGGGGCTTTTATTTATATATACATACTTATACATATACGGTGCATGACGGCGGCGACGGCGACGGCAAAATCCTGCCGAGAATGTCCATATAATTGCTATCGCAATAAAATGATGGGTGTAAGAAGAGAGCAGGGTGGGTCAGAGAATAAACGGGTGTTACGGACATCGTAGTCGAAATCGAGAAGAAAAAAATGGGCATAGGCAGGCCATGTAGTGCGTAGGCAATATAACCGCTGGTCATTAAGAGTAATTGACTGGATTTCAAGGAAAAGTAAACGCGCGAAGGGAAGACAGAAGGTTAGGTGGGCAGATGAGATTAAGAAGCTTGCGGGCACAACGTGGCCGCAGCAAGCACAGGACAGGGTTGATTCACGGAACATGGGAGAGGCTTAAAGTCAGTGAGCGCAGTCATGCTGTAGATGATGATGATGATAATTTATTTAACTTTCCAGCGAATTACTTCCCGCAGTCAGGCAAGCTCCGCTAACCAAGACATGAAACAAAAGAAAATACAGAAAAGTTGTCAATTAGATTGCGGGTAAGCTCGCCTGCCACTGTGCATTCATGAAGTTGGTCTCGGATGCAATAATCCGAAAAAGTATCGTAACCTGGATCAATTCCATTTAGACGTTTTATTTTGACAAGAGCAAGAAAAGATAGCGTCATGCTATTCCTGGACATCACGGTTTTCTGTTGCGATGCTAACATCGCATGCGAATGAACACTTCAGTTCCACAGGTAAATTGGCCGCAGAACAAGTTTCACTGTGTTCATAGGCGAGCGTTCAAGAATAGCACGGACAATAGTATAATGAAATTCATTTCAGTTTTCATGCCGGCAAATGAAACGCTGCTCCCTTTTTGCGAAGTGAAGAATTGGGCGTGTTGGTGACTCATGACCTAGGTGATTCATGACCTCTTTCTCGGACAAGTCACCAAGGCCCATCTTCAAAAGTCATTCTCGAGAGCAATGTACTGTGACATTAAACACGTTAGTGACGTCAAATGGTTTTCAAGAGCTTCACAGGCCTGTTTTACGTCACTGATAGTTTATTCAGGCGCACTGGAAGGAATTTTAACATTCAGAACTATGTGATAGTCGTCTCTGCGACGCGCTCTGAAATCGAACACACGAAGGACGAATTTCGTTGCCGTCAGCTTCGGTAGTTCACGTGAACTTAATGACGTCGGATACAGTGGTTTTAGGTCGTCCAAAGTTCACTCAGGCATACTTGCAGGAATCTTAACGACCTGGAACTACTCTCGAAACTCGAACACGCGCGAACTATTCCGTTAAATCAGGAAGTTAGTAAAATCGAGAAAGAAATTTTTTGATCCGTCGAAACTTAAAATTTTGACGTAGCGACACCGAAAGCTACTACGACATTGTTTTCGCCGGTAAACCACGCCTGCGCGTGTGGAAAGTCCGCGAGGGCGGCCCGAACATGGAGCCTTCCATGTCGCCCGGGCCTAGGGAGCGCCAGGTCTGGGCGATGCAAGGCTAGTATGCGGTCACATGACTCTATGACAGACCGATAGGCGAAGACGCGGATAACGAAGGCAGCGAGTGCGCGAGCAGTCTGAGCTGTGATGCCAACCTAAGACAACGTTTTATCTCTAGACTAACCTCTCAAAATTTCCTGGATGGCGAGAAAAAATTGTAGATATATTTTCAATCTCGTTGTTCGGGCTAATTCACCTTTAACGATGTTTAAAGATAGTTCGCTATCTGACCCGATTCTTCTGTATCTTATTATAAGTGAAAAGCGTCCTATTAATAGCCATTGAAGGTCAGTTTTCTATATTGCTACAGGCAGATTTGTCAAGGCAGATTTCCCTTGATTGGAGACAGACAGATTTGCCAAGTTCACTTTGCGCACTCGTTAGAGGCATAGATGCGATCGTCCACGTCCATTGCAAGTCTGTAGCGCCTTTCTTGTACTTGCAGCTTGCGAGGTGGCAGTCAATTTCTAATTTTGCACATTTGCGATCAGTATCATTTGCAGTATATACAGGATCGTTTTTAACTGACTGATAGCCATCTCGTGTACTTTCGGTCAGCTTCCCATTTGACCGAATATTTTTGTCACTAGTCTCGCTCGTATGAAAACGGCGAGACGGAATGACTGAAAACACACGAAGAGTCTTTTCCTCTCTTCCCGTCACGCCACTTTCATAATAAGGAATCAGTACCAAATCGCCCACATGTCAGTCTTACTTTGGCTCTCTTTCTATCGAAGTCTCCTGGTCGAAAAGTTATTAGACATGGAGTCCTTGCCCGGTGAAGGCACGCGGCGAGCGCGACCTCAGCACGTCCAACCTCAATGAGATCGCCACGACGCAGCGCGCACGCTTACCGACCGCGCCGTCACAGGGAAACCTCATCTCGCCGAGTTATAGAGGCCAACCGGGATGCACCCATTACGTATAACCACATCACAAGACACCTTTACCTTGGACGCCGCATTTTTACGCCCCCGCATCTGAAACTTAACAGGCCGAAGGTGCTAACCCTACGCTTACTGCAAACGCACACGTATCCAAACCTCGCCAAGCTTCACGTTTTCTATCCCGACGCGTACCCCAGCGACACGTGCCCCTCGTGCGGACACACAGCGACACTCACGCACATGCTCTGGGAGTGTAGAAACGCTCATCCCGGCTGTACCTCAGACAAGTGGGAGACGTCTCTCAGGAGCTCGCTTCTCGCCGACCAGCAATATGCTGCCCAGCAGGCCCATGAAGCGGCCGCCAGGTATTCTCTGTCGGTCCCTACGTGGGAGACGCCCGCTACGCGCTAAAAGCAGCAGTCACGCAGGGCGCTCATGGTGATACGCGCGTGCGTACAAGCCAGATACTCACGATGACAAAGCTTCATCCCCCCCCCCCCCCATTGTTCAGCCGCGTTACGGAACTGTTATCGCCTTCACTCGGCCCAGCAGTACATCAAAGCTCTCTGAAATGAAAAACAGCAAATAGCGATTTTTTTTTTCTTATAGCCTTTATAGTTCAAAGAGCGCGAATACTCAGCAACGCCTGTCATGAGGTCGCGTAATGTAACGTTGCCAGCGCCTTGTCAAAATCCCAAGATTTAAAAAAAAAAGAGGCCGTATCCCTGAAAGAGATAGAAAGCCCCAAGATCTAGGGGTAAATTCCTAGGGTTGGTATCACTGAGTCCGAGAAAGTTCCAGTTCCACCTGCCGCGTAAACCATGCAATAACGAAAGTGACACCACCGCCCCTAGCACCACCGTACGGTACGTAATACCTCGGCCACACTGGCAAACTTAGTGTCATTTTGAGCGAGTGCACTTACGCTCACAGAGTGTCACTTTGGCGGCGCGCTGCTACACGAGAAAGAGAAGTGTGCTTTGGAAATGATGGCAGTGGCAATTGGTGGTTTAATAGCGGAACATATATTTGTTATTTTTGGCAATGCTCGCTGTTTAATAGCGTATTAGAGGCATGAACATAATTTACAATAAACTTTGCGCGCAAATGAAGTAAATATTGCAACCGCATAACATCACTGGTCATCGCGAGCCGAGACATGTCATAGCAAAGACGAATCGAAAACAAAAATGGCGGACTCCGGTGCAGAAGGCATGGTAGAAGGGACGCGTAGTGGTGACGGGCGTTTGGAGCGTGTTTTGGCAGCACTCATTTGCTCCTCCCAGAGGCGTATGAGCGCTCGCGTCTCTGCGTCGGACCACGTTGTATTCGTGGAAGTGGCACCCGTGGCACACGCCATCTCAAATGACTAAAGAATGACTGACCTACACATGTGCAAGGAAGTAAACAACGCGACGGACGCGGCCATTGCACGGCATGTGCTCCCGCATCCCCCTAGCGGACGTGACCGCAAACTGCCCGAGGGCGAGAGTAGCGAAGTTTTTTGTTGTAGTATGATTTGTTTGAATACATGGCAGTATTCCTAATGACGAGAACGATGGTTTAAAAATACCATAATCGCCGCGTTTTGCATTAGCGTATTTATTTGCAAGCCACTACTACCGAGGCTAGACACTCCGTCGCAGCGAAGTGAGTTTGGCGAACGCACTTGCCGGCAAGTGTACTTTGCAGCGAGTGTCACTAAGGGTTCCTGTGTGACAGCGTGCAAATGACACTAGCGGCGAAGTGCACTACCTCAAAGTGCACTTAAGTTGTCCTGTGTGACAGGGGTATAAGAACACTACCGACCACGAGTGCGTTGTTCCGTGCATGTGCGCGGCGTGCAGCCTCGTCAAAATGAACGTAGGGCCGTGACTAGTGCTCCGAGACATATTAGTTCGATATCGTTGGAGCGCACGCTGGACGAAGAGTGAGTGAATAAACTTTATTAAAAGTCCGGGCGAGGCGGGGGGAAGAGGGGATTAACCCCTGTCCCGTCCCACTCTCCGTCGATGATGGCGTCAGGTGACGGCTTGAAGCCCTTGGACCCGGGCGGCATCCTCGGCTTGCCGGACGGCCCAAAGTTGGTCGGTCAGCTTGTCGCTGGTGAGTGCCGCCTCCCAGCGGCAGCGACGCCGACGCAGCCGATCCTCAGCAGTGACCACAGCCGCGGCGGCGGTCGGCCCCTGCCCTCGCGCGGTGGTAGCAGTTCGTCCCTGTCTAACATGCGTCGCGAAGTGAGCGGCGGCAGCGACATTAACTCTCCCGGCACATTCCCAAAGCATGTGCCGCAGTGTGGCTCTTTCCCCGCACGCTTTACACGCGTCCGTCGGGTACAAGCTCGGATAACAGATGCGTAGGATCGCCGGGCTGGGGTAAGTGTCTGTTTGTAGTAAACTCCAAGTTACGGCCTGTCTTTTGTTTAATTTGTCGTGTGGTGGAGGGTATTTGCGTCTGTTTAGTCTGTAATGTTGTGTGATGTCGCTGAATGTGGTCAGGCAATCGCCCCACGACCATTCCGGTTGCTGTTATGTTCTTATTCTCTCTGGGGTGGAGTCGGCCGCGGCTCGGTGAGTGAGACCTCGAGCCGCGGTATGGGCCGCTTGGTTGCCTGCAAGCGGGACGCTGGTGTGAGCCGGGGTCCACAGGAGAAAGACCGTCGCATTTTCGGTTTTTGAATGCGAGGACGGTGACGTCGGGGCCATCGCTCCTCGAAAGTCGCCGCCGTCCCTGCTTCCATAGCGAGTCTGAAGTATGCGGGCCGCCTGCCACGAGATGCGGCCGCGCGCGAAGCCACGGACGGCAGCCTGCGAGTCGCTGATCACGACCGCAGCTTCCGGTGCCGCGACCAGTGCTAGAGCGATCGCCGCCTCTTCGGCCGCCTCTATGTGTTTCGTACGCACCGTGGCGCTCGCGATGCATTTGCCCGTGTGATTCACAACTGCGAACCGTGTTTTTTTTTTTTTAATTAGAAGGAAATCATTATCTTTTTTTACTGAATCATGCAGGAAAAGTTTGGTTAAATCGAGTTTCATGACCAAGCTAGTTCGTTATCAATCAATAAATAAATAAATAAATCAGTTTTATTGCGTAACATACATATAATGGCTGGTTATTATTGTACAGGTAGGACCCCAAAGCCCAGTGAAAGGCAGTTGCAGGGGTCCGTTTTTTAGCAGTAGTAGGTACTGCTGAGCAACAGAGCATATATAGTAGCAAAACAGCCATTTGGGCTAGTTGGTAACGGTTCATATCTTAAAGCAAATAGGCGCACTATGGGAACAAGGACAAAAGGGAGGAACCGACGACTCAAAGCGCACACTCGCAACTGAAGGTTTATTGAAAGAGTACACATAAATGCGTTACAAAAAAAGGGCACGTGGTGCAATTTTTCTCGCCAGAACAAAACAAAACGAGATGGTTATATCCCCTTAACAGATCATGAAGGCGCATGCGTCTATACACAAAGGAAGTTCGAAGAACACCGGACTAAAGAAAATTCAAACTGCGTGGGGAGGGGAAGGGAGGAGAGGGGAGAGAGGAGGGCAGACAAGTTTAATGCAGTGTGTTGAATGCGCAACATGTGTCGTGTACCTCATTCCACTGTCATGTGGCCGTGTATACGTTGGCCAAACTGGCCGTTGCTTAAATATTCGCCTCCAGGAGCACAACAGAGCCGTGGCGTCAAGGGAGGGTGCCCACTTGTCCCAGCACTGCACCACGTGCGGATGCTCACCTTTTCTCGTTGACGCGATGGTTCTATCTAGGCATCGAGATAAAACCACGCGCGAACTAATTGAAACTTTTCACATAAAGAGATGCGGGGATAGATGCGTCAGCCACCCTTCTATCGCCATAACAGAGATAGAATATTCATATTTGATCAACACACTGCATTAAACTTGTCTGCCCTCCTCTCTCCCCTCTCCCCCCCCCTCCCCACGCAGTTTGAATTTTCTTTAGTCCGGTGTTCTTCGAACTTCCTTTGTGTATAGACGCATGCGCCTTCATGATCTGTTAAGGGGATATACCCATCTCGTTTTGTTTTGTTTCGGCGAGAAAAATTGCACCACGTGCCCTTTTTTTTTGTAACGTATTTATGTGTACTCTTTCAATAAACCTTCAGTTGCGAGTGTGCGCTTTGTGTCGTTGGTTCCTCCCTTTTGTCCGTGTTCCCATAGTGCGCCTATTTGCTTTAAGATAAGAGCATATATAAGTACATACAAGTGCAACGAAATACAATAAATGCATATAATAGATACATAGCAATACATAAATACATATATCCACAAAGAAATCGATATAATATTTATTAATTCAAGTATTACTGTTGTGAGTTTTGCATGGTGATAGCGAACACATTGTTTATACAAATGAAATGATGTACATGCTCCGATGGTACAAGGTAAAGTGTTCCAGAGTTTTGATGCAATATAAGAAAATGAATGGGATCCGTAGTTAGTCCTTCTGCGGGGTATGCATAATGGTTTACTTAAAGTAGAACGTAAGGAATATGTGGGCGTTTGATATGTTAATGCTATTGACGGACATTGAACAGCGTTATGCAAACGTTTGCAGGCAAGCAGTAAAACACGACAATTGACACACACTGTGATGGGTTGTATGTTTAGTAGTCTATAAGCATATGAAGCTGAGTGTTTTTGGTATGGAGAGAAGGGCACGCACAGCTGTGTTCTGTGCTACTTTGAGGGGTTTCAGTGTTGTCGGGTAGGTTAATCCATGAATTACTATAGCATACGTGATGTGTGAATGTATGAAAGAATGATATAATGTTAACATTGTCTTTATTGGGAAAGTGCAGCGTAGCCTGTAAAGGATGAGTATTTTTCTGTATATCTTAAGTGTTGTCTCATGTACGTGTGTGTGCCATGAAAGTTGCGCGTCCAAGTATACACCGAGAAATTTTGCATTACTAACCCTTTCTAGTACTGTGTTATTCATTTCAAGCTAATTACTTAAAGTTAGATGGGTGTTTTGGGGGGCAAAGATAATGTAATTACTCTTAGAGCTGTTGGCGAGTAGTTTGTTTGCACTAAGCCAGGATGATAATTTTTGTAAGGCTGTTGTTGCTTTGTGGTATAGGATATTTTCGTTTTTTGCTGTTATAAATATGTTAGTGTCATCTGCGTAAAGGAAACAATCTTCCGATGTTATGGATGGCAGATCAATAATGTAAGCTAAGAACAAGAATGGCCTTGCGGAACACCTCTATTGGTTATACATCGATATGACGACACACCGTTCATATACACATATTGCTCTCTATTATTTATATAGTTCGACAAAAGCGTTAGCGCTGTCCCGCGTATTCCGTAGTGATCTAGTTTGGTTAGTAATATGTCATGGTCAAGCATGTCAAACGCTTTCGTGAGGTCAACGAAAATACCCATTGTAAGTAATTTATTTTCTATGTTTACTTTTGTTTTTTTTTTCAACAATGTTAAGTAGTGCATGTTCTGTTTATTATCCCTTCCTGAAGCCTTATTGCTCAGGTGCGTATAAACTGTGTTTCTCAAAAAAATTGTTCACTCTAATATACATTGCCCTTTCAACAACTTTGGTCAATGCTGGCAATATGGCGATCGGACGATAATTTGCAACTTTCATCTTGTCGCCTTTCTTAAACACGGGTATTATTTTGGCGACTTTTAATTTCGGGTTAATAATAATAATATTATTTCTTGTGGTTTAACGCAAGGAGGTTAAAATAAAATTTGCTGGAGTGGAGGAGGCGCCCCTCAGCTGAAGCCGCGTGCCGCCATCTTGCCATAGGCAGAAAGCGCGGCTTCCTCAACACATGCTGCAGCAGCCGCATAGATGTTCCAACTGTTCTCTGGCGTGGTGGCGTCCGGACGTTGTAGGGTACATCGTGCGTTGTGTACGGCTGTATAAATCGATCGAAGAGGTACTCTGGGATTAAGTTTCAGTTGTAAGCAGAACATTTCGAGCTCGATGAAAACTTGTCTATATGCCGGAACACATGCTCACAACTCGCAATCTGTCTCTAATTTCACATCTGACGGTCATTCTTTTTTCCTAACCGGTTTCGTAAGGACCCAGATGCTCAAAGCACGTCTGTGCAGGCTGTTTGACGGGAAGTCTGGAAGCCAAAAGAAGGCGATCACATATGTTAGAGGCACTTCTCGCCGAACTGCTTCGACCGGACTAGGCTGCGACCTGGGAGTTGTCCGACTAGCTGTGCTTGACGCATTTGTAAAACACTTGCAAAACCCAGTGATACACACTCTTGTGCTTGTTGATACCACTGGTGCGGAGCGCGAATAGGAAAATAACGCACCGTTTGCTATTTGTTGAAATTGTATAAATAGGCGAGATTTCGTTATCGGTTGCCCTATTCGTGTTATAAAAAGGTAGCTCGCAACTACCAGGTTAAGTAACGTCATTTGGGCAACACGCAAGGACCTGTTTTTTTTTTTACATTCGTGCCTTTTTTGTTATATTTGTATTCGCTTTATGCAGTGCAGCGAGCATAGGCGTGCGCAGGGTTCCTCATCAGGGGGTGGGGGGCAAAGGTTCATCGCAGCGCCCCCCACCCTACTAAGTCAATGTATGGGGTGTGCGCCCCCTCCGCTTCTTAGGTGACTAGAAGGGTCAATGTACGGGGCAGATTTTGCGCCCCCCTCTTAGGTGATAGGGGGGGGCAGCCGCCACCCCTGTGCGCACGCCTATGGCAGCGAGTAAAACCAGTAGGTCGACTGTGCAATGCTCTTTCCAGCTGCAAACAAAGCGACCTAACCGAGGCCCGGGGGTACTCCGGCCGTTATATGTGTTCAAATTGAAAAAAGTTGTTGAAGATGTAACAGTTGCATCACCTACACGGCAGCATAACGAAGAAATGCTTCATGTTTCCCAGGAGGAGATAAAACAGCTCAAGGTTAAAATTCTGCAGCAGAAAAATTGCAGACCAACCAAAAAGAGCGAGGCTCGATCCTCAAGCGATAATAAAGGAGATCAAGGATCAAAAGCTCATGTCTGCAGGGGGATGTTCACTGCAGCCTTCCCCCATACATACAGCAACCCCTAGGGCACAAAAAGACCAGAAAGGCACGTATTCCATCCGAGCTGCGGGCGTTTGCGTTAACGCTGCACTTCTATTATTGCGATAGCAATTATATGGACAGTCTCGGCTGGATTTTGCCGTCGCCGTCGCCGCCGTCATGCACTGTACATGTATAAGTATGTATATATATATATATAAAAGCCCCAAAGAAAAATAATTCAGAAAAATGCTTCCGAAGCGCGGAATCGAACCAGGGACCTCTTCATCCGCAGCGAGTGGCGCTAGCCACTACGCCACGAAACGCAGATCCTCCACGTAAGTAACGGTGAACGTTATATACACACTCTTTACCGCTGGACGGACTCAGAGACGGCTGCACTTATAAGCGTTTCTTCATTACGAGCGAGATGGCGTTAGGAGCGCGACAGGCGCATTTAAAAGTCGTCGGCGAGCTCGCTTGCTTCTTATACTTGCGCAGGGAGAACCTTGCCCTTCCACTGTCTCCTCGCGCGGTTTTCTTGTGCTGAGGGGAAGAGGGATGTTTCACGCTTTCACCGTGATGTCCGCGCTCATGTTACGGAGCGTACGAAAGCCACTCGAGCTCAAGGGACGCTGCTAAACGAACAAACAGAAGATTAGCGCGAACTATCAAGTGTCACAGCTCGACACTTGAAGCACGCTAGTTTCCTTCGCTGCTTCGGCCGCCTTTGCAACAGGAGCGCTGTTCAAACTGAGAGTATCCATTGGCGAGCCGCACTTCGTATAGCATTAGTTTCTTGCTATCGCATTCATTGCTTCGGCCTTGCGGCGAAACTGTGACTTTTTCTCCATCAGCTTACGAGTATGTAAGCTCGAAGTTTAATCGAGCACTGTCAGCAGAGCGCACTATACGAGAACGGTATACAGAATTCCATCAAAGGAAATGCTGGCTTCACAGATAAGTCACTGTTTCGAAAAAGCTAGCTCAATGCCGCTCAAAAACTCTACCGTACTTTGGTTGTTGATGACAAATGAGGAAATATGTTGAGATTCAGGGGCGTAGCCAGAAATTTTTTTCGGGGGGGGGGGGTTCAGCCATACTTTATGTATGTTCGTGCGTGCGTTTTTATGTGTGCGTGTATATATACGCAAGCAAAACTGAAAAATTTCGGGGGGGGTGTGTTGAACCCCCCCCCCCCCCCCTTGGCTACGCCCCTGTTGTGATTGTGGGCGACTAAGTGGTTAGATATGTGGACTTTGGGACTGGAATACATGGTGACAGACTGCATGTGTATATGCTCGTTGGCTTAAACTTATGACTTAGGATGCCACTTGGGCGTTTTTAATTAATTCATTGACAAGGTAAGAGAGAGCCGAGCCAACGAAATTGTATCGAAAAGCTGTATATCTATTGAAGTTGTGTCGACTGCAAGCTGAATGCCCATATTTGAAGCACGTCCATGCAAAGCCAAAACTATTGGTTTTGGAGATCTTGAGCTTGTCTTGAGAAAAGAAATTGCTTTAGCCTTGACGAACATATATCCTTCTCGATGAGCATATCTTGAGTGTGGTGCTTTGGACACCCACATGTATATTCCGCTCAAAGAGAGTGGCCGAACTCCATATATGCATAAGACTCCGTCACATGACGAACGAAATAAACAGGAAAATGAGTGCAGAGAAGTGAGGTCTGCTCTTACGAGGGTGATTATTTTAAAGAAAACTGTGATACAGGCTCTTCTTTGGTGTGCATGCTTGCAAATAAACGCCAAAAGGAACAGAATAAAACTTACTGCATTCTTATCTGCCATTTGGATTCTTATTCTTGACAACTTCTCACTTAATGCTCGACCGTTAAAAACCACGGCGAAAAGACGCGAACAGCGCGGCGGGCGCGCTTTGGCTCCCGTTTCTTGCCAATGGCAAGATGGCCGCCGCGCGCGCGGCACGGCTTCACTGCGGCCCATTGGTAAGTATAGGTGGCCTCCACTCCAGCAAGTATTATAACGTCCCAAAACCGCGATATTATTATGAGGAATGCCGAAGTCGAGGGCTCCGGAAGTAGTTTCGACCACCTGGGGTTATTTAACGTGCACCTACATCTAAGTACACGGGCCTCAATCATTTTCGCCTCCATCGAAAATTCGGCCGCCGCGGACGGCATTCGCGACCTTCGGGTCAGCTGTCGAGCACCATAACCACTACACTCCCGTGGCGGGTTTAGTTCGGGTTGATGCCAGCAATGAGTTTTATGGGTATCTGTCGGGGAATCGGGAACTTCGTAAAATCGGGTTTCCTTTGATCGAGTAATAACTGTATGTGATGACTAGAGACCGGATTTTACGCAGATGCCTAGTTTGTTCCTTGCGTTCCTATCGTGCCACTTTGATATATGAGCATCAATTAGAGGTTAAGAAGGGCTTTTATAGTGTTTTTATAGTGCCTATAAATGTGTATTTTTGGAGTTCGTGCCTAAATGCCTATAAGTGCCTATTTTCAAAAACGGCGCCTATATGAGCCCTATTTAACCTCAAATTTCGCTTTCTAGTGCAGTTTGCGACCGTTATTCATGTCACCGGGCAATATTGACCTTTTAAAACTCTATGGCGTTCAACCTAGCCCCTAGCCCTCTAGTTCAACCAACTTGCGGAAAAACAACCGCCAGCAGCAGTGAACCTGAATGGAAACCTGTCTCAGCGTCTGCAGGGGAATGACGAGAGGGAAATAAAGACGAGAATCAGAGAGAAGAAGAAGAGGAGAATGGCGTCCATAGCCGAGGACGCGTCGGGTAGCTTGTACAGCCGGTTGTCCAGTCCAGTGTCCCCAAGGAAGTCAAGAACAGCCTTGAAGACTTGGGTGTGGCGGTAGGCAGGGAACAGGAGGTCCCTCTGTGCAGCCGCAGGAAGGCGGAGAACGAATGCGAAAGCGTGGAGTGCCGTCACGGGAAAGAAGGGTTCAGATCAAAATAAATAATGTGATGCGCGCGCAGCTTTTGTTTTCTTTGTAATTTACTTCTGGAAAAGCCGCTCACGAGGTCACATAAGAAATTGCAGTTAGACACTGGGAGTCGTTGCGTGCCCAGTGAAGAGCGTTTTACCACAAGAATCTTTCAAATTGGTTCAATATGAACTGAGAAACCGTGATGTGAGAAGGCGATCTTGAAACCCCTGCCCCTAGCTCCGTGTAGCCTTCGCAGGCCAAGTCCCTTCCCTGCCCTATTCAGTATCGGAGCCGTAGGATCACAGACGCAGACGCATCAGCACGTCATGCGCACGCAAGGTGACGTGCGCATGACGTGCCAGGGCCAGTTTGTGAACGCAATCGGTGTTGTGTCGTTTCGGCTTTCGTTTTTTGGGATGGACCCCTCGGTGCGCGCACGTTTGGGGAGGCTGGCTCGGATCATGTATCGTTACCGCGATACACCGCGTCGCACAGCTAGAACTGCTGGAAGGCACGATTCACCAAAAAGGCGCCAAGCGTTGTCGGGGATGACATCGGCACGACGCGAAAATGGCCAGAACTCGAACGCATGCGAAATTGAGGCAGATTAGTCTGGCATCTCGCTGCGATTAAAAGTAAAAAAAAAAAAAAGGTTGGCGAAGCTTGCACTAAGGCGCGCAAAGCTCGAAACAGAAAAACTGGACGATTCTGAAGACTCATCTGGTTGCTTCTAGGTTGTTTCGAGGCCTTGGCTAGGTGATGCAGGTTGTTTCTTGGTTCCTTCTCGGTCGTTGCAAGGCTTTAGCTTGGTGATGCTGGGTTGTTTCAACGTTGATCCTCAGCGTAGAGAGGTTCGAGTTAAACATGACAGTCGCAGACACGACACGGATGTCCAAACTTTCGAGACAGAACCTCGCGCTGAAACCAAGCGTTCGCAACTCTCATAGATCTACGGGCACATCGTCGTTGGCGAAGACCTTCCATCGCTTCGGGGTCTTCTCGCAGCCGCTGTTGCCTTACCCTTTCCCTAGTATTCTCTCGTTGTACGTACGCGGGGTCTTCGGCTCGCCGCCATCGCTTCTTAGCCACTCGTTGGGCTAAATGTTGCCTTCTTCATCTTTAGTTGACCAGTGGTGAGTAGTGGGATTTACCCAATTTCTGTGGCACATACCCGTTTATGATGGTGACAGTTTTCTGATAGGCCGTGGCACATATCCGTTTTCTGGTAGGCCGCACACATTAACAACTAACCTTAACAGCTTCGCTGTTAAAATGCGCACAAATTCTGTCTCTTTGTTTTATTATTTCTCTCAGCTTTCGGTCATTCATTCAAGCAACAGATTAAACAAATTACATGTCTCGAATACTTCTCGCAGCGTCATGTGCTATAGTTAGCGATGTCAGAGACTCAGAGCATCAATATCTACGTAGGTGAGCGAGGTAAGAGCACGGATAACTACGCAGTACCAGTCATTTTTGTACGTCAGCCACTCCTTGGGGCGCGCGCCTACGAGAAGGGCAACGGCGTTCAGTTTGAAATCTCACGACCTTCCGCGGTGCGTAGCGTTGCAAACATTGGCAGACGTGATCGTGAGCGCCACGTGCATGTATTACACTTGTCAGCTCGAAATGCTCAAACCTGGTGAGGGGCCCTTTGGGGTGTTCACGAACAGGGGAGAAATTGACCCCACGCAATCAGCCCCGGCCAATATGAGGCATCCCTCCCTTTTGGTCTTCTAGCGGTCTGGGTATCTGCTCCTGCGCTGCCCTTCTCAGCCACGCCGAAAAGAAAGAGACCCAAGGGTGTGTTGATTCGGCTGTGGGCACTTGACTCGCCATTCTAGACAATAGAAGGAGAGACCACGTTCTGTGAACCGTGCTGAAAAATGGACAATTTCATGGCTATGTTGAACCATTGGCGCCTTTGTGCCATCATAAACAACAACATTTCTGGCCTTCCTGTCTTAGAAACAGGTCGGGCACATCTTTGTTTCAAATTATTTGAACTTATGTAAAGATTTATAGTGCCTATATTTACGATTTTCGAGGCCTAAAACGGTGTTCTGCCTGACCATTTTTGGCGCCTAAAACGCGCCTCTTTAGTGCCTAAAAATCCGGCCTCTACACTGATGACAGTCCGGCCTCTACAATGATCGGGGTCACGACCGCTCATTTCATTTTTCACCAGCGTCGAGCGCGGAAACCTTTCGACGAAAGAACGATAAAGACGCGGACATAGACTTTTGCTAGAAACTCCTCGCACTTTTTTTTTCTTTTATTTGCGACATAGACTGGCCCTTAAGGCATAATATTTGTTGTGTATATTTGTGTTAAATGTGCACCGTTAGGCCGATTTTGTGTATGAAGTGAAGAAGCGTCTTGTGGAATGTGTTCTCATGTATCCATCGGTCATAACTCTTTGTTTCACTGTAGCGAAGACCAGCTTGCAGGAGATGACGGGAGCGTTCCGACCGTAATCCTTGGCATGTCCATATAAGGTGGCATGCATCTGCCTGCATCACCGGAACAGAACAGTACGGGCATGTAGCACCAACTGGTAAATGCGACCAGTTCCATGTTGAGATAACAGCCGGGGTAAGGGCCACCCCTGCCCGAAGCCTCCTAAGCACGACTTCCTCCACCCTAGTAAAGTGAAGGGGGAGAGAGCAGACACACGGTGGGATAAGAGCGCGCGTATCCTGCCGGAGAACATTTTTACGGGCACAGAGTGTATTTATGGGTTGAGGTGGAAGTGGAATAGATGGGAGGCGAATAGATGGTATTAACGCTGGCGAATTATGCAGTACCAACTAGCTCGCACGCGTTCGTTCTGACGTTGCTATTACTGCTGTTATTAGGTACCATAGATAAATAAACGTCGTTACCCATGCATTTGCGGTCTGCACTTCTTGAATGTAGCCTAGAAGCATTACTCGCGTATTTCAGTGCGTAGCGGCTCTGTATAACAACGGTCTATATGCGGGGTGTCCGAAATATCACGCGGCACAATTTAAAAATACAGGAACGTCGTTACGCGAAGCAAACCAAGTGCATATTGTTCCCAGTATACTGCAGTAGCCAGTTCTAATTTTCTCATTATTCATATTTAGTTCATTAGTCTTAATTATGTTTTTAACTCGACAAGCACTCTCCTAATCATTATAATGTCAATGAGGCATATGTAGGCATGCTCAAACGACATCTAACTGCGCTATTTTCAGCAACGTACTAATTTCGTGATAATTATTTCCGGCTGATAATGAAAGCACGCCCAATATGAAAAATAACACGCTACTACTTTCCACCCGCAAAAGGTGGGAGCGTAGTCTTCACTTGCTACCTCACAGTGAGCCTGTTTGAGGGCGCTGCAGTCTAGTTTCGTGTTGTTTTTCAGATTTCGCTGGCATTTTTTATTAGCCAAAAAAAAGCGAGCATGCCATTAGTACGTTGTTGAAAATATCGCAGTTAGATGTCATCTGAACATGCCTACATATGCCTCGTTGAAATTTTAATGATAGGTGAGTATTTCTCGGTGTTTAAGCACAATTAGGACTAATTAACTAAATCTCATTAACAAAAATATTAGTGGCTACTGCAGTAGACTGGGAATAATATGCACCAGGAGTGCTGCGCTTAAGGACGTGCCTCTTTTGTGTAATCGCGCTGCGTGATAATTAGGACACCCTGAATATATATATATATATATATATATATATATATATATATATATATATATATATATATATATATATATAATATATATATATATATATATATATATATATATATATATATATATACAAAATCCTTAAACGACATTACAACATTCTGGAACAAAGTGAACGTCTGAAACGCGCATTTCCATCCGCCCCTGGCGTCGGCTACCGACGACCACGCAACCTCAAAGACACACTTGTGCACTCCCAGATCAATACTTCACCCCCTAATAATTCATGCCGACCTTGTTTAAAGTCACGATGTCTTGTATGTAAAGCGATGCGAGAAACAGACAAGGCAACCAGCACACACTCCAAGTTTTCGATTAACATACAAGGAAACCTAACATGCGATTCCTCTAATGTGGTATACCCACTCGAATGCAACGTGTGCAGTATGCAGTACATCGGACAAACAGAAACACCATTTAGGATTCGTTTCAATAATCACAGAGCCCATGCGAAATCAGCCCCAAGTCTACCTCTATCAAAACATCTCAACCTTCCCGACCATGCATTCGACAAACTATCAGTAACACTCTTAGAAACGGGATTTACATCAAACCGAGAACGTGAACAACGAGAGTCATACCTCATCCACCGATTTAACACCCTCGAAAGAGGAATAAATGAGAATCCGGGTACACTTGCAGCAATTAAAGCACTAGAAAACAATAACGGCAATAATGACAATAATAACTGAAGAGTTCACGGCACTGCAGCTGCGACGATCACTGTACAACTGAAAATACTTCCAAGTGTAACTACTCTTTCTAAGTACAGCTGTCGTCTGTTTCGGTTTCTACCTTACTAATCAATCAATTGTGCCAAGCATGACATGTCCCACAGCACCCTTGTGCACAATCAGGAGCCCCCGACTGCGGAATCCAGGAGCGGGCCAAAATTGACATTGCGCCCGCTTGCTAGCCTTTGCGGCAATACACGGTGCCCCCTTTCGGGGACGAGACGTCCACGTGGCACTGAGTAGTTAAAGGCTTAACTTCTTAAAAAAGCTCCTTTTTTCCCCACACCGCACCGCCGGAGCCACGCGGCGCCGCCTGGTGTTTCGGTTTCTACCTTACTAACCAATCAATTGTGCCAAGCATGACATTTCCCGCAGCACGCATGTGCACAATCAGGAGCCCCCGACTGCGGAATCCAGGAGCGGGCCAAAATTGACATTGCGCCCGCTTACTAGCCTTTGCGGCAATACACGGTGCCCCCCATTCGGGGACGAAACGTCCACGTGGCACTGAGTAGTTAAAGGCTTAACTTCTTAAAAAAGCTCCTTTTTTCCCCACACCGCACCGCCGGAGCCACGCGGCGCCGCCTGGTCGGGAACAATACGTTAATAGAGGGAAGGGAAGCAAGCGGGCGCAATGGAGGAAAGCAAGCGGGCGCAATGTCAATGGCAAGACACCACGCACATTCCTTGAAGTGCCTTCATCTAAATGTTCGCTCGCTCTACAGCAAGGAAGCAGATATAAATGACTTTATCAATGGTTTTCATTTTCTGTTTGATGCAGTAATGCTCAGTGAAACTTGGTGCAGGGATGACCGTGATTTGTTCAAATTTTCATCTTATCAATCGCATTGTGTGAACAGAACTAATCGTCGAGGCGGTGGCGTTATGCTGTTGCTAAGGGAGCGCGTAAACTGCGAGCTGCTTTCCAACTTTTGTATCTGTTGTGATGATTTTGAAATAATAACAGCTCGTGTGAATGACTGTATGTTTTCTGTCTGCTATAGACCACCAAAAGGAAATCTTTCTAGTTTCTTTTCTTTTTATGAACAGCTATTGTCATTTGCTTCAGAAACTGGCAATTATTTGGTGTCTGCTGGTGATTTCAATATTGACTTGTTGACCATTTCTGCACCACAAAAAGCAATGTTAACCATGCTGATTTCAAACGGTTGCGAAAATTTAATCCGTGTACCGACAAGGATAACAACTGAAAGCCAAACACTGCTAGATTTATTTATCACTAATATCGATTCCACAAATGCCAATAGTGGTGTAATATCGTATGACCTTAGTGACCACCTCCCAATATTCGCTCTGCTAAGAAAGCAAAATTTCATGGTAAATGAAAAGCATCAGTACGTTTCTTTTCAAAATATCACACAAACAGGTTTGAATAATTTTAGAGCTGAATTGCTCCTTAGCGATATTACGCAAATTCTCAAAATAGGTGGCGTTGACATTGCATACAATAAACTTATTGATGAGATTTCTTGTGTATATAAGCGTCACTTCCCACAAAAAAAGTTTAAATTGGGCAAAAAAATAAGAAAACCATAGATAACCCCTGAATTGTTACAAAAAATTAACTGTAAAAATGCGCTTTATCACAAGTTCATTAAAAGTAAGGATCCAAGCATATTGAAAGAATACAAATCGCTTAGAAACAAGCTAAACAGAGAACTAAGATCGCACAGGAAATGCTATTTTCAAGCTGAGTTTGATAGCTGCTCGAACAAACCCGATATGTTGTGGCAAAAGCTTAATACTATCTTAAATCGCCGTAAATCGTCTCCACGTGTGGAAAAGCTATTTCTTGGTGGCCGCGAAATATCGAGCGATGATTTGGCGAATACATTTAATGATTATTTTGTGAGCAACTGCAATTCTTGTGCATCTGCTGATATTACAAAATTTTTGCCAGATAGGAATCCATCTTCCTTTTTCCTTCACCCATTTACAGAGTCTGAAGTACTGTCAGTTTTTCTTTCACTTAAAAATAGCTCAAGTTGCGATGTTGAGGGCATGCAGGTTCGTCCAATCAAGTATGTGCTTGATATCATTTGTTCATATCTCACCTATATTTTTAATCTGTCTTTGGCGAGCGCTATCTTTCCCAGGAGGATGCAGATCGCAAGAGTTTCTGTGCTTTCTAAGAAAGGATACGTAAACGATATAACAAATTATAGGCCTATTTCGATATTACCAGTATTATCTAAAGGGCTGGAGAAACTTATACATATGCAAATGTCTAAATTTTTCGATAAGCACAATCTTATCTCTACAGCCCAATTTGAATTTAGGAAACGCCTGTCTACTGAGTTAGCCTTACTACAACAAAAAGAATTCATCTTATCACAATTTGAAAGCAAGAATCTTGTGCTCGGCCTTTACATTGATTTCACTAAAGCATTTGATTGCATCCATCATTCCATATTACTTGAAAAACTTGAAACTTACGGTATTCGCGGGCACTGCTTAAACCTCCTGAAGTCTTACCTTGATCATCGCTATCAATACGTTCAGATTGAAAATTGCCGTTCAGACTTAAAACATATCAGTAGAGGCGTTCCTCAAGGCAGTATTCTCGGCCCATTTCTTTCTATAGTTTACATAAATGATCTGGTAAATATCTACAGTGATGCGAAATACGTCATGTACGCTGACGACGCTAGTCTATTTTTTTCGTCACCTGAACTTGGTAGCCTTCAGAGCAACGCCAACACTGCCCTGAAGGCTCTCCAAGAATGGTCAGCAGCAAACGTTCTGCAAATTAATACAAAAAAGACAAACGCCGTGATTTTCAGACCGAAATCTAAGCAGATAAGCTGCGATCACATCACTCTCCTTTATGCACATGAAACAATCGAAATAGTAAGTAGTGTAAAAATACTGGGCGTTACCTTCACACAAAATATGATTTGGGATGTACACATCGAATCGGTTTTAGGGAAGTTATCTCGTGTGGTCGGTATGATGGCGCGTCACAGATTTATATTACCTTTTAAAATAAAGCTTCTTGTTTACAATGCACTCTTTTTTTCTTCCTTATATTATTGTTTTTTGGTATGGGGTACGACCACATATACCAATCTTGAAAGACTCCATATACTGCAGAAAAAGTTTCTACGAGCACTTTTCAATGTACCCTATAATTCCCATACCTCAGATTTATTTTTGAAAGGAAATATCATCCGTGTGTTTAACCTTTACAATTATAAGTTAAGTCTAGCGTTTAAACGAGAAATAAAGGAAAACTTAAAGATTTTCCATGAGTTATCTAATCTTGCTAAAAACACTCATTCATATGGCACTCGTCACATAGAACAGTGGAAGGTGGTCACTGCGCGGGCAAATTATTCTATGCAGTGAATATCATACACGCTACCAACCCTTTTAAATTCATTTCATAAATTACAAATTGATTTGCAGAAAACTTCTGCACGAACACTGCGCGAACATTTCATCAATCCATGCTCACATAGTAAATAGGAGAAAAATATTGCTTTCTTCATTCTTTTTTACTGTTGTGGCTGTTTTTTTTTGTATGAAATTGTAAAATTTTTTGGACATATTTGTATTCTGAATATTGTGTTCTATATGATTTTATTTTCTTTTGTGAAACTGTGCTATCGCTGCCTGCATTGTAGACGTGGCTGTGGGCCTCTGTCAAGTTGCTTGTTTCAAGCAACTTTTACCCGCAGTCTCCTCCATCGTTGATGGAAATAAAGAAGTTATTATAAGGATATGCAGGCCGCGGACAGGGGGCGGCCGGAGAAAAAAAGGGGGGGGGGGAATCTACCTCATGTTTTTTTTTTTTCGCGTATCCTCTTTTCTTTAAGATTGTATAAAGCTGAGCACCAACGAACTGTACCCTCATTCCTGATGAAGGCCAGACTCTGACTGAAACGTCGTCGAAATAAACAACGTTGTGACTTCTCACGGAGGATCTACTTGACTACTTGCAACGCTACGGCCACTCCACCACGATACCTGCATATATATATATATATATATATATATATAGTATATATATATATATATATATATATATATATATATATATATATATATATATATATATATATATATATATATATATATATATATATATATATATATATATATATATATATATATATACATATATATACATATATATATATATATACATATATATATATATATATATAGTATATATATATATATATATATATATATATGCGGGGGTGCACGACAGCGAGCAGCATACCAGTTTTTAAGGAGAAATTAGGAATTACAAGATCTATTTCACTAGCCCTACTAAGTTACCGTTCCACAATTCTGAAACAGAGACCCCTTGTTACGCGTACATTCTTCGTAAGACAAAAAACAGCGCAAAATGAAAATACTGATGGCGAAGGACCAGATCGTCGTGACGCCATATATTTCAATGTTGTCTCCTGACACCCAAATTTTTCTTTATCGTTAAAAATGCGTTCTAGTGAAGCCAAACGCTTAACGCGGCAAGATTTGAGAACCTTACTTAGGCAACATGCCCAAATTCCAATTATTTCCTGGGTTTAACGCGCTAAAACTATGGTATTATTCTGGAGCACGCCCGATTAATTGGGGCCACCCAGGGTTTAACGTGCAACCAAATCTAAGTACGCGAGTTTTCTTGCCTTTTGCCTCCATCGAAGTGCCGCCGCCTTGCCCGGGGGTCGAACCCTCGCGATCGAGCATAGTAGCGCGACAACTTCCCTGCTACGCCACCACAACGGTTATATCCAGAATGCCAGAAATACATTGATATCTCTGACGTCACGCTGACACACCTTCGTAGGGGTTTCTGTGCGAAGTTTTAATACCGGAGCTTCGATCTTCCATTCCTCGTCTTATAGTAAACCTACGATCGTACAATTGACGCCGCGTGTTCCTCAGTATAAGAACACTATCATCAGTATCCAGGTTTTAATGGTGAATATATTGTTGTAAGTGTGTCATTGTATTTCTGCGACTTGTTTGTTTGCTCCTTAACCTTTAGTGCCTCCAGGCCACCACCTTTTTTAGCACGTTGCTCCCTCGGTGATGCTTTTCTTGGTGACGCGGGTTATTTTGTCCTGCGCGTCGACCTTTTCCAGCAGCATTTCGTTCTAGTCAGATATAATCTCGTCAAATATTTTATACCCTCCACAGCCACCTTCGAAGGAAATATAGTAGGCCTAATTCGAGTTCTCTGTTTCGTTCGCTCGTCGCATCGTTCTTTCACATCATTGCAGCTAGCTGTTCATTTAAGCTTCATGTAAGGAAAACATCGTGTTTCAAGCGCCTGCATACCCCAGCGAATTTCAAATCGGCCACCCTCCGTGCGTGCGTGCGTGCGCGTGTGTGTGTGTGTGTGTGTGTGGTGTGTGTGTGTGTGTGTGTGTGTGTGTGTGTGTGTGTGTGTGTGTGTGTGTGTGTGTGTGTGTGTGTGTGTGTGTGTGTGTGTGTGTGTGTGTGTGTGTGTGTGTGTGTGTGCGTGCGTGCGTGCGTGCGCGCGCGCGCGCGCGCGCGCGCTAATCATGACGCTAGGATGAATTTACGACACGTTAGAGCATTTGCGATTCGATTTCGCGATTATCAGACACAAACCTACTACTTAAAGCATAAAAGTTGCAAGCAATAATTTGCTGTCAGTCCTCCTTTAAATTGTTTCTTGTTTTGTTTTTTTTTTGCCTTTCGTACGCCTCCCAAGTTCAAGCATATGGCCAAGTGAATTTGTGTTCCCAACATTTCCAGGCTGCCGACAAGACAAGCTCCACACTCCGAGTTATGCTTCGTGCAGCAGTTCTTGTTTCGCTAGAGCTCTCGGTAATTGCCGAACAATTTACAAAGTGGTAGATGCAATGACCGCTCATGCGTAACCCGTAATATATATCGGCAGAGATTTCTCTGTCGCAAGAAGCACACTCTTGTAGGTTTCGATCAAGGAGCGCTTAAATTAATTTCTATCGCCTGCGGCAGCTGCTATATCAAAGAAACACCTGTTGTAGATGAAGCACACTGGAAACCGTTTTGCAGTCCCAGGAGGATGAGCCATCTGGCGAACACGCTGTAAAGTAATATCCGGCGTTGCAGAATGCATCCTTTCCAGACGAGAGGAGTCGGCGCTCCCGTCCGATCTTACTCCGTGACTAGAGCGAAGTTTTCGTCCACTGGAAGGCTCGAATTCTCGAAACGTTACAAGGATTTCTTTTAAATGCGAATGCATTTCTTAGTCGGGCTATGTGAGGCATCCGGCGTTGTCCGCGCGCCACTCCGCTCTCACTCCCTCTCTCATAGCAACAGCTGCGGGCGCGCGCGCTTATCTTCGCCCCTGACCGGAGCAGGTGGTGCGGGCGGAGTAGCGGAGAGTGAGTGGAGAGGAGGAGCGCGCTCCCGCGTGTGAGGGCGCTCGCATCGCTCGTGCAGGAGCTCGGCGGAGCTCCCGCGTGTGTGGAGAGAGTGTAGGAGAGGGTAGGTTCAGTGCTTCGTCGCTCCTTCTCTCGCCGTTCGCTCTCTCTCCTCCCTGCGCCACCGCCTCAATGCAGTGCGTTTGAAACGCGCTTGTAGCGTTTGTGCTGCGTTGGCACAGCCTGAAAACAGCGCGTTCTAGACGCGTTTGTGCTGCATTGAAGGCGATGGCAACATCCCTGAGGTGATTACCAACGCACGTAGGAACCGTTCGTTGAAAGAGGGAGACACTTGAGCGCGTCGATGTGTCCAGCTTTACGCCAATAAAATTACTACGCCGTGTACTCTCAGCGCAAGAAATGCATTCGCATTTCCTCAGGATTCCCTTCGGGGAGGTGGGGGCGTTTTTTTAGCTTCGGGCTACAAAGAGGCGCATAATTTTTTTTCCTTTCGTGTAGCTTCACCCAGCTTGCAGGCTTTGGAAGAACCGATATGGCACGATAGTTTTAGTGCGTTTAGAACATATTAATATTTGGATCCTCGTTCCTACTAACACAGTTCGATGCAGTTAATTTCTGCCTCCGCCTATGCGTAATCACAAAATATGGTGTTTTACGTGTCAAAACTATAATATGGTAATGCGATGAAAAATTCTTAAACAAGGGGTGCCGCTTGAGCCAACGTTTCGGCAAGCGGTCTTGTCTTCTTCAAGGCTTCAACTGAACAAGACAGCTGCAGCCTTGGAGAAGACAAGAACGATTGTCGAAACCTTGGCTCTAACGACACCCCGTGTTGAAAATTTTTTCACATTTTCAAGCTGCCATTTTCCCCTTAACTATGCTTTATTTGAATATGGTTATGCTGCATGCCGTAATGTGGGAGTTCACAATAATTTTGACAACCTGGTGTTCTTCAACGTGAACCTAATTCTAAGTACATGGGTGTTCTTGTAGCTCTGCTCCATTGAAATGTAACCAGCGTAATCTGGAATCGAACCCGCGCCCTCGAGCTTAGGAACGAGACACCTCACGTGATACGACGGCGGGTTGCCTTCGACTATTATCACGGCTATGTCAGCTGGTATACCCTCGAGGTAAGCGGGAAATGCATCACTAGCGCTAATTGCTGCAGTGGTGGTTGGTAGACCAAGCTTCCAAGCAAAAAAAGAAAAAAAATATGTGATGCTGTTATGGCCATAGAATTTCCTACAATATTTACCAGGGCAAACTCTGCCGCTGCAATCATTCAGCCACCGTGGGAATGATGGGTAGTACGTGGATTTGCCTAGCCTTCGTGCTTGAGGCTTCGAACGTGCTCGTGTCTTTGTTTATTGTTGTGTTTTGGCTTCTGTCTCAGATGAAAGAACGGATCGTTGTGAACCTCCTGAGCTTATTTGAATTGGTGCGCCTAAAATGGTCAAAGTGGTGAAGCGGGACTGCTAAACTTTTGCTGAACTTTGTTTTGCCACAATACGGCTGCGGGCCACACGAAGCCAGAGGGAGCAGAAAGAACGAAGTTTAGGCGAATACATGTACAGCCCATAATTTCCACGCTGGCTGAAGCGTCTTGCGATGCAGCTCCCTTAAAAACTAGCGCCATATTTGCCTCTAGTGCATCATTAAGAGACACTATGTTTATGGCGACGCTTTTATTTATGGACAAGAAGGCAACGGCGTGCCGCTGGTTCTGCTAGGCGCTCAACGAGCGCGCGACTTTCTTAACAGCCGCGAACGGAAAACAGCATCGTTCGCACTTGTCTTTTTTTTTTAACAGCGAAGCTGCTCTAGCTCGGAGTAAAATGTCTGTCGCGTTCCAAAAAGCTCTCCTCGCGTTGCCTAGCAACCAGCCGCGCCGCAGCTTGGCAACACAACACCTGCCATAACCTCTCCAAGCCACGCATGCGCGAAAATAGCTGCAGCTGCGGCTAAGCCACGCCCACTGACGGAGACATCGCGCGCTCCTCGCATCGCGTCGCCTAGCGACCAGGTACCGTACCACCTGGCCAAGCCGCGCATGCGCAGTAGCTAAGCCACGCCCACCAACTGGGACAACACCCACAACCTCCGCTCTGCAATGCAAAGCCTTGCTGCGCCCGATAGTGCCCGGACAGTCATGGGGCGTCCTAAGGAAGTGCGTACTCCCGAGGAGGAAGCCGCGCATCAGGAACGTAGACGTGTCGGTCGACGGGAGCGGCAACGGCAGCGACCGGCTGATTCGGCCTACTTGGCCGAGGAAGCAGCCGCGAAGAGACGGCGACAAGCCGATGCTGACTACACTCGACGAGAAAATGCCAGGGAGGCGGCGAGAAAGCGATTGATCCGCGAAGACCCCGACGTGATGGATGCCGAGTACGAGCGGCGACGTCCCGCGCCTTACTGTGCCAAGCTTTGCGTAACTAAGTGTAAATTTCCCGCGTTTTTTTTATATTGTATTGTTCTTCATTTCCTATTTTTATCAGCTTTCGGCTGGTAATTTTCTCGTACTCACAATACATGCTCAAAACATTCGCTTGAAAACTTTGTGTCAAGTACGCGCGAGCCAGCTCTCCATGGGCAATAGTGTTTCGGCAAAAACATGAGTACTCAGAAAAATGTGGTTTATTCACTCATTTTATTAGTAACGCATCGCAAAGCAAAGCATTCTATACAAAACACGATAATGTACTGCCGTGAGAAAAAGTATACGGACCACGGGAGCGCGTGCCGAAGTTGTGGTTTGCGCCATCTAGTGGCGAGCTGTCTGTTGTCGAGAGCATTGCTCTGGCCATTGCGCGGCCAGACCTATGCTCTCTACTGCAGACGGTTGGCCTCTAGATGGCGCAGAGCGTAACTTCGGCACGCGCTCCTGTGGTCCGTATACTTTTGCTCGCGGCAGTACAGCAGTGTCTCGTATATTCAGTACAACTGAGCACATGTTGTAATGCGGTTATACAAACATAATACAGCTTCCTACATCTTCTTCTGCTCATCTCCTGTGCACGATGCCAATCGAAAAAAGCAATTTATTATTGCAACGCTTATTTTGTGATTGATAAATAGAGTATCAATGGCGCCAGAGAAACATATCTTGCATGCCAGTTTCTTTGATATAGCAGCTGCCGCAGGCGATAGAAATTAATTTAAGCGCTCCTTGATCGAAACCTACAAAGAGTGTGCTTCTGCGACAGAGAAATCTCTGCGATATATATTACGGGTTACGCATGAGCGGTCATTGCATCTACCACTTTGTAAATTGTTCGGCAATTACCGAGAGCTCTAGCGAAACAAGAACTGCTGCACGAGCATAACTCGGAGTGTGGAGCTTGTCTTGTCGGCAGCCTGGAAATGTTGGGAACACAAATTCACTTGGCCATATGCTTGAACTTGGGAGGCGTACGAAAGGCAAAAAAAAAACAAAACAAGAAACAATTTAAGGAGGACTGACAGCAAAATTATTGCTTGCAACTTTTATGCTTTAAGTAGTAGGTTTGTGTCTGATAATCGCGAAATCGAATCGCAAATGCTCTAACGTGTCGTAAATTCATCCTAGCGTCATGATTAGCGCGCGCGCGCGCGCGCGCGCGCACGCACGCACGCACGCACACACACACACACACACACACACACACCACACACACACACCACACACACACACACACACACACACACACACACACACACACCACACACACACACACACACACACACACACACACACGCGCGCACGCACGCACGCACGGAGGGTGGCCGATTTGAAATTCGCTGGGGGTATGCAGGCGCTTGAAACACGATGTTTTCCTTACATGAAGCTTAAATGAACAGCTAGCTGCAATGATGTGAAAGAACGATGCGACGAGCGAACGAAACAGAGAACTCGAATTAGGCCTACTATATTTCCTTCGAAGGTGGCTGTGGAGGGTATAAAATATTTGACGAGATTATATCTGACTAGAACAAAATGCTGCTAGAAAAGGTCGACGCGCAGGACAAAATAACCCGCGTCACCAAGAAAAGCATCACCGAGGGAGCAACGTGCTAAAAAAGGTGGTGGCCTGGAGGCACTAAGGTTAAGGAGCAAACAAACAAGTCGCAGAAATACAATGACACACTTACAACAATATATTCACCATTAAAACCTGGATACTGATGATAGTGTTCTTATACTGAGGAACACGCGGCGTCAATTGTACGATCGTAGGTTTACTATAAGACGAGGAATGGAAGATCGAAGCTCCGGTATTAAAACTTCGCACAGAAACCCCTACGAAGGTGTGTCAGCGTGACGTCAGAGATATCAATGTATTTCTGGCATTCTGGATATAACCGTTGTGGTGGCGTAGCAGGGAAGTTGTCGCGCTACTATGCTCGATCGCGAGGGTTCGACCCCCGGGCAAGGCGGCGGCACTTCGATGGAGGCAAAAGGCAAGAAAACTCGCGTACTTAGATTTGGTTGCACGTTAAACCCTGGGTGGCCCCAATTAATCGGGCGTGCTCCAGAATAATACCATAGTTTTAGCGCGTTAACCCAGGAAATAATTGGAATTTGGGCATGTTGCCTAAGTAAGGTTCTCAAATCTTGCCGCGTTAAGCGTTTGGCTTCACTAGAACGCATTTTTAACGATAAAGAAAAATTTGGGTGTCAGGAGACAACATTGAAATATATGGCGTCACGACGATCTGGTCCTTCGCCATCAGTATTTTCATTTTGCGCTGTTTTTTGTCTTACGAAGAATGTACGCGTAACAAGGGGTCTCTGTTTCAGAATTGTGGAACGGTAACTTAGTAGGGCTAGTGAAATAGATCTTGTAATTCCTAATTTCTCCTTAAAAACTGGTATGCTGCTCGCTGTCGTGCACCCCCGCATATATATATATATTATATATATACTATATATATATATATATATATATATTATATGTATATATATATATATATATGTATATATATGTATATATATATATATATATATATATATATATATATATATATATATATATATATATATATATATATATATAATATAGTATATATATATATATATATAATATATATATATATATATAATATATATATATATGCGGGGGTGCAACGACAGCGAGCAGCATACCAGTTTTTAAGGAGAAATTAGGAATTACAAGATCTATTTTCAACTAGCCTACTAAGTTACCGTTCCACAATTCTGAAACAGAGACCCCTTGTTACGCGTACATTCTTCGTAAGACAAAAAACAGCGCAAAATGAAAATACTGATGGCGAAGGACCAGATCGTCGTGACGCCATATATTTCAATGTTGTCTCCTGACACCCAATTTTCTTTATCGTTAAAAATGCGTTCTAGTGAAGCCAAACGCTTAACGCGGCAAGATTTGAGAACCTTACTTAGGCAACATGCCCCAAATTCCAATTATTCCTGGGTTAACGCGCTAAAACTATGGTATTATTCTGGAGCACGCCCGATGAATTGGGGCCACCCAGGGTTTAACGTGCAACCAAAATCTAAGTACGCGAGTTTTCTTGCCTTTTGCCTCCATCGAAGTGCCGCCGCCTTGCCCGGGGGTCGAACCCTCGCGATCGAGCATAGTAGCGCGACAACTTCCCTGCTACGCCCCACAACGGTTATATCCAGAATGCCAGAAATACATTGATATCTCTGACGTCACGCTGACACACCTTCGTAGGGGTTTCTGTGCGAAGTTTTAATACCGGGAGCTTCGATCTTCCATTCCTCGTCTTATAGTAAACCTACGATCGTACAATTGACGCCGCGTGTTCCTCAGTATAAGAACACTATCATCAGTATCCAGGTTTTAATGGTGAATATTGTTGTAAGTGTGTCATTGTATTTCTGCGACTTGTTTGTTGCTCCTTAACCTTTAGTGCCTCCAGGCCACCACCTTTTTTAGCACGTTGCTCCCTCGGTGATGCTTTCTTGGTGACGCGGGTTATTTTGTCCTGCGCGTCGACCTTTTCCAGCAGCATTTCGTTCTAGTCAGATATAATCTCGTCAAATATTTTATACCCTCCACAGCCACCTTCGAAGGAAATATAGTAGGCCTAATTCGAGTTCTCTGTTTCGTTCGCTCGTCGCATCGTTCTTTCACATCATTGCAGCTAGCTGTTCATTTAAGCTTCATGTAAGGAAAACATCGTGTTTCAAGCGCCTGCATACCCCCAGCGAATTTCAAATCGGCCACCCTCCGTGCGTGCGTGCGTGCGCGTGTGTGTGTGTGTGTGTGTGTGTGTGTGTGTGTGTGTGTGTGTGTGTGTGGTGTGTGTGTGTGTGTGTGTGTGTGTGTGTGTGTGTGTGTGTGTGGTGTGTGTGTGTGTGTGTGTGTGTGTGTGTGTGTGCGTGCGTGCGTGCGTGCGCGCGCGCGCGCGCGCGCGCGCTAATCATGACGCTAGGATGAATTTACGACACGTTAGAGCATTTGCGATTCGATTTCGCGATTATCAGACACAAACCTACTACTTAAAGCATAAAAGTTGCAAGCAATAATTTTGCTGTCAGTCCTCCTTTAAATTGTTTCTTGTTTTGTTTTTTTTTTGCCTTTCGTACGCCTCCCAAGTTCAAGCATAGGCCAAGTGAATTTGTGTTCCCAACATTTCCAGGCTGCCGACAAGACAAGCTCCACACTCCGAGTTTATGCTTCGTGCAGCAGTTCTTGTTTCGCTAGAGCTCTCGGTAATTGCCGAACATTACAAAGGTGGTAGATGCATGACCGCTCATGCGTAACCCGTAATATATATCGGCAGAGATTTCTCTGTCGCAAGA